>NC_091208.1:26502479-26564979 GCF_040958095.1 Procambarus clarkii | reverse complement strand
CGCCCCGCTCCCACAGCTGGTGGCCCAAGATGAGACGCCCCACTCCCACAGCTGGTGACCCAAGATGAGACGCCCCACTCCCACAGCTGGTGGCCCAAGATGGAACACACACCAACCTCATCCCCCGCCCCCCCCCCCCCTCCCCCCTCCACAACAAATCCAAACATGCCCTCAAACATCCGAGTGTATTTTATATATATATATATATATATATATATATATATATATATATATATATATATATATATATATATATATATATATATATGCGAACAAGCCTGAATGGTCCCCAGGACAATATGCAACTGAAAACTCACACCCCAGAAGTGACTCGAACCCATACTCCCAGAAGCAACGCAACTGGTATGTACAAGACGCCTTAATCCACTTGACCATCACGACCGGACAATGAGGTGATAGCCGAGGCTATTTGAACCACCCCACCGCCGGCACTCTCCCACATATATATATATATATATATATATATATATATATATATATATATATATATATATATATATATATATATATATGCTACACATTATCTATAGATACCCATGTGTGTTGAGAGACATAAGACAAACCACACACACACACACCACACACAGGGACCGGTGGCTGTGCAGACAGCACGCTTGATACGTTGTCATGTGGACCGGGGTTCGATTCCCGGGGCCGGCAGAAACAAATGGGCAGCGTTTCTTTCACGCCTGATGTCCCTGTTACCCTAGCAATAAATAAGTACCTGGGAGTTAGACAGCTGTCACGGGCTGCTTCCTGTGGGGTGTGGGGGGGGGGAGTAGTTAGTAACAGTTGGTTGATTGACAGTTGAGAGGCGGACCGAAAGAGCAGAGCTCAACCCCCGCAAGCACAACTAGGTGAACACAACTAGATGAACACACACACACACACACACACACACACACACACACACACACACACACACACACACACACACACACACACACACACACACACACTACCACCACTACCAAACAACCCACCACCTTGAGGCTACCTTGAGGTGCTTCCGGGGCTTAGTGTCCCCGCGGCCCGGTCGTCGACCAGGCCTCCTGGTTGCTGGACTGATCAACCAGGCTGTTAGACACCACCACCAACCACCTCCCCAGCTGGCTACCCCTCCCCCCCCCCCCCCCTCCCACACTAGACCACATGTACTGGAAACAGAATGAACCACCTAAAACCAATCACCATCAAGTAGCCTCCACGTGATCGGCCAATTTACTCTCCTAAACGACCAATTAAGTTACCCAGAGCTCACCCCATGCAGCCAATTACCGGACACTACAGACGGGCCGATCACGAGGGCCCACCAAGGCATTTATACAAACTATTCTTCAGCCGCTCAAATAATGCAAGCGAATATGTGTGTATGTGTGTGTGTGTGTGTGTGTGTGTGTGTGTGTGTGTGTGTGTGTGTGTGTGTGTGTACTCACCTAATTGTACTCACCTAATTGTGCTTGCGGGGGTTGAGCTCTGGCTCTTTAGTCCCGCCTCTCAACCGTCAATCACCTGGTGTACAGATTCCTGAGCCTATTGGGCTCTATCATATCTACATTTGAAACTGTGTATGGAGTCAGCCTCCACCACATCACTTCCTAATGCATTCCATTTACTAACTACTCTGACACTGAAAAAGTTCTTTCTAACGTCTCTGTGGCTCATTTGGGTACTCTGCTTCCACCTGTGTCCCCTTGTTCGCGTCCCACCAGTGTTGAATAGTTCATCCTTGTTTACCCGGTCGATTTCCCTGAGGATTTTGTAGGTTGTGATCATGTCCCCCCTTACTCTTCTGTCTTCCAGTGTCGTAAGGTGCATTTCCCGCAGCCTTTCCTCATAACTCATGCCTCTTAGTTCTGGGACTAGTCTAGTAGCATACCTTTGGACTTTTTCCAGCTTCGTCTTGTGCTTGACAAGGTACGGGCTCCATGCTGGGGCCGCATACTCCAGGATTGGTCTTACATATGTGGTGTACAAGATTCTGAATGATTCCTTACACAGGTTCCTGAACGCCGTTCTGATGTTAGCCAGCCTCGCATATGCCGAAGACGTTATTCTCTTTATGTGGGCTTTAGGAGACAGGTTTGGTGTGATATCAACTCCTAGATCTTTCTCTCTGTCTGTTTCATTAAGTACTTCATCTCCTATTCTGTATCCTGTGCCTGGCCTCCTGTTTCCACTGCCTAGTTTCATTACTTTGCATTTACTCGGGTTGAACTTCAACAGCCATTTGTTGGACCATTCACTCAGTCTATCCAGGTCAGAAAGGGAGGTCTGGAAGGGTAGGGGGGCAGGGGGGGGGGGAAAGGGAGGTCTGGAAGGGTAGGAGGCAGGGGGGGGGAAAGGGAGGTCTGGAAGGGTAGGAGGCAGGGGGGGGAAAGGGAGGTCTGGAAGGGTAGGGGGCAGGGGGGGAAGGGAGGTCTA
Source organism: Procambarus clarkii (assembly GCF_040958095.1). NCBI lineage: Eukaryota > Metazoa > Arthropoda > Malacostraca > Decapoda > Cambaridae > Procambarus > Procambarus clarkii. Next base: position 26,562,534 of record NC_091208.1, on the reverse strand, counting down.
GAAGGGTAGGAGGCAGGGGGGGGGGAAAGGGAGGTCTGGAAGGGTAGGGGGGCAGGGGGGGGAAAGGGAGGTCTGGAAGGGTAGGGGGCGGGGGGGGGGGGGGGAAAGGGAGGTCTGGAAGGGTAGGGGGCAGGGGGGGGAAGGGAGGTCTGGAAGGGTAGGGGGCAGGGGGGGGGGAAAGGGAGGTCTGGAAGGGTAGGGGGCAGGGGGGAGAAGGGAGGTCTGGAAGGGTAGGGGGCAGGGGGGGGGGGAAAGGGAGGTCTGGAATGGTAGAGGGCAGGGGGGAGGGAGGTTGGAAGGGTAGGGGGCAGGGGGAGGGAGGTTGGAAGGGTAGGAGGCAGGGGGGGAGGGAGGTTGGAAGGGTAGGGGGTAGGGGGCAGGGGGGGAGGGAGGTTGGAAGGGTAGGAGGCAGGGGGGGGGAGGGAGGTCTGGAAGGGTAGGGGGCAGGGAGGGGAGGGAGGTCTGGAAGGGTAGGGGGCAGGGGGGGGAGGGAGCTTGGAAGGGTAGGGGGCAGGGGGGAGGGAGGTTGGAAGGGTAGGGGCAAGGGTGAAGGGAGCCCCTGGAAGGGTTGGGGAGCCCCTGGAAGGGTAGGGGAGCCCTGGAATATGACATTGTTACATGATGGATCGGATTCAATTATATGGAAATTCAATTAGACTAGGAAGTTCGGATTAAAAATAATCGCTGTGGGACCCTTGCTCTTGAGCCCAGGGACCCTTGCTCTTGAGCCCAGGGACCCTTGCTCTTGAGCCCAGGGACCCTTGCTCTTGAGCCCAGGGACCCTTGCTCTTGAGCCCAGGGACTAATAATCCAAGAGTTCTTCCTCTCATAAACCCCCCCTGCTAGTGGGGACCCCCACCTGCTAGTGGGGACCCCCACCTGCTAGTGGGGACCCCCACCTGCTAGTGGGGACTCCCCACCTGCTAGTGGGGACTCCCCACCTGCTAGTGGGGACTCCCCACCTGCTAGTGGGGACTCCCCACCTGCTAGTGGGGACTCCCCACCTGCTAGTGGGGACCCCACCTGCTAGTAGGGACCCCCACCTGCTAGTGGGGTCTCCCCACCTGCTAGTGGGGACCCCCACCTGCTAGTGGGGACCCCCACCTGCTAGCAACAACAGACGGGTGGATCAGGAATCGTCCGCCAGGATGCAGGTCAGGGGACACCGTGTTATAGGGACAATCAACAGTAAAACTCTCAGGCCTCGTCCCCGGTGAAGCGGTCCAGGGCCAGTTAGGACTCCTCCGGCGAAGCGGGCCAGGGCCAGCAAGGACTCCACCGGTGAAGCGGGCCAGGGCCGGCAAGGACTCCAGCAGTGAAGCGGTCTAGGGCCAGCAAGGACTCCAGCAGTGAAGCGGTCCAGGGCCAGCAAGGACTCCACCAGTGAAGCAGTCCAGAAGCCAGCAGACTCCTCCAGTGAAGCAGTCCAGGGCCAGCAAGGACTCCCCCAGTGAAGCGGTCCAGACGAAAGCAAGGACTTCACCCGTGAAGCGGTCCAGACGCCAGCAACGACTCCACCCGTGAAGCGGTCCAGACGCCAGCAACGACTCCACCAGTGAAGCGGTCCAGAAGCCAGCAAGGACTCCAGCAGTGAAGCGGTCCAGAAGCCAGCAAGGACTCCACCAGTGAAGCGGTCCAGGACCAGCAAAGACTCCTCCGGTGAAGCTGCCCACGCTCCAAGGACTCTCTTGGATATCAACACAGTTATATATATTGCTCATAAACCAAGGGTACTCGATCCCAATCCTGGAATCCTCGAGTTTCTTAGGTTATTCCCTCTTTACTCTTCCAGCGTGGCAATCCCCTGCCTCGCTCCCTCCCCCCCCTCCCACCTGCTAGTGGGGACCCCCCCACCTGCTAGTGGGGGACCCCCCCCCCAACCTGCTAGTGGGGGACCCCCCCCACCTGCTAGTGGGGGACCCCCCCCCACCTGCTAGTGGGGGACCCCCCCACCTCCTAGTGGGGGGGTCCCCTCCCTCTCTCCCGTTCCATCACACCGGCACCCATCCCTCTCTGTCCAGCACCCTCACATAATCCCCCACAAGCCTCCCATTTCCTTCACCCCCCCACCAACACCCCCCTCCCCTGTGAAGAGTGGGGGGAGGGGGGGATGGGGGAGGTGGAGGGGAGAGGTGGAGAGGGAGGGGAGGGGGGAGGGAAGGGGGAGGGGAGAGGGAGTGGGGGCAGGTGGACCCACTGGCCGAAACACAACTTCGCTGACAACATTAAAAGGTTTCCAACTTTAATTAGCATTCTTAACCTAATTAAAAACTTCCTGGGGGGGGGGGGCACCTTAAGAGCTAGGACCATAAAGGCGGCGTTAATCTCAGGGTATCATCAGGCCAGGGGCACCGTGCCCCACCCACGCCCCCACCACACACACCCACAACAGCTCCTCCACCCACGCCCCCACCACACACACCCACAACAGCTCCTCCACCCACGCCCCCACCACACACACCCACAACAGCTCCTCCACCCACGCCCCCACCACACACACCCACAACAGCTCCTCCACCCACGCCCCCACCACACACACCCACAACAGCTCCTCCACCCACGCCCCCACCACACACACCCACAACAGCTCCTCCACCCACGCCCCCACCACACACACCCACAACAGCTCCTCCACCCACGCCCCCACCACACACACCCACAACAGCTCCTCCACCCACGCCCCCAACCTCTCACACCCAAACCAAACACCCAAATTCCCCTAAACACACACGGCCACGATGGTCTCCAGTCACTCATTCCTCTACACTTTGGTAAAAACGAAAATATCAACACGGAAACTACATATAAAACGCAGCCAAGTCGCACAATAGAACGAAAAATCATAACATAGAACGAAAAGACAATGTAAAGGATCTGGGTGTACTCATGTCGGAAGACCTTACCTTTAAAGAACACAATAAAGTAGCCGTCACAACTGCAAGAAAAATGACAGGTTGGATAACAAGAACTTTTCACACTAGAGATGCTGTACCGATGATGATACTCTTCAAGACGCTAGTGCTCTCTAGAGTGGAGTACTGCTGCACAATGACAGCCCCTTTCAAAGCTGGAGAAATTGCTGACCTGGAGAGCGTGCAGAGATCCTTTACTTCCCAAATGTAATTATAGAACATCAAAATTATTGAGACCACTAATCATTTTTAAAGAACTTGAAAAATATTAAAAGGACAGTTTCCAAACCTGCACACGAAAATAACACCACATCAGACCAGAAGGCATGGCAGGATGTGCAGAATACCCCCGTTGAAGAGCAGAGGTGCAACAGGTACTCTGAGAGAGAACTATCAACATCAGAGGCCCGAGACTGTTCAACACGCTTCCACTACACATAAGGGGCATAACTGGCCGACCCCTCACAGTGTTCAAGAGAGAACTATCAACATCAGAGGCCCGAGACTGTTCAACACGCTTCCACTACACATAAGGGGCATAACTGGCCGACCCCTCACAGTGTTCAAGAGAGAACTATCAACATCAGAGGCCCGAGACTGTTCAACACGCTTCCACTACACATAAGGGACATAACTGGCCGACCCCTCACAGTGTTCAAGAGAGAACTATCAACATCAGAGGCCCGAGACTGTTCAACACGCTTCCACTACACATAAGGGACATAACTGGCCGACCCCTCACAGTGTTCAAGAGAAAACTATCAACATCAGAGGCCCGAGACTGTTCAACACGCTTCCACTACACATAAGGGGCATAACTGGCCGACCCCTCACAGTGTTCAAGAGAAAACTATCAACATCAGAGGCCCGAGACTGTTCAACACGCTTCCACTACACATAAGGGACATAACTGGCCGACCCCTCACAGTGTTCAAGAGAGAACTATCAACATCAGAGGCCCGAGACTGTTCAACACGCTTCCACTACACATAAGGGACATAACTGGCCGACCCCTCACAGTGTTCAAGAGAGAACTATCAACATCAGAGGCCCGAGACTGTTCAACACGCTTCCACTACACATAAGGGACATAACTGGCCGACCCCTCACAGTGTTCAAGAGAGAACTATCAACATCAGAGGCCCGAGACTGTTCAACACGCTTCCACTACACATAAGGGGCATAACTGGCCGACCCCTCACAGTGTTCAAGAGAGAACTATCAACATCAGAGGCCCGAGACTGTTCAACACGCTTCCACTACACATAAGGGACATAACTGGCCGACCCCTCACAGTGTTCAAGAGAGAACTATCAACATCAGAGGCCCGAGACTGTTCAACACGCTTCCACTACACATAAGGGACATAACTGGCCGACCCCTCACAGTGTTCAAGAGAGAACTATCAACATCAGAGGCCCGAGACTGTTCAACACGCTTCCACTACACATAAGGGACATAACTGGCCGACCCCTCACAGTGTTCAAGAGAGAACTATCAACATCAGAGGCCCGAGACTGTTCAACACGCTTCCACTACACATAAGGGACATAACTGGCCGACCCCTCACAGTGTTCAAGAGAGAACTATCAACATCAGAGGCCCGAGACTGTTCAACACGCTTCCACTACACATAAGGGACATAACTGGCCGACCCCTCACAGTGTTCAAGAGAGAACTATCAACATCAGAGGCCCGAGACTGTTCAACACGCTTCCACTACACATAAGGGGCATAACTGGCCGACCCCTCACAGTGTTCAAGAGAGAACTATCAACATCAGAGGCCCGAGACTGTTCAACACGCTTCCACTACACATAAGGGACATAACTGGCCGACCCCTCACAGTGTTCAAGAGAGAACTATCAACATCAGAGGCCCGAGACTGTTCAACACGCTTCCACTACACATAAGGGACATAACTGGCCGACCCCTCACAGTGTTCAAGAGAGAACTATCAACATCAGAGGCCCGAGACTGTTCAACACGCTTCCACTACACATAAGGGACATAACTGGCCGACCCCTCACAGTGTTCAAGAGAGAACTATCAACATCAGAGGCCCGAGACTGTTCAACACGCTTCCACTACACATAAGGGGCATAACTGGCCGACCTCTCACAGTGTTCAAGAGAGAACTATCAACATCAGAGGCCCGAGACTGTTCAACACGCTTCCACTACACATAAGGGACATAACTGGCCGACCCCTCACAGTGTTCAAGAGAGAACTATCAACATCAGAGGCCCGAGACTGTTCAACACGCTTCCACTACACATAAGGGACATAACTGGCCGACCCTTCACAGTGTTCAAGAGAGAACTGGATAAGCACCTCCAAGGGATACCTGATCAACCAGGCTGGGACTCATACCTCAGATGGTCCTCTTTTTGACCACCCGCAAGGAAATATGGTTCAAGCAGACTTTGTATGGTTCAGTTCCATACTCTTTGTTCCATTCCTTGCGTGGGAGTCCTCGTCTTTAAGATGGTTCTCATTGGGTGTTTGCAAGTTTTAAATTTATTTTTTCCCAGCCAATCCTCTTATTGTTGAAATTATTTTTAATTAATAGAACTGCTCGCTTGTTAATGATCTTTGACATATTACATGTACTGATGTTAGTACGAAGAGTATGAAGAGTTAAGTCTTGAAGATAACTAAGAGTTATGTCTTGAAGATAACTAAGAGTCAAGTCTTGAAGATAACTAAGAGTTAAGTCTTGAAGAAAACTAGATAGTTTTCATCAAGAAATGCCGGACTAACCAGGCTACGGTGGATATGTGGGATTGCGCGCCGCTGCAAGCAACAGCCTGGTGGACCAAACTCTCACACGTCAGGAGTGGATGTGAAACTCCTAGACTCCCATCAAGGGATGATCAACTTGGAACATCACTGAGTTTGTGTTACATACAGATTGTGAGGTTGTAATGTCCCTGATAACTTCTTCAGTGTTTTAGTTCCTAATCGACTGACTCTAATCTTCTTCTAATCTTCTGGTTCAAATGGTGGACCAGAAGATTGACTAATCATCTGGTTGACGGAAAAATTGACACTCAATCAAAGTAGTTCTCGAACCTGTACACCAGTTGATTGACAGTCGAGAGGCGGGAGCAAAGAGCCAGAGCTCAACGCCCACAAGCAGAATTAGGTAAGTACAATTAGGCGAGTACGCATGCGCGCGCGCGCGGGCGCCTCCAACTCCCCCACAAAACTTGTCGCTAAATACAGCCAATGGAGCCAATTATTTGTCCCGTTTTAATTACCGTCAATGTTGGAGGAATTAAGGCAAGTGTTGGAGGCGGCGTTTATCCTCATGATGGCCAGAGTACACCCCCAGGCTGCCTGTCCCCTCCTCGACCACCACCAGCTGCTGCTGCCTGCTGGCCTGTCTCCACCACCACCACCTGCTGCCCTGTCTCCTGTACCACCACCACTACCTGCTGCCTGCTGGCCTGTCCCCTCCACCACCACCACCAGCTGCTGCCTGCTGGCCTGTCTCCTGAACCACCACCAGCTGCTGCCAGCTGGCCTGTCTCCACCACCACCACCACCCACTGCTGCCTGCTGGCCTGTCTCCACCACCACCACCAGCTGCTGCTGCCTGCTGGCCTGTCTCCACCACCACCACCAGCTGCTGCCTGCTGGCCTGTCTCCACCACCACCACCACCACCACCTGCTGCCTGCTGGCCTGTCTCCACCACCACCACCACCAGCTGCTGCCTGCTGGCCTGTCTCCACCACCACCACCACCAGCTGCTGCCTACTGGCCTGTCTCCACCACCACCACCCACTGCTGCCTGCTGACCTGTCACCACCACCACCACCAGCTGCTGCCTGCTGGCCTGTCTCCACCACCACCACCACCCACTGCTGCCTGCTGACCTGTCACCACCACCACCACCAGCTGCTGCCTGCTGGCCTGTCTCCACCACCACCACCACCCACTGCTGCCTGCTGGCCTGTCCCCTCCACCACCACCAGCTGCTGCCTGCTGGCCTGTCTCCACCACCACCCACTGCTGCCTGCTGGCCTGTCTCCACCACCACCACCAGCTGCTGCCTGCTGACCTGGCTCCACCACTACCACCACCCACTGCTGCCTGCTGGCCTGTCTCCACCACCACCACCACCCACTGCTGCCTGCTGGCCTGTCTCCACCACCACCACCAGCTGCTGCCTGCTGACCTGGCTCCACCACCACCACCACCCACTGCTGCCTGCTGGCCTGTCTCCACCACCATCACCACCCACTGCTGCCTGCTGGCCTGTCTCCACCACCATCACCACCCACTGCTGCCTGCTGGCCTGTCTCCTCCACCACCACCCACTGCTGCCTGCTGGCCTGTCTCCACCACCACCACCAGCTGCTGCCTGCTGGCCTGTCTCCACCACCACCACCAGCTGCTGCCTGCTGGCCTGTCTCCACCACCACCACCAGCTGCTGCCTGCTGGCCTGTCTCCACCACCACCACCAGCTGCTGCCTGCTGGCCTGTCTCCACCACCACCACCACCCACTGCTGCCTGCTGGCCTGTCTCCTCCACCACCACCCGCTGCTGCCTGCTGGCCTGTCTCCACCACCACCACCACCAGCTGCTGCCTGCTGGCCTGTCTCCTCCACCACCACCAGCTGCTGCCTGCTGGCCTGTCTCCACCACCACCACCACCCACTGCTGCCTGCTGGCCTGTCTCCACCACCACCACCACCCACTGCTGCCTGCTGGCCTGTCTCCACCACCACCACCAGCTGCTGCCTGCTGGCCTGTCTCCACCACCACCACCACCACCAGCTGCTGCCTGCTGGCCTGTCTCCACCACCACCACCACCAGCTGCTGCCTGCTGGCCTGTCTCCACCACCACCACCACCACCCACTGCTGCCTGCTGGCCTGTCTCCACCACCACCACCACCAGCTGCTGCCTGCTGGCCTGTCTCCACCACCACCACCACCACCCACTGCTGCCTGCTGGCCTGTCTCCACCACCACCACCACCAGCGGCTGCCTGCTGGCCTGTCTCCACCACCACCACCAGCTGCTGCCTGCTGGCCTGTCCCCTGTACCACCACCACCACCACCACCAGCTGCTGCCTGCTGACCTGTCTCCACCACCACCACCACCCACTGCTGCCTGCTGGCCTGTCTCCACCACCACCACCTGCTGCCTGCTGACCTGTCTCCACCACCACCACCACCTGCTGCCTGCTGACCTGTCTCCACCACCACCTGCTGACCTGTCTCCACCACCACCACCACCTGCTGCCTGCTGACCTGTCTCCACCACCACCACCACCCACTGCTGCCTGCTGGCCTGTCTCCACCACCACCACCTGCTGCCTGCTGACCTGTCTCCACCACCACCACCTGCTGCCTGCTGACCTGTCTCCACCACCACCTGCTGCCTGCTGACCTGTCACCACCACCACCTGCTGCCTGCTGACCTGTCTCCACCACCACCACCACCCACTGCTGCCTGCTGACCTGTCACCACCACCACCTGCTGCCTGCTGACCTGTCACCACCACCACCTGCTGCCTGCTGACCTGTCTCCACCACCACCACCACCTGCTGCCTGCTGACCTGTCTCCACCACCACCTGCTGCCTGCTGACCTGTCTCCACCACCACCACCACCTGCTGCCTGCTGACCTGTCACCACCACCACCACCACCTGCTGCCCTGTCACCACCACCACCTGCTGCCTGCTGACCTGTCACCACCACCACCGACCCTTTCTATACATTAGATACATTTTTGACTGCTCATTTAAAGGACGATTTGAGTAGGATCAATGATACACATTTATCTCACCAATACCTCATTAATATCCCATTAAAGACATTGTACCTCACCTCTTTCCTCCTGCCTATATATATCGACACCCACGGAACTGATATGTAGTACCACTGTTTCCTACCATTGGCTTGTAACAACTACTACTACCATTGTAATGGTTGTTATTAATTTGTAGCACTAAGGCTGTAATTTGTAACCCTAAGACTGTAATTTGTAACCCTAAGACTGTAATTTGTAACCCTAAGGCTGTAATTTGTAACCCTAAGGCTGTAATTTGTAACCCTAAGGCTGTAATTTGTAACCCTAAGACTGTAATAATTGTATTTCATAACTCCATGAGAACTGTCCCCAGCCAATGTTGTGGTACGGTGGTAGATCACCCACACACTCTTGGAACTCCCAGTTCCAAGAGTGCCAAGAGTTCCAAGAGTTCCAAGAGTTCCAAGAACTCACTCTCTTCTCTGGCATCCTTCAAGGTGAAGTCTTGGCTCCACCCCTAAAGGCCCCAGCATGCCCTCAGAAGCTCCACCCCCTCCCTAGGTCTACAACCAATCAGGCCCCAGGGTCTGGCACCTTCAGCTAATGACAAGCTGGGCCTGGAGGGTCCAGTGAATACTAGCATTATCCTCACTTTAATAAGACCTATCAAAATCCTCAGATTAGGCAAAATTGTAATTAATTTTGTCAATAAAGATGTTAATAATAATAAGTCACATCCCAGTTAGGCCTACCCATGGCACCTTGCCAATGAGCAATCTTCAAAAAACCTGGGGCGGGGGTTTCCCCCAACCGGCCTAGTGACCTGGGGCCAGATTCATGAAGCAGTTACGCAAGTACTTACGAACGTGTACATCTTTCCTCAATCTTAGACGGCTTTGGTTACCTTTATTAAACAGTTTACAAGCATGAAAACTTGCCAATCAACTGTTGTTATTGTTATAAACAGCCTCCTGGTGCTTCGGAGGACATTAACTGTTTAATAATTGTAAACAAAGCCGCCAAAGATTGAGAAACGATGTACAGGTTCGTAAGTGCTTGCGTAACTGCTTCGTGAATCTGGCCCCTGGGTTCTATCTGTCCTACATCCCCAAGAGCAGTGGACTTTGGTCCTAGTGCAAAACCCCTTCCGTCTGTCCTCTTGTAAACAGATGATGAGGGCGGACTTACAGTCTATGGTTCCAGGTGGTTGAAACCTGGAGATGGAAGGGATACCTGGTTGATGGGGTTCTGGGATTTCTTCTACTCCCCAAGCCCGGCCCGAGGCCAGGCTTGACTTGTGAGAGTTTGGTCCACCAGGCTGTTGCTTGGAGCGGCCCGCAGGCCCACATACCCACCACAGCCCGGTTGGTCCGGCACTCCTTGGAATATTTGTGGCACCATATCCACTAGCTGAAATCTGAGACGGACCAGGACATGTAGAGAGGGGAGAAGGGAGGAAGTGGAGGGAGAGAAAAGGTAGAGAGGAAGAGGGATAGAAGAGAGGAGAGAGGCCTCGTGTCTAGCCGTTACAAGCCGAGAACCTTACAGTCCTAAACACTAAGCTGCATCTGAAAATATTTTGTCAATGTTGAATGTGTGTGTATATGGTCATACCTGGATCATACCTCTAGAGGGTTTCTGGAGTTGTTCTACTCCCCAAGCCCGGCCTGGAGCCAGACTCGACTTGGAGAGAACGTCGCTGTACAAACGTAAAATTTGCGTCAGTAAAACTTGCCCAAGTCCGGCGACGAATTGACGGTACAAAACCTGCATCTTCCAGGACTGTCAGAAGGTACTTGAAGTCATCCCACACAATGACGTAAAATAACTGGAGATGCTGCAGATGAAAGAGGACCTCTCACTAGGAGAGGGGAGTCACAGTGAGAGGTGAGAGATACCTGGTTGATACCTGGTTGATGGGGTTCTGGGAGTTCTTCTACTCCCCAAGCCCGGCCCGAGGCCAGGCTCGACTTGTGAGAGTTTGGTCCACCAGGCTGTTGCTTGGAGCGGCCCGCAGGGCCACGTACCCACCACAGCCCGGCTGATCCGGAACTTCTCTTAGAAAACCGTCCAGTTTTCTCTTGAAGATGTCCACGGTTGTTCCGGCAATATTTCTTATGCTCGCTGGGAGGACGTTGAACAACCGCGGACCCCTGATGTTTATACAGTGCTCTCTGATTGTGCCTATGAGGAAAAGGGGAGGGGGGGAGAGGTGAGAGAGTGAACGGTGAGGAGACACGAAGTTCACTGATGTCACCCATACTGCCTCTGGCACCCATACTGCCTGTGGCACCCATATTGCCTCTGACACCCATACTGCCTGTGGCACATATACTGCCTCTGGCACCCATACTGCCTCTGGCACCCATACTGCCTCTGGCACCCATACTGCCTCTGGCACCCATACTGCCTCTGGCACCCATACTGCCTCTGGCACCCATACTGCCTCTGGCACCCATACTGCCTCTGGCACCCATACTGCCTCAGGCACCCATACTGCCTCTGGCACCCATACTGCCTCTGGCATCCATACTATCCGTGGCACCCATACTGCCTCTGGCACCCATACTGCCTCTGGCACCCATACTGCCTCTGGCACCCATACTGCCCGTGGCACCCATACTGCCCGTGGCACCCATACTGCCTCTGGCACCCATACTGCCTCTGGCACCCATACTGCCTCTGACACCCATACTGCCCGTGGCACCCATACTATCCGTGGCACCCATACTGCCTCTGGCACCCATACTGCCTCTGACACCCATACTGCCTGTGGCACCCATACTGCCTCTGGCACCCATACTGCCTCTGGCACCCATACTGCCCGTGGCACCCATACTTCCCGTGGCACCCATACTGCCTCTGGCACCCATACTGCCCGTGGCACCCATACTGCCTCTGGCACCCATACTGCCCGTGGCACCCATACTGCCTCTGACACCCATACTGCCCGTGGCACCCATACTGCCTCTGACACCCATACTGCCCGTGGCACCCATACTGCCTCTGGCACCCATACTGCCTCTGACACCCATACTGCCCGTGGCACCCATACTACCCGTGGCACCCATACTGCCTCTGGCACCCATACTGCCTCTGACACCCATACTGCCCGTGGCACCCATACTGCCTCTGGCACCCATACTGCCCGTGGCACCCATACTGCCTCTGACACCCATACTGCCTCTGACACCCATACTGCCCGTGGCACCCATACTGCCTCTTACACCCATACTGCCCGTGGCACCCATACTGCCTCTGGCACCCATACTGCCCGTGGCACCCATACTGCCTCTGGCACCCATACTGCCTCTGACACGCATACTGCCTCTGGCACCCATACTGCCCGTGGCACCCATACTGCCTCTGACACCCATACTGCCCGTGGCACCCATACTGCCTCTGGCACCCATACTGCCCGTGGCACCCATACTGCCTCTGGCACCCATACTGCCCGTGGCACCCATACTGCCTCTGGCACCCATACTGCCCGTGGCACCCATATTGCCTCTGGCACCCATACTGCCCGTGGCACCCATACTGCCTCTGGCACCCATACTGCCCGTGGCACCCATACTGCCTCTGGCACCCATACTGCCCGTGGCACCCATACTGCCTCTGGCACCCATACTGCCCGTGGCACCCATACTGCCTCTGACACCCATACTGCCCGTGGCACCCATACTGCCCGTGGCACCCATACTGCCCGTGGCACCCATACTGCCCGTGGCACCCATACTGCCTCTGGCACCCATACTGCCTCTGGCACCCATACTGCCTCTGGCACCCATACTGCCTCTGACACCCATACTGCCCGTGGCACCCATACTCCCCGTGGCACCCATACTGCCTCTGGCACCCATACTGCCCGTGGCACCCATACTGCCTCTGACACCCATACTGCCCGTGGCACCCATACTCCCCGTGGCACCCATACTGCCTCTGGCACCCATACTGCCCGTGGCACCCATACTGCCTCTGGCACCCATCAGCTACAATACACAAGGTTGACAATAATTTTATTAATATTACAAGACAAGAGAGGAGGAGGAGAGCGGGAAAATGCCAGGGAACCTAGACGTGCTCCAGAGACGGCCTGAACAACGTAAATAAGACGTAGTGACAATGTTGGTACACAAACAGCTTGACCGCACGACCTGTTTAAAATTGTATTCCTGTGGTACCTGTAGTCAGTTTCTAGAGTTTTCTATCATCTTAGTACAGCTGTGGACTATAGGCCTAAACACCCATTACAACCTAGGGAGCCGGTCGGCCGAGCGGATAGCACGCTGGACTTGTGATCCTGTGGTCCCGGGTTCAATCCCAGGCGCCGGCGAGAAACAATAGGCAGAGTTTCTTTCACCCTATGCCCCTGTTACCTAGCAGTAAATAGGTACCTGGGAGTTAGTCAGCTGTCACGGGCTGCTTCCTGGGGTGTGTATGGTGAAAAAAAAGTAGTTAGTAAACAGTTGATTGACAGTTGAGAGGCGGGCCGAAAGAGCAGAGCTCAACCCCCGCAAACACAACTAGGTGAATACAACATGACATTGACCATACAGGGGCCTGACGGCTGAGTACACAGGGATTCGTAGTCCTAGGGTCCGGGAATCGATCCCCGGCGAAGGCAGAAACAAATGGGCAGGTTTTTGTCACTCTGATGCCTATGATCACCCAGTAGTAAATAGATACCTGGGAGTACCAGATACTGCCTCCACCCCCTCCTCCTTCCCCCCAAAATTGATTGACAGTTGAGAGGCGGGTCTAAAGAGCCAGAGCTCAACCCCCGCAAGCACAACTATGTGAATACAAATATATTACACCCCTAACACAAACATTCCCTGTCACTCCCTCGTGCTGGTAATGGCTCTCGAAGAATACTTTGTTACCTGGCTGATGGGGTTCTGGGAGTTGTTCTACTCCCCAAGCCCGGCCCGAGGCCAGGCTTGACTTGTGAGAGTTTGGTCCACCAGGCTGTTGCTTGGAGCGGCCCGCAGGGCCACATACCCACCACAGCCCGGTTGGTCCGGCACTCCTTGGAGGAATAAATCTAGTTTCCTCTTGAAGATGTCCACGGTTGGTCCGGCAATATTTCTGATGCTCGCTGGGAGGACGTTGAACAACCGCGGACCTCTGATGTTTATACAGTGTTCTCTGATTGTGCCTATGGCACCTCTGCTCTTCACTGGTTCTATTCGGCATTTTCTTCCATATCGTTCACTCCAGTACGTTGTTATTTTACTGTGTAGATTTGGGACCTGGCCTCCAGTATCTTCCAGGTGTATATTATTTGGTATCTCTCTCGTCTCCTTTCTAGTGAGTACATTTGGAGGGCTTTGAGACGATCCCAATAATTTAGGTGTATTATCTCGTCTATGCGTGCCGTGTATGTTCTCTGTATTCCCTCTATTTCAGCAATCTCTCCTGCGCCAATCATACCAATCTCACCATTGGTATGGTGGATTGTGGCATTGTAACAATACCGAGTATCCTTTTCCCACAAATGCCCCCAAGGTGACCAGGGTGACCAGACACCAGGGTGACCAGGGTGACCAGGGTAAGCAGGGTGACCAGGGTGACCAGGGTGACCAGACACCAGGGTGACCAGGGTGACCAGACACCAGGGTGACCAGACACCAGGGTGACAAGGGTGACCAGGGTGACCAGACACCAAGGTGACCAGGGTGACCAGACACCAAGGTGACCAAGGTGACCAGGGTGACCAGACACCAGGGTGACCAGGGTGACCAGGGTGAGCAGGGTGACCAGGGTGACCAGGGTGACCAGACACCAAGGTGACCAGGGTGAGCAGGGTGACTATTGTGACCAGGGTGACCAGGGTGACCAGACACCAGGGCAACACATTCACAGCAAAGTCTTCCCTCTTGACACAGCCACACACGTGTTGGAATCTCCAGTAACAAACAACATGAAGCTGAGTAAGCAAAAATGAAGAGAGAAATCCCCGTGTACACAAGAGAACGTGCCAGCCCCTCCATGTAATCCCCTCGCTCCCCCCCACCCCCCACCCCCACGTTCCCCCCCCCCCCCACCAACACCCCCACGCCCACACCCACCCTCCCCCTCCCTAGCCCCAGGAGTGTAAACAAACAAGAAAAGCTTCACCAACACCCACACATGGTGTCAGCAAGGCGGACAGCCCGCCGCCTGCTTTCATACCTCTCACTGTATTCCCCACTTCTGTACTTCCCTTCACCTATGCCTCTCCTTCCTCTTAACTCCCCCCCCCCCCCCCCAAAAAAAAGGCCAGTATGAGATAGGAAGATATGAACAGCAACAATACTTGAGGGACCACCTGTCTGACCATTAATCCCCCAATACACTCACCAAGGAAGGTCAGACACTGGATACCCAATAGGTTATCTTGAGGTTATCTTGAGATGATTTCGGGGCTTTAAGTGTCCCCGCGGCCCGGTCCTCGACCAGGCCTCCACCCCCCAAGAAGCAGCCCGTGACAGCTGACTAACACCCAGGTACCTATTTTACTGCTAGGTAACAGGGGCATAGGGTGAAAGAAACTCTGCCCATTGTTTCTCGCCGGCACCCGGGATCGAACCCGGGACCACAGGATCACAAGTCCCGCGTGCTGTCCGCTCGGCCGACCGGCTCCCCTTTAGGAGATGAAGTCCTTCACGAAGCGGACAGTGAGAAAGATCTAGGAGTTCATATCACGCGAAACCTGTCTCCTTAAGCCCAAATAAAACGAATTACGTCTGAGGCGTATGCAAGGCTGGCTAACATCAGAACAGCCTTCAGGAACCTGTGTAAGGAATCCTTCAGAACCTTGTATACCACATATGTAAGACCAATCCTGGAGTATGCGGCCCCAGCATGGAGCCCGTACCTTGTCAAGCACAAGACGAAGCTGGGAAAAGTTCAGAGGAATGCCATTAGGCTATTCCCAGAACTAAGAGGCATCAGTTACGAAGAAAGACTGCGTGAAATGCACCTCACGTCGTTAGAAGACAGGAGAGCTCGGGGAGACATGATCACTACCTACAAAATTCTAAGAGGAATAGATAGGGTAGATTAGGATAAATTGTTTAACACGGGTGGTACGCGAACAAGGGGACACAGGTGGAAACTGAGTACCTAAATGGGTCACAGGGACGTTAGAAAGAACAAATCCACAAGGGCCATGACGGGATTCGAATCTACGTCCGAGAGCATCCCAGACGCTGCCTTAATCGATTGCGCTACGACATGGTAAAAGAATTCCAACCAGAAGTTCTACTGCCCTTACTTGGACCCTGCAGCCTCTCCGAGACACAAACCAGGATTCATTACACACATTACTGTGTGTAATGAAGTAAGGACGAAGAGGTAGAACGGCCTATTGACAGAGCTCGAGTGCATGGGGGGAATTGTGTAAAATCCTGGTTTGTGTCTCGGAGAGGCTGCAGGGTCCAAGTTAGGGCAGTAGAACTTCTGGTTGCAATTCTTTTACCATGTCGTAGCTCAGTCGATTAAGGCAGCGTCTGGAATGCTCTTGGACGTAAGTTCGAACCCTCTTCACAGCCCTTGTGGATTTATTCATTTGATGCATCACGCTATTATGATTTCTGTGTGTAATTTAGAAAAAACTGTTTCAGTGACAGTAGTTAACAGGTGGAATGCATTAGGAAGTGATGTGGTGGAGGCTGACTCCATACACAGTTTCAAATGTAGATATGATAAGAGCCCAATAGGCTCAGGAACCTGTACACCAGTTGATTGACGGTTGAGAGGCGGGACCAAAGAGCCAGAGCTCAACCCCCGCAAGCACAACTAGGTGAGTACACGGTACACTACTCCCACACACCATCACATCCTGACATCTATGTATTTAAGTATATAGGCTAGCTTAGCATTTTATTATATGCCCTGTACATTAATGACACTATGTAAAAGACATCTAACACTTTATGTAGGGCATACGTAAATCTGTGTATCTATGTACTTACGTATGTAGGTTAGCTTAGCATTTTAAAAGCACCGAATCACCTTCTGTGGTTGAGTGTTCAATAAACCCTTGAACTATATGTTTAACACTTCTCTCACCCTGTCCATGGAGGACAAGACAAAATGTATATATATGCTGGTTAGCACTGTAAATGTCAGGCCACGTCTGTGGTAGAAACAAAAATCACATCCTGACCCGTGGCCATTGTGGTGCTGGTTCGACGTTGATTCAACGTCGTCAGCGTTGATTCGACGCAGAATCAACGCAGCTCTTGTGTCTCCTGAGGAGGGGGGGGGGGGAAGGGGGGCCGGTGCCTCACCCTAAACACTTAGACGTAAAATTCTTCATAAGAGACTATAGCAGACTTGGTTATAAAGGTCACCAGAGAAGAAGTCCAATTTGTCATTGGACTCTTAGAAACAAACTCTATAGAACACATCATACGGGCTCACCATAGCCCGTGCTGCGTGAAATTTTTTATTCCAAGTAGCTAATCTTAAACAATAACAACATCTATAGAACATCCATACACTCAAGGTCAACAAATACACCAAATACAACTTCAAAAAAAAAAAAAATCCCTTCAAAGAATACCACCAGACTGTGATTCATACGTCAGGGTGCCAGCAGCCGCATCCAACAGCTTGGTTGACCCATCACAGCCAGGAGGTCTGGTCAGGGACCGGGCCGCGGGGGATGTTGATCCGGGCTATAACACCAACAAGGGTTAGTAGTGGAGGTCAATAGCCCGGCGTGGAACAGCTGGAGGAATTGACACAGGCTGTAATTATGTCAACATGAGCCCCGCTCCTGTGCCAGGTAAGTCCACTACGGGCTCACCATAGCCCGTGCTACTTGGCCCCGCTCCTGTGCCAGGTAAGTCCACTACGGGCTCACCATAGCCCGTGCTACTTGCCCCGCTCCTGTGCCAGGTAAGTCCACTACGGGCTCACCATAGCCCGTGCTACTTGCCCCGCTCCTGTGCCAGGTAAGTCCACTACGGGCTCACCATAGCCCGTGCTACTTGCAACTTGTACTGAGTAGCTGAATCTATAACAACAACAACAACGCTTCCCTCACTACATCCTTGGAAAGTTGTTCCGGGGCTTAGCGTCCCTGCGGCCCGGTTATCGACCAAGCCTCCTCGTTGCTGGACTGGTCAACCAGGCTGTTGGACGTGGCTGCACCACCCAAATACCCCACCACACAATCTAGGTTAGATTAAACGCCCCCCCTCTACCCTCCTGGAGGGGAGGAGGTGGGGGGAGCCGCCCCCCACTGGAAGTCAGTCACACGTCATGGTAAAAGGGGGAGGGGGGGGAGGGAATTATCAGGGGGAAAGCGCCAAGCCATTACGACTATATAGCACTTGGTAAGGGGTAAGGATAAGGATTTGGGATGGGACGGGGGAAGGAATGGTGCCTAACCACTTGTGGACAGTCGGGGATTGAACGCTGACCTGCATGACGCCCTACCGTCGCTCTACCGTCCAGCCCAAGTGGTTAGGCAGCAACTGGCTGATTAACTGATTGCGTGGAAGTGTGTGTGGGGGGGGGGAGGGTAGGGGGTGAATGGGGGGCAGGTGGGTGATGGACATGGGTACCTGGATTGTACCTGGATGGGGTTCTGAGAGTTCGTCCACTCTCCAAGCTGTATAGCCGTAATTGTTTGGCGCTTTCCCTACTGATAATTCCCTGCCTTCTCCTTACTCCCCAAGCCCGGCCTGAGGCCAGGCTTGACTTGTGTCAAGTCTAACGGGAGGTGGGTGCAGGTGGGCACAGGTGGGTGCAGGTGGGTGCAGGTGGGTGCAGGTGGGCACAGGTGGGCACAGGTGGGTGCAGGTGGGCACAGGTGGGTGCAGGTGGGCACAGGTGGGTACGGGTGGGTGCAGGTGGGTGCAGGTGGGCACAGGTGGGTGCAGGTGGGCACAGGTGGGTGCAGGTGGGCACAGGTGGGTGCAGGTGGGCACAGGTGGGCACAGGTGGGTGCAGGTGGGTGCAGGTGGGCACAGGTGGGCGCAGGTGGGCACAGGTGGGTGCAGGTGGGTGCAGGTGGGTGCAGGTGGGCACAGGTGGGTGCAGGTGGGCACAGGTGGGTGCAGGTGGGCACAGGTGGGTGCAGGTGGGTGCAGGTGGGTGCAGGTGGGCACAGGTGGGTGCAGGTGGGCACAGGTGGGTGCAGGTGGGTGCAGGTGGGTGGTGGGTGCAGGTGGGTGTAGGTGGGCACAGGTGGGTGCAGGTGGGCACAGGTGGGTGCAGGTGGGTGTAGGTGGGTGGTGGGTGCAGGTGGGTGTAGGTGGGTGGTGGGTGCAGGTGGGTGTAGGTGGGCACAGGTGGGTGCAGGTGGGCACAGGTGGGTGCAGGTGGGCACAGGTGGGTGCAGGTGGGCACAGGTGGGTGCAGGTGGGTGTAGGTGGGCACAGGTGGGTGCAGGTGGGCACAGGTGGGTGCAGGTGGGTGGTGGGTGCAGGTGGGCGCAGGTGGGCACAGGTGGGTGCAGGTGGGTGCAGGTGGGCGCAGGTGGGTGTAGGTGGGCACAGGTGGGCACAGGTGGGTGCAGGTGGGTGCAGGTGGGCACAGGTGGGCACAGGTGGGTGCAGGTGGGCACAGGTGGGTGCAGGTGGGTGGTGGGTGCAGGTGGGTGTAGGTGGGCACAGGAGGGTGTAGGTGGGAGGTGGGTGTAGGTGGGCACAGGTGGGTGGTGGGTGCAGGTGGGAGGTGGGTGCAGGTGGGTGGTGGGTGCAGGTGGGTGGTGGGTGTAGGTGGGTGGTGGGTGTAGGTGGGAGGTGGGTGCAGGTGGGAGGTGGGTGCAGGTGGGTGGTGGGAGGTGGGTGTAGGTGGGAGGTGGGTGTAGGTGGGAGGTGGGTGGTGGGTGCAGGTGGGAGGTGGGTGCAGGTGGGTGCAGGTGGGTGGTGGGTGTAGGTGGGAGGTGGGAGGTGGGTGCAGGTGGGAGGTGGGTGCAGGTGGGTGGTGGGTGCAGGTGGGAGGTGGGTGGTGGGTGCAGGTGGGAGGTGGCTGCAGGTGGGAGGTGGGTGGTGGGTGCAGGTGGGAGGTGGGTGCAGGTGGGAGGTGGGTGCAAGTGGGCACAGGTGGGTGCAAGTGGGCATAGGTGGGTGGTGGGTGCAGGTGGGAGCAGGTGGGAGGTGGGTGCAAGAGGGCACAGGTGGGTGCAGGTGAGAGGTAGGTGCAGGTGGGAGGTGGGTGCAAGTGGGCACAGGTGGGTGCAGGTGGGAGGCGGGTGCAGGTGGGCACAGGTGGGTGCAGGTGGGCACAGGTGGGTGCAGGTGGGCACAGGTGGGTGCAGGTGGGCGCAGGTGGCCACAGGTGGGTGCAGGTGGGCGCAGGTTGGCGCAGGTGGGTGCAGGTGGGCACTAACAGCGTGGTGAGAGAACAAGGTCGGTCACCGTGAAAGTCAAGCAGGTCCCCCCACCCATCCTCTCACCCACCTTAACCTTTCCATCTATCCACCCCGGGAGACATTCACTTCCGTTCCATCCATTCCATTGCCCAAGGCGCTCTTCCGACCTCAATCCATCCATGTCTAGGCCAGGAGTCGTCAAACGTTTACCCACACCGACGAAACCCGTACATCTTTCAATCGCAGCAACATCGTTTCCACTTAGTAAACAGTGCATGAGCTTGGAAACATCACAACCCAATATTGTCACTGTTATAAACAACCTCATCCTGCTTTACACCTCAGAAAACTTGAATAATTGTAAACAAAGCTGCCAGGACTGTTGAAAGATGTACAGGTTTCGTAAGAGGGATGCGTCAGTGCTCTCGGTGGAATGATCGAGGGAACGTTGATGACTCGAGAACCTGACTGCATCTTTGTCAAATTATTTACGAGTCTCTCTCCAGCAAGAGTTTGGTTGATCACGCTGACGAGGCGACGACACCTGGCGAGGAAGGGGCCGTTGGCCGGAGCAGGCAACATGCGAGGAAGGGGCCGTTGGCCGGAGCAGGCAACATGCGAGGAAGGGGCCGTTGGCCGGAGCAGGCAACATGCGAGGAAGGGGCCGTTGGCCGGAGCAGGCAACATGCCAGCTGACCTATCCAGCAACACTCACCCCGCGCACACACGACCAGCTCACACGACCAGCTCACACGACCAGCTCACACGACCAGGCTGTACTTTACCTGTAGTTGGTTCCGAGAGTTCAGCTCCACAAGCTTGTCTGGTGATCACTTCATCAGTTAATCTGGAGTATACCTTGATGGGGTTCTGGGAGTTCTTCCACTCCCCAAGCCCGGCCCGAGGCCAGGCTTGACTTGTGATAACTTGGTCCACCAGGCTGTTACTTGGAGCGGCCCGCAGGCCCACATACCCACTACAGCCCGGTTGGTCCGGCACTTCTTGCAAGAACCTGTCCAAGTGCCTTTTAAATACATCCACCTTTGTTCCAGCAATATTTCTAATGCTTGCTGGGAGGGTGTTGAACAGCTGTGGACCTCTGATGTTCAGTGTTCTCTGTTTGTGCCTATGGCACCTCTACTCTTCACTGGTTCTATTATGCATTTCCTTCCGTACCTTTCGCTCCAGTATGTTGTTATTCTACTGTGCAAATTTGAGACCTGGCCCTCCAGTATCTTCCATGTATATATTATTTGATACCTTTCTCGTCTCCTTTACAAAGAG
Source organism: Procambarus clarkii (assembly GCF_040958095.1). Lineage (NCBI taxonomy): Eukaryota > Metazoa > Arthropoda > Malacostraca > Decapoda > Cambaridae > Procambarus > Procambarus clarkii. Next base: position 26,541,250 of record NC_091208.1, on the reverse strand, counting down.
TACATTTGGAGAGCTTTGAGACCATCCCAATAATTTAGGTGTTTTATCTCGTCTATGCGTGCCGTATATGTTCTCCGTATTCCCTCTATTTCAGCAATCTCTCCTGCTCTGAAGGGGGAAGTGAGTACTGAGCAGTACTCAAGACGCGTCAACACAAGTGACTTGAAGAGTACAACCATTGTGATGGGATCCCTGGATTTGAAAGTTCTCGTAATCCATCCTATCATTTTTCTGGCTGTCGCAATATTTGCTTGGTTATGCTCCTTAAACGTTAGATCGTCGGACATCATTATTCCCAAATCCTTGACATGCTGTTTATCTATTATGAGCAGATTCGATTGTCTTTTGTACCCTGTATTATGTTTCAGGTCCTCATTTTTGCCGTACCTGAGTACCTGGAATTTATCGCTGTTAAACATCATGTTATTTTCTGCTGCCCAATCGAAAACTTTGTTGATATCTACTTGTAAATTTTCCATGTCTTCAGCCGAGGTAATTTTCATGCTGATTTTTGTGTCATCTGCAAAGGATGAAACGAAGCTGTGACTTGTATTTTTGTCTATATCTGATATGAGAATAAGGAACAGCAGTGGTGCAAAGACTGTACCCTGAGGTACAAAGCTTTTAACTGCGCTTGGACTTGATTTGATTTGACTGAGTGTTACTCTTTGTGTTCTGTTCGACAGAAAATTAAGTATCCAGCGTCCTACTTTACCAGTTGGAGGTGCTTGTCACGTTCTCTTGAACACTGTGAGTACTAGGGGAAGTGAGTACCAAGCAATACTCAAGACGGGACCTTCTTGAGGTTATCTTGAGATGATTTCGGGGCTTTTAGTGTCCCCGCGGCCCGGTCCTCGACCAGGCCTCCACCCCCAGGAAGCAGCCCGCGACAGCTGACTAACACCCAGGTACCTATTTTACTGCTAGGTAACAGGGGCATAGGGTGAAAGAAACCCTGCCCATTGTTTCTCTCGGGACAGCACCAGTGATTTAAATAGTATTAACATTGCTGTGGGATCTCTGGATGTGAACGTTCACATAATCCATCCTATCATTTTCCTGGCCGCCGCCGCAGCAATATATGTGTGCTCGGTTATGTTCACTATGTATGTTATGTTTAGGGGGCCTCGTAGCCTGGTGGATAGCGCGCAGGACTCGTAATTCTGTGGCGCGGGTTCGATTCCCGCACGAGGCAGAAACAAATGGGCAAAGTTTCTTTCACCCTGAATGCCCCTGTTACCTAGCAGTAAATAGGTACCTGGGAGTTAGTCAGCTGTCACGGGCTGCTTCCTGGGGGTGGAGGCCTGGTCGAGGACAGGGCCGCGGGGACACTAAAGCCCCGAAATCATCTCAAGATAACCTCAAGATAACTAAACGTCAAGTCGTCAGACATCATAATCACCAGACTCTTGATACGTTTGCGTTTTACGAGTACTTTTATGACACATAAAAGTTACAATAACAATCGTAACAATCAATTGTTACATCTAAACAATCGAAATTTGCCACTGTTGAGAAAAGAATTTTTTTATCCGTTACCCAAATGTGGAGGACCGTTCACACGTCTATATCTGGCTACACCCTCATTAACACAACCTTCCTACCTTGTAATAACCCTTTCAACGTTACCTGGTTGATACCTGGTTGATACCCGGTTGATACCTGGTTGATACCTGGTTGATACCTGGTTGATACCTGGTTGATACCCGGTTGATACCTGGTTGATACCTGGTTGATACCCGGTTGATACCTGGTTGATACCTGGTTGATACCTGGTTGATACCTGGTTGAATGAGGTTCTGGGAGTTCTTCTACTCCCCAAGCCCGGCCCGAGGCCAGGCTCGACTTGTGAGAGTTTGACTACAACAAAAAACTACAACAACAACAACGTTGTTGTTGTTATAGATTAAGATTCGCTACCTGGAACAAAGAGTTCCTAAGCAGCACGGGCTATGGCGAGCCCGTAGTGGACTTACTCAACAGCACAACTATTTGAAAGGATTACTAGATGGAGGTGCGCATGTCAAACAATAATAAATGAAATCGGACAAGATCGCCTTTGAGCGGTTGGAGCAGTTTAAGGGTTAACAACAGGGGCGACATTGTAAAGACTCGTGCTCAACATATAACCGGAAAAGTTACATTATCAAGAAGGTATCCTGAAGTGGTTCATTGTATCTCATCAGAACAATCACTCCCAATAATCTCATTATAAAGGCTTCCTGCCCAAGTCATTATAAACCCCTTCCCCTAATCTCATTATAAAGGCCTTCCCCCAATCTCATTATAAACCCCTTCTCCCAATCTCATTATAAACCCCTTCTCCCAATCTCATTATAAACCCCTTCCCCCAAGCTTCTTACGGAACCTCATTATAACTCACAGCTCATCATATCCTTGCTACAAGCCCCTTAATGTGATCATGTCAGGATGTGCCTCACACGCGGCCCCTAACGTCGTCCGGGAAACACAAATGAGTCCTGAGAAATCTAAGGAAAAACTCCAGCAGGTGTCGTCAAGAAGTGGAAGAAGTCGAACAAGCCGCCTCCACCCACACCTTCAAGGAATACCACAGTGTGATACGTAAACTCATATATCACAACACCTCGTAAACTTACCTCCACCTCCTTCAGAAACCAGTCTTTGCCTCCTTGCCTCCTTCCAGAACATCGTGAATACTTTCACATGTCTCAGGAGTGTCCTCGCAGACATGTGAAAGTAGAGGGCTACGTTACATCATCAACAGTATACATAGAGGATGATTCAGCAGTGTTATGTAGGTTGGTTCTGTCTTCCTCCCCATCTCTTGTTCATCTCCCATAACCAGTATCTTCCTTCTCCCGGCTCTTTCAGCATCAGTCACTGTTTCTCTAACTCTCGGCTGTCAGCACAAGTAGCAACTCTTGGGGGGTGCAACCTGTCCTCTTAAAAAGAACGTTACTTTATGGACAAATTTGGACGTAATTTGAATTGAAATCGACTTACAAAAGTGATGTACTGTCCCGTTTTCTGTTTGAGTCGTCCGGCTTACTCGGAAAGGTTAGGAGAGGAAACTTTCAATTAACGTTTTTCATACCGTTTTCAAACTTTATAAGAATTTCCTGCCCACCTAACCTATCAGAGGACCCTTAACTTACTGTTGTTGAAAAAAAATCCCAAATTTATTTTCACTTTTTTTTCATTTTCAAATTCCGTCCATATTCGGCTATACGGGCAAACGGCCAAAGGCGACGTTCTTTTTAAAAGGACAGGTTGAACCGCTTGGAGAAGAAGATGGGAGGTTACAGAAGTGTAGAGGGGGACTACATTAAGATGAGGGACTGTCTGCTTGAAATCCTATATTCAGATAGTAAATAACATGATGGAATGCAATGCTGGTAAACATTGCGCTGGACTGAACAGTTCAATGAGCAGCTGAGCAGAACTGAGCAGTTCAATACCACCCCCCCAACAAGCAGGAGGATGAGCAACCCGTCCTCAGAATACCCCGTAAAATTTTGACTTTTTTTTACCCAACGCCAAAAGCTTTCGTACTAGAAAACGGTCGCGGCTTGCGAAATTGGACATAATGTCCCGTTTTCTGTCCGTTGGTCGTCTGGTTAGCTTAGGTAAAGGCACTTTAGAACGACAGTTTCTTTACGTAGGGGGGACTCTCGCCAGAACGGGCTGGGATGAGAACGTCTCAGAGCACCACCACCACCACCACCACCCCTCCCCCTGTTCAATAAACCCTTGAACTACACGTTTAACACATCTCTAACCGTGTCTATGGAGGACAGAAGAAAATGTATATATGCTGGTTAGCATTGTAAATGTCTGGCCACGTCTGTGGTAGCAAATAATAATAATAAAAAACTCTCCCCCCCCCCCCCCCCGGTCTCACTCCACCACTGGCAAATAAACTGGATAAACAAGGAGCCTCACGAGCCTGATGCGACATTCAGAGCAAAACTGGTGGCAGGCAAACACCTCCTGGAGCAGCGTATTACAAAACCAACATGAGTAAGAGAGGAGACGACTCCCAAACCCCCCCCAACACCACACATTCTGATTGACAGTTGGGAGGCGGGACCAAGGAGCCAGAGCTCAACCCCCGCAAGTACAATTAGGTGTGTGCACCTGCTGTTCTCTAAATATGACCTGGTTGATACCTGGTTGATACCTGGTTGATGGAGTTCTGGGAGTTCTTCTACTCCCCAAGCCCGGCCCGAGGCCAGGCTTGACTTGTGAGAGTTTGGTCCACCAGGCTGTTGCTTGGAGCGGCCCGTAGGCCCACATACCCACCACAGCCCGGTTGGTCCGGAACTTCTCTTAGAAAACCGTCCAGTTTTCTCTTGAAGATGTCCACGGTTGTTCCGGCAATATTTCTTATGCTCGCTGGGAGGACGTTGAACAACCGCGGACCCCTGATGTTTATACAGTTACAGATATACAAGAGTTGTTACATTCTTGTACAGCCACTAGTACGCGTAGCGTTTCGGGCAGGTCCTTAATCCTATGGTCCCTGGAATACGATCCCCTGCCGCGAAGAATCGTTTTTTCATCCAAGTACACATTTTACTGTTGCGTTAAACAGAGGCTACAGTTAAGGAATTGCGGCCAGTAAATCCTCCCCGGCCAGGATACGAACCCATGACATAGCGCTCGCGGAACGCCAGGCGAGTGTCTTACCACTACACCACGGAGACATATGTTAACAAGACAAAAAACTGAGTGCGAGATGTCTCTAGGAGCCAGCGTCCACTGTAGAATTAACATTGAGACCACAGTGGAGCCTCGTAGCCTGGTGGATAGTGCGCAGGACTCGTAATTCTGTGGCGCGGGTTCGATTCCCGCACGAGGCAGAAACAAATGGGCAAAAGTTTCTTTCACCCTGAATGCCCCTGTTACCTAGCAGTAAATAGGTACCTGGGTGTTAGTCAGCTGTCACGGGCTGCTTCCTGGGGGTGGAGGCCTGGTTGAGGACCGGGCCGCGGGGACACTGAAACCCCGAAATCATCTCAAGATAACCTCAAGATAACCACAGTGGAGCCGAAGGAGTTGGTAAGAGAAAGACACCTGTTGAAGAAGAAGGGCGGTTATAGACGAGGGAACCACAGTATAGGAGACCTTCTGTGTGACAGTCAAGCGGAGACTGATATGGAAAGGAAGACAGCAAATTACACACAGAAATCACAATAGTATGATGCATCAAATGAACAAATTCACAAGGGCCGTGACGAGGATTCGAACCTACGTCCGAGAGCATCCCAGATGCTGCCTTAATCGACTGAGCCACGACATGGGTTAAGAATTTCTGGTTGCAATTCTTAACCATTTCGTTGCTCAAAAGTCGATTAAGGCAGCGTCTGGGATGCTCTTGGACGTAGGTTCGAATCCTCGTCACGGCCCTTGTGGATTTGTTCAAGACAGCAAATGATATGACGGAAATGTGCCCAAGTAACTAAGCAGTTCATAGCACTCATTAAGGAGGAGGACGAGGAAACTATAGCAATCAATCCCTGCTACTAGAGCCAACGCAGGGAAACTTCTTTGACTAAAGAAAGAAGCTAAAGGACTAGTAAAAAAGTAAAAAAAAGGCCCTGTAAAAGTCAAAGAACTAGAAATATAGAACAACAGAAATGCACCAAAGACCAGAAATAAATACATCCGAGTAAGGAGAGAAGCAAAGAGGCAATTTGAAAATGGCATCGCTGCCAAGGCTAAGGACTACCTGAAGACGATGAGTCACAATAACGTGGCTGAAGAATGTTGACCAGACCACACACTAGAAGGTGAAAGGACGACGACGTTTCGATCCGTCCTGGACCATTCACAAGTCGATTGTCTTGAGAATGGCTTGAGAATGACTTGCGAATGGTCCAGGACAGACCGAAACGTCCTCGTCCCTTCACCTTCTAGTGTGTGGTCTGGTCAACTACCTCAAGATCTTCTATAGCCATATAAGGAGAAAAACAGCAGGGAGGGATAAGGTAATCAGATTGAGAATACATGCGAGGAATCTCACAGAAAACAACAACGAGGTATATGAGGAAATCGACAAAAAGATTTCAGAAAAGTTTTTACAATCGAACCAACATGGAGACCAATCTTATCTTGAGATGATTTCGGGGTTTTAGTGTCCCCGCGGCCCGGTCCTTGACCAGGCCTCCACCCCCAGGAAGCAGCCCGTGACAGCTGACTAACACCCAGGTACCTATTTTACTGCTAGGTAACAGTGGCATAAGGTGAAAGAAACTCTGCCCATCGTTTCTCGCCGGCGCCTGGGATCGACCCCGGAACCACAGGATCACAAGTCCAGCGTGCTGTCCGCTCGGTCGACCGGCTCCCGGTTATAGGTCAAAAAGCTAGAATAAAGAAAACATGACACTATAGTCACAGTAGAAGAGTTACACACACCAGGAGCAACTATCCCTGGAAACACAAACCGAAACTGTCTCTATTTTCCGCTTGTTACAACTTGTAATAAAGTTGTTAGATCTTGGCTTAACGTGTTTATGACGTATTAGAACGTTGTTACAACTTGTTATATTGGTTGTTATAACTGGTTAGGAGGTGTTAAAACTTGTTCGAACGTTGTACCAACCTCGTAGTTTCGGTGTGTGTTTGGCGGGATATAGATGTGACAAAACCAATGGACCAGACTTAATATGACCATCCCTGCTGAAGTAGGCTGCCATATTAAAAAAAAATGAGACAGGAGTCACTAAATTACAGAGCGGTTTCATTAACAAGTATTCCGTGTAAAGTTATCTTGACGTTATCTTGAGATGATTTCGGGGCTTTAGTGTCCCCGCGGCCCGGTTCTCGACCAGGCCTCCACCCCCAGGAAGCAGCCCGTGACAGCTGACTAACTCCCAGGTACCTATTTACTGCTAGGTAACAGGGGCATTCAGGGTGAAAGAAACTTTGCCCATTTGTTTCTGCCTCGTGCGGGAATCGAACCCGCGCCACAGAATTACGAGTCCTGCGCGCTATCCACCAGGCTACCAGGCCACTTGGGGGGGTCCCACAAGACTGTCTTGGGACCGCTGCTGTTCCTAATTTATGCGAACAATCTACCTGAGGCAGTGAGCTCATGCAAATCAATGTTTGCAGATGATGGACAGCTGGCGAGGAATGTTAAAAACAGAGGAGGACTGTAGAAAGTCACAAGAGGGACCGTGACAAACACCAGGAGTGGACAAACGAATGGTTGCTGGACTGCATTCCCAACATGTTTAAGGTAATGGAGATGGGAAAGGATGTGAAAACGACCAGGAAACATCGGGCCTCGTAGCCTGGTGGATAGCGCGCAGGACTCTTAATTCTGTGGCGCGGGTTCGATTCCCGCACGATGCAGAAACAAATGGGCAAAGTATCTTTCACCCTGAATGCCCCTGTTACCTAGCAGTAAATAGGTACCTGGGAGTTAAGTCAGCTGTCACGGGCTACTTCCTGGGGGTGGAGGCCTGGTCGAGGACCGGGCCGCGGGGACACTAAAGCCCCGAAATGATCTCAAGATAACCTCAAGATAACCGTAAGGGGAAGGTAACGACAGGAATCGGAAAAAAAGAAGATTCGAAAGTTTCCCCGACTGTCTAAGTGGTTGGGCACCATTCCTTCCCCCGTCCCATCCCAAATGCTTATCCTGATCCCTTCCCAGTGCTATATAGTCGTAATGGCTTGGTGCTTTCCCACTGACTATTCCCTCCCTTCAACCCAACCTGAACCCAGGAGCTTCAAGCCATTAAAAAAAAATTATCTCCCGCCTGCGCTCAAGGGAGTACAGATTTAGGCTCTTTAGTCGGCCCCAGTAGTTTAGATGTTTTACTGAGTGGATTCTAGCAGTAAAGGATCTCTGCACGCTCTCCAGGTCAGCAATTTCTCCAGCCATGTAAGGGGCTGTCAATGTGCAGCAGTACTCCACTCTAGAGAGCACTCGCGTCTTGAAGAGTATCATCATCGGTATAGCATCTCTAGTGTGAAAAGTTCTTGTTATCCAACCTGTCATTTTTCTTGCAGTTGTGATGGCTACTTTATTGTGTTCTTTAAAGGTAAGGTCTTCCGACATGAGTACACCCAGATCCTTTACATTGCCTTTTCGTTCTATATTATGATGAATATCTATAAGTGAATATAAATTCTAACACTGACCCCAGAGGCAGTCACAAACAGGGCCACATATGGGACGCTCGCAACCATTAGAACATCGTCTAGAAACTTAAATTATGACACCTTCAAGAAAATCTACACAATAAGTGTCAGATACACACGGAAATATATATATATATATATATATATATATATATATATATATATATATATATATATATATATATATATATATATATATATATATATATATGTCGTACCTAGTAGCCAGAACGCACTTCTCAGCCTACTATGCAAGGCCCGATTTGCCTAATAAGCCAAGTTTTCATGAATTAATTGTTTTTCGACTACCTAACCTACCTATCCTAACCTAGCTTTTTTGGCTACCTAACCTAACCTAACCTATAAAGATAGGTTAGGTTAGGTTAGGTAGGGTTGGTTAGGTTCGGTCATATATCTACGTTAATTTTAACTAAAATAACAAAAAATTGACCTCATACATAATGAAATGGGTAGCTTTATCATTTCATAAGACAAAAATTAGAGAAAATATATTAATTCAGGAAAACTTGGCTTATTAGGCAAATCGGGCCTTGCATAGTAGGCCGAGAAGTGCGTTCTGGCTACTAGGTACGACATATATATATATATATATATATATATATATATATATATATATATATATATATATATATATATATATATATATATATATATATATATATATATATATATATATAAATAAAAATATAAACATTGTCTTCGCAGCAACACAGGCGGAAGAGATACATCATAATTTACACCAAGAAAACATTAGAGAGAAAAGTTCCAAATACACACATACAAATAGCCACTTACGATGCCAGAATGCGTGCGTGTGCGTGTGTGCGCGTGCGTGTGCGTGTGTGCGCGTGTGTGCGCGTGTGTGCGCCCGTGTGCGTGTGTGTGTGTACTCACCTATTTGTACTCACCAATTTGTGCCTGCAGGATCGAGCATTGACTCTTGGATCCCGCCTTTCCAGCTATCGGTTGTTTACAGCAATGACTCCTGTCCCATTTCCCTATCATACCTAGTTTTAAAAGTATGAACAGTATTTGCTTCCACAACCTGTTCCTCAAGTGCATTCCATTTTCCCACTACTCTCACGCTAAAAGAAAACTTCCTAACATCTGTGTGACTCATCTGAGTTTCCAGTTTCCACCCATGTCCCCTCGTTCTGTTGTTATTACGTGTGAACATTTCCTCCATTTCCACTTTGTCAATTCCCCGGAGTATTTTATATGTCCCTATCATATCTCCTCTCTTCCTTCTTTTCTCTAGTGTCGTAAGGTTCAGTTCTTATCTGTGTGTGTGTGTGTGTGTGTGTGTGTGTGTGTGTGTGTGTGTGTGTGTGTGTGTGTGTGCAGTAAAAGAGCCCCTTGAAACCTAAAGCAGCAGAAAGTACTTTAAGAAAACACGTCGATAACTTTTTTTTTTTATAAGATCCTCCAAGAATTCTCTCATCAGCCAGCCTGGGGTGCCTACGTCGTAATACCAGATGCAAGTACCAATAGCCTGCCAGACCAGCACGTAAACTTGGTATGTAGACCTCTACCAAGTAGTACAAATGATGGTGTCTAGCTTAAGATCAATAGCAACCTTAGGAGGTATATTAAGGTCGTTACACACTAGCTTACAAACCCCTCCACCAACTAACAATGTATACCTCAGTCCTGAACGTGGAACTCCCCATGTATACACTATACACTCCCTTCTATGTATACACCTGTGTATCCATGTGTCTTGGAGCTACGTGTATCTTTAGCCCCCCCTAGCATCTCAACCCAAAGGATGACTTCCTAAACATATTCTCTTAACTGTTCATTCTTCTCCAAGTTGGCAGTTCCTGATGCACTAACTACCCAACAGTGGCCATTCAAGTGGCCCTCATTACGTGCAGTAATTATCGAAATCTCATTAACTGTGACTCGACCCGGATCTAAAGAGTTGGGCTTTAATGACCCGGATTTACTGAGTGCTTGTTAGCGGCCCGGTGTTCCCTGGTGTTCCCTAGTGTTCCCTGGTGTTCCCTGGTGTTCCCTAGTGTTCCCTAGTGTTCCCTGGTGTTCCCTAGTGTTCCCTGGTGTTCCCTAGTGTTCCCTAGTGTTCCCTGGTGTTCCCTGGTGTTCCTTGGTGTTCCCTGGTGTTCCCTAGTGTTCCTTAGTGTTCCCTAATGTTCCTTAGTGTTCCTTAGTGTTCCTTCGTGTTCCCTAATGTTCCTTAGTGTTCCTTAGTGTTCCTTGGTGTTCTCTGGTGTTCCCTAGTGTTCCCTGGTGTTCCCTGGTGTTCCCTAGTGTTCCCTGGTGTTCCCTGGTGTTCCCTAGTGTTCCCTGGTGTTCCATGGTGTTCCCTGGTGTTCCCTAGTGTTCCCTGGTGTTCCCTGGTGTTCCCTAGTGTTCCCTGGTGTTCCCTGGTGTTCCCTGGTGTTCCCTAGTGTTCCCTGGTGTTCCATGGTGTTTCTTGGTGTTCTTTGGTGTTCCCTAGTGTTCCCTGGTGTTCCTAGTGTTCCTAGTGTTCCCTGATGTTCCCTGGTCAAGTAGCAGGCCTGGGTGGATGCCTGGTCTCTTCTTGAAATCAGTTAAAACTGTCTCTCTCTCACACACACACATACACACGCACACACGGGGCCGCTGGCTGACTGGACAGCACGCTGGACGCGTGATCCTGTGGTCCAGGGTTCGATTCCCGGACTAGGCAGAGACAAATGGGCAAATGTTTCTTTCACCCTGACACCCCTGTTACCTAGCAGTAAATAGGTACCTGGGAGTTAAGACAGCTGCTACGGGCTGCTTCCTGGGGGGGGGGGAGGTATGTGTGAAAAAAATTATTTAGTAGTTAGTTACAGTTGAGAGGCGGGCCGAAAGAGAGGAGCTGAACCCCCGCAAGCACAACTAGGTGAATACAACTAGGTTAACACACAATTCAAGCAAGCCTTAATTACCCAACTACACCTCTGACTTGTCACATAAACAATCGCTGAAGGTACAGATGAAGGAGACTTCTCAGACGGAACACTTAACCCACAACGACTGCCAATCCCACGACTTCGTTGTAATTAGCATATCCGAGGCTCATCCTGCGACCCGTTGAACGTCGCCGCTGGAAGAGGACTCGCTTTGACCAGACCACACACTAGAAATTGAAGGGACGACGACGTTTCGGTCCGTCCTGGACCATTCTCAAGTCGATTGTCGAATGTCACAATCGACTTGAGAATGGTCCAGGACGGACCGAAACGTCGTCGTCCCTTCAATTTCTAGTGTGTGGTCTGGTCAACATACTTCAGCCACGTTATTGTGACTCATCGCCTGCATATGACTCGCTTTCTTGATGGTAGCTTAACTTCAATCGCCATTGTTGGAGGTATGCAACAGCAGTCAACATCAGTTGATTGACAGTTAAGAGGCGGGACCAAAGAGTCGAAGCTCAACCCCCTGCCCCCCTCTTGGGGGTATAACTGGCTATCATATCTCGTATTATATTTCCTATTTTTAAAACTTTTTCCTTCACCTGTTTAAGGCCCCCAAAAAAGAGAAAAATCCGAGACATTCTTAAGAATCTTGGCGTGCCAGGGTAGACAATCACATTCTTTAGAGCGAACGTAGCTCAGTTAAGCCCCGGAGAGTTCCTCAAGTAACTCACACGCCCCTCACCGTCACTCACAGGTTTCTCATTGCATAAGTTTGCAGGTCTATTTACAAGGCAATAAATGCCATGCCGAGGAGGTACAGCGGACACCGGATAGCATGAATAACGAGCATTAAGTGTTAACAACGTTCTCTCGACCTAAACAACTGGCCGAGTACCACTCAAACCCAACTTATACCACCTTGCCACTGTATATATACCTTGCCACTGAATATATATATACCTTGCCACTGAATATATATATACCTTGCCACTGAATATATATATACCTTGCCACTGAATATATATATACCTTGCCACTGAATATATACCTTGCCACTGTATATATACCTTGCCACTGTATATATACCTTGCCACTGTATATATACCTTGCCACTGTATATATACCTCGCCACTGAATATATATATACCTTGCCACTGAATACATATATACCTCGCCACTGAATATATATATATACCTTGCCACTGAATATATATATACCTCGCCACTGAATATATATATACCTTGCCACTGTATATATACCTCGCCACTGAATATATATATACCTTGCCACTGTATATATACCTTGCCACTGAATACATATATACCTCGCCACTGAATATATATATATATATACCTTGCCACTGAATATATATATACCTTGCCACTGAATACATATATACCTCGCCACTGAATATATATATATATACCTTGCCACTGAATACATATATACCTCGCCACTGAATATATATATACCTTGCCACTGAATATATATATACCTTGCCACTGAATATATATATACCTTGCCACTGAATATATATATATATACCTTGCCACTGAATACATATATACCTTGCCACTGAATATATATATACCTTGCCACTGAATATATATATATATATACCTTGCCACTGAATACATATATACCTTGCCACTGAAAATATATATACCTTGCCACTGAATATATATATACCTTGCCACTGAATATATATATATATATACCTTGCCACTGAATACATATATACCTTGCCACTGAATATATATATATATACCTTGCCACTGAATACATATATACCTTGCCACTGAATATATATATACCTTGCCACTGAATACATATATACCTTGCCACTGAATACATATATACCTTGCCACTGAATATACATATACCTTGCCACTGAATACATATATACCTTGCCACTGAATACATATATACCTTGCCACTGAATACATATATACCTTGCCACTGAATATACATATACCTTGCCACTGATTATATATATACCTTGCCACTGAATATATATATACCTTGCCACTGAATATACATATACCTTGCCACTGAATACATATATACCTTGCCACTGAATACATATATACCGTGCCACTGAATATACATATACCTTGCCACTGAATATATATATATACCTTGCCACTGAATACATATATACCTTGCCATTGAATATACACATACCTTGCCACAGGACGCTCCTGCCTCTCACAGCTGCTAGATCACTATGACATGACCTGAGGTGCCCTGGAAGACGAGCAAAAGACACGTGTCATCTACGCTGAGTTCGCGAGAGAGAGAGAGAGAGAGAGAGAGAGAGAGAGAGAGAGAGAGAGAGAGAGAGAGAGAGAGAGAGAGAGAGAGAGAGAGAGAGAGAGAGAGAGAGGCAGAGAGAGAGAGAGAGGCAGAGAGAGAGAGAGAGAGAGAGAGAGAGAGAGAGAGAGAGAGGCAGAGAGAGAGAGAGGCAGAGAGAGAGAGAGAGAGAGAGAGAGGCAGAGAGAGAGAGAGAGAGGCAGAGAGAGAGAGAGAGAGAGAGAGAGAGAGAGAGGAGAGAGAGAGAGAGAGAGAGAGAGAGAGAGAGAGAGAGAGAGGCAGAGAGAGAGGCAGAGAGAGGCAGAGAGAGAGAGAGAGAGAGAGAGGCAGAGAGAGAGAGAGGCAGAGAGAGAGAGAGACAGAGAGAGAGAGAGAGAGAGAGGCAGAGAGAGAGGCAGAGAGAGAGAGGCAGAGAGAGAGAGAGAGAGAGAGAGAGGCAGAGAGAGAGAGAGAGAGGCAGAGAGAGAGAGAGAGAGGCAGAGAGAGAGAGAGACAGAGAGAGAGAGAGAGAGAGAGGCAGAGAGAGAGGCAGAGAGAGAGGCAGAGAGAGAGAGGCAGAGAGAGAGAGAGAGAGAGAGAGAGGCAGAGAGAGAGAGAGAGAGGCAGAGAGAGAGAGAGAGAGAGAGAGAGAGAGAGAGAGAGAGAGAGAGAGAGAGAGAGAGAGAGAGAGAGAGAGAGAGAGAGGCAGAGAGAGAGAGAGAGAGAGAGAGAGAGAGAGAGAGAGAGAGAGAGAGAGAGAGAGAGGCAGAGAGAGAGAGAGAGAGAGAGAGAGAGAGAGAGGCAGAGAGAGAGAGAGAGAGAGAGAGAGAGAGAGAGAGAGAGAGAGAGAGAGAGAGAGAGAGAGAGAGAGAGAGAGAGAGGAGAGAGAGAGAGAGAGAGGCAGAGAGAGAGAGAGAGAGAGAGAGAGAGAGAGAGAGAGAGAGAGAGAGAGAGAGAGAGAGAGAGAGAGAGAGAGAGAGAGAGAGAGAGAGAGAGAGAGAGAGAGAGAGAGAGAGAAGAGAGAGAGAGAGAGAGAGAGAGAGAGAGAGAGAGAGAGAGAGAGAGAGAGAGAGAGAGAGAGAGAGGCAGAGAGAGAGAGAGACAAAGAGAGAGACAAAGAGAGAGAGAGAGAGGGGGGGGGGCAGTAGCGTAATCTGTCCACTACTCAGCTCTGGGCTAACCAAAGCTGTTATCTCCCCCCTCACAGCAAGACACCAAACTTGCCGCCCGATGGAGGCAGCAGCAGCGTCACCCCCCCAGCCACCAGCGTCACCCCCCCCAGCCACCAGCGTCACCCCCCAGCGTCACCATCCAGCCACCAGCGTCACCCCCCCAGCCACCAGCGTCACCCCCCCAGCCACCAGCGTCACCCCCCAGCCACCAGCGTCACCACCCAGCCACCAGCGTCACCCCCCCAGCCACCAGCGTCACCCCCCCAGCCACCAGCGTCACCCCCCAGCCACCAGCGTCACCACCCAGCCACCAGCGTCACCCCCCAGCCACCAGCGTCACCACCCAGCCACCAGCGTCACCACCCAGCCACCAGCGTCACCCCCCAGCCACCAGCGTCACCACCCAGCCACCAGCGTCACCCACCCAGCCACCAGCGTCACCCCCCAGCCACCAGCGTCACCCCCCCAGCCACCAGCGTCACCACCCAGCCACCAGCGTCACCCCCCCAGCCACCAGCGTCACCCTCCAGCCACCAGCGTCACCCCCCAGCCACCAGCGTCACCCCCCAGCCACCAGCGTCACCCCCCAGCCACCAGCGTCACCCACCCAGCCACCAGCGTCACCACCCAGCCACCAGCGTCACCCCCCCAGCCACCAGCGTCACCCCCCAGCCACCAGCGTCACCCCCCAGCCACCAGCGTCACCACCCAGCCACCAGCGTCACCACCCAGCCACCAGCGTCACCCCCCAGCCACCAGCGTCACCCCCCCAGCCACCAGCGTCACCCTCCAGCCACCAGCGTCACCCCCCAGCCACCAGCGTCACCCCCCCAGCCACCAGCGTCACCACCCAGCCACCAGCGTCACCCCCCAGCCACCAGCGTCACCCCCCAGCCACCAGCGTCACCCCCCCAGCCACCAGCGTCACCCCCCAGCCACCAGCGTCACCCCCCCCAGCCACCAGCGTCACCCCCAGCCACCAGCGTCACCCCCCCAGCCACCAGCGTCACCCTCCAGCCACCAGCGTCATCCCCCAGCCACCAGCGTCACCCCCCAGCGTCACCACCCAGCCACCAGCGTCACCCCCCAGCCACCAGCGTCACCACCCAGCCACCAGCGTCACCCACCCAGCCACCAGCGTCACCCCCCAGCCACCAGCGTCACCCCCCAGCCACCAGCGTCACCCCCCAGCCACCAGCGTCACCACCCAGCCACCAGCGTCACCCCCCAGCCACCAGCGTCACCACCCAGCCACCAGCGTCACCACCCAGCCACCAGCGTCACCACCCCAGCCACCAGCGTCACCACCCCAGCCACCAGCGTCACCACCCCAGCCACCAGCGCCACCACCCCAGCCACCAGCGTCACCCCCCAGCAACAAGAGTCAGACCAAGCGGTGTCTGGCGCGCTCTACCATATATACTCTCTCACCACCAACAAAAAAATACCCACCAGCAGCAACAACAACATGGTCGCACCACCACCCTCTCTACCAGCCCCCCCAGGAGCCTCCCTACCAGCCCCCCAGGAGCCTCCCTACCAGCCCCCCAGGAGCCTCCCTACCAGCCCCCCAGGAGCCTCCCTACCAGCCCCCAGAAGCACAGGAGGTGTCAAGAGAGTGACAGACAGGCAGCTACACATCACCATTATTTACGACCCACAGGAGCGTCCTGGGCACCTCTCATAGCATGTTTGTCTTGCTGTATTATGACAGTGAGGAGCTGGTTAGTGTCCGGGGCATACCCCCTCGCGCCATTATGTCCCTCTCTGCGACTCTCACGCGGCGCTAAGGACGTGACTGGCGCCCAAAAAGAGCTCCTTGAAGTCTCGGACGCCCCCTGGTCGTGTTTACCTTAGGGTGGTATCGAAACTTCTCCTCCCTAAGCCCGGCTTGGGGGCTGTATTAGGGCTTGGGTACAGGCACAGGTACAGCAGGTTGTAGCTTGCTTGTCAACGGGAAGGAATGCAGTACGGAACACCTGTGGCTTTTGATCGTTTATTACAACAATATATATATGTGCTGGGTATACTGATAAGCAGAACACTCCCGTTGAAGAGCAGAGGTGCAACAGGTACTCTGAGAGAGAACTCTAATCAACATCAGAGGCCCGAGACTGTTCAACACGCTTCCACTACACATAAGGGGCACAACTGGCCGACCCCTCACAGTGTTCAAGAGAGAACTATCAACATCAGAGGCCCGAGACTGTTCAACACGCTTCCACTACACATAAGGGACATAACTGGCCGACCCCTCACAGTGTTCAAGAGAGAACTATCAACATCAGAGGCCCGAGACTGTTCAACACGCTTCCACTACACATAAGGGACATAACTGGCCAACCCCTCACAGTGTTCAAGAGAGAACTATCAACATCAGAGGCCCGAGACTGTTCAACACGCTTCCACTACACATAAGGGGCATAACTGGCCGACCCCTCACAGTGTTCAAGAGAGAACTATCAACATCAGAGGCCCGAGACTGTTCAACACGCTTCCACTACACATAAGGGACATAACTGGCCGACCCCTCACAGTGTTCAAGAGAGAACTATCAACATCAGAGGCCCGAGACTGTTCAACACGCTTCCACTACACATAAGGGACATAACTGGCCGACCCCTCACAGTGTTCAAGAGAGAACTATCAACATCAGAGGCCCGAGACTGTTCAACACGCTTCCACTACACATAAGCGACATAACTGGCAGACCCCTCACAGTGTTCAAGAGAGAACTATCAACATCAGAGGCCCGAGACTGTTCAACACGCTTCCACTACACATAAGGGACATAACTGGCCGACCCCTCACAGTGTTCAAGAGAGAACTATCAACATCAGAGGCCCGAGACTGTTCAACACGCTTCCACTACACATAAGCGACATAACTGGCAGACCCCTCACAGTGTTCAAGAGAGAACTATCAACATCAGAGGCCCGAGACTGTTCAACACGCTTCCACTACACATAAGGGACATAACTGGCCGACCCCTCACAGTGTTCAAGAGAGAACTATCAACATCAGAGGCCCGAGACTGTTCAACACGCTTCCACTACACGTAAGCGACATAACTGGCAGACCCCTCACAGTGTTCAAGAAAGAACTTGATAAACACCTCCAATGGATACCTGATCAACCAGGCTGTAACTCCCTACACATAAGGGGCTGCCTCCCTACGTCAGGCTGCGAGCAGCCGCGTCCAACAGCCTAATTGACCAGACGGCCAGCCGGAAGGCCTGGTCGGAGACCGGGCCGAGGGGCTGTTAATCCCTGGAAGGTACACAAGGTAACCGCAAGATACCACCACGTAACTAGCTAACGTGAGTGGGTAAGGCGTGTGCAGGGCGAGCGCTCCCGCTGATCTGCTCTCAGCGTCTCGGTGCTCGGCTAGCTCCCACTAGTGCATGGGGATACCTGCTTGATGGCGTTCTGGGAGTTCTTCTACTCCCCAAGCCCGACCCGAGGCCAGGCGCGCCTCCTACCGAAACGTGCTGACTTGACCAAGTAGGCATGGCTAGGCGGCGCCCACCAAACCAAGGCCCCTAAATACCGCTCAGCACGCTGCTACCATCGGCGTCCTCGACGATCTTCCTAACGAACTTCTTGCTGATGTAACAAACATTCATTCACTGACACGTCGAACACCTGGATTACACCTGCAGTGGGTTAAGGGAGGTGTTCTATTCCCCAAGCTCAGCTTAAGACTTGGCTTGTCTTAGAAATAATATTCAGAAGATCTGAATAAGGATGAACATGCCTTCGGCTAATGCTGTAGATGGTTGGTATCACGTTGGTACTCACAAGTAGGTCTGGATACTGGTAGTAGCCGTAGCCGGTAGCCGGTGAAATGTTGGTAGCCAGTGAAATGTCTGGTAGCCGGTACTCACAACTAGGTGAGTACGTGAATGGTGGTACTGAAGCGCTAATTTGTCCAGTATTATTGGAGTTACCAAGAATTTGACACTGGAATCTGTGTATTTACATACTACTCCGCTCCAACAGTAATACCTGCCCCAAGAATGCTTTATACACGTCACTATATTTGCCGTGTCATCATACAATATGCATATTGACCAACAACACTACAAGCAGCTTGTGCTACAAGCGGGGATACAATTTGAGTTATTTTAGGAAGCATAATAACTTTGGGATTTATTGATTGAATTCCGCGTCAGTTAAAATTATCTGCACGTTCTCCAGGCAAGCATTTTCTCCAGCTTTGAATGGGGCAGTTAATTAGGTAATTGTATTTCAATAAATTCTTTATCATTGTGACGGGTCTACTTCCTTTTCCCAAGGACCCAAAAATTGGAGTAGATTTTTTGTGAATTAACAATTTTAAGAGTTTTACTCCGACAGTCTGTTGTTGCCCAAAGAAAGGTGATTGTGAGATTGTGATGCCCCTGATTCGGTGATCATTATTCTTGAAGATCAGGACGAGTGTCGGCATCTCTAGTAGGGCTCAACAATCTGTTTGTTCGGCTCGAAGTTACCAAAACATCTCGTTATCTGGCGAGTGATTGTTGGATTACCTCACTTCTTGACAATTTTTCTAGCACAACATTATTATCTATCAGTACAGCTCAGACGAGCGTGTCTTGAATGTAAGGACTCAACACACAGGTTATCTTGAGGTTATCTTGAGATGATTATATATATTCATATTTCACTGATATATTTCCGCCAAACACACACACAGGAACTACGACGTTGATACAACGTTCGAACAAGTTTTAACACCTCCTAACCAGTTATAACAACCAATATAGCAAGTTGTAACAACGTTCTAATACGTCATAAACACGTTAAGCCAAGATCTAACAACTTTATTACAAGTTGTAACAAGCGGAAAATAGAGACAGTTTCGGTTTGTGTTTCCAGGGACCTTTGTGTGTTTCAGTGCTGGTCCATACACTGTATTCCCCTCGGGGAGGAGGAGGAGGAGGCCAGTTATCTTGAGGTTATCTTGAGATAATTTCGGGGCTTTTAGTGTCCCCGCGGCCCGGTCCTCGACCAGGCCTCCACCCCCAGGAAGCAGCCCGTGACAGCTGACTAACACCCAGGTACCTATCTTACTGCTAGGTAACAGGGGCATAGGGTGAAAGAAACTCTGCCCATTGTTTCTCGCCGGCGCCTGGGATCGAATCCAGGACCACAGGATCACAAGTCCAGCGTGCTGGTCGCTCGGCCGACCGGCTCCCTTTTATATTGGACTTTGTACTGCGTGTTTGAGGAGAGTATTGGTAAATACAATTGTTACATTTGTCAATACTGGAAGTTTTTCCCGGTGTTAATATCTGTGGTTGCAGTGGGTGTGCTACTGGGCTTGTGCTCTATCATTTCCCCGAGGTGGTGGTCCACTCTAAACAGCTCTTGCCAAAGAAAATAATAATATTAACTGGCCATATAATACCTGGTTGATGGGGTTCTGGGAGTTCTTCTACTCCCCAAAGCCCGGCCCGAGGCCAGGCTTGACTTGTGAGAGTTTGCTCCACTAGGCTGTTGCTTGAAGCGGCCCGAGGCCAGGCTCGACTTGTGAGAGTTTAGGCTGTGACTGTTTTTACAAAAGCTTGGCTGGTGTTGGTATGATTCGAATCACTATGATTAGTTAATCACTACTTTTTTAGTGTGATTGTCTTCACCCGTCTTGTGGTTTTTTTACGAAACTCTGAACAGTCTTTAAGACACACTCTTTTAAGTTTTGTTACCAGTTCTTGGTTAAACGATGTTGAAAAGTCTGGAAAGATATTTTCTTGTATTTAGAGAGTTTTAGCCTTTCTTTGAGAGAGTATTCACGCACGCTCCAATACTGCTTCACGATTGCTTGTATTTGCACGCCCCTCATACAGTGTAGAATAATCGGGTTTCAAATTTGGGTTTTATTCCCCATGGTTCTCTTTTTACGGCACTGTTTTGGCTCTGTATTGGTAATTGGGCCAGTTGTTTCAATGGATCCTCCCCCCCCCCCTTTTTTTTTGGTTGCTTCCTTATTTTTTGTTATATTTGTAATTGGGCCTGGAGCTGTGATAGTACATTTGTACAATGATAGTACAATGCCCGAAACGCTTTGCGTAATAGTGGCTTTAGGCATTGTATGTACTAGCTCTATCTATAAGTCAAACAATCCTTGTAAATATTTATTGTATGTACCTTACCTAAATAAAATTGTATTGTATTGAATTGTATTTTTCATGTCTTTTTTTTTTTTCTGTACCAGTACATATTTTGTTAGCCTGTTCATCTGTTTGTTCACATTCTTAAGGTGACTCATGCTTCCAAATAGGAGTGTGTGAGCGTGCAGTCACGTTTTTCTGTCGATCATCTACCCTGGTAGATGGTTAAAGAACCATCTACCCTAGTAGATGGTTTGACACGTTTCCCCACACAACACCCACCTCCCACACACAACACCAACCCCCACACACAACACCAACCCCCCACACAATATCCCCCAACCCCCCCACACACAACACCCCCCACACAACACCACCCCCACACACAACACCAACCCCCCACACAATATCCCCCAACCCCCCCACACACAACACCACCCCCCACACACAACACCCACCCCCCACACAACACCACCCCCCACACACAACACCCCCCCACACAACACCCCCCCCACACAACACCCACCCCCCACACAACACCACCCCCCACACACAACACCCCCCACACACAACACCCACCCCCCACACACAACACCCACCCCCCACACACAACACCCACCCCCCAACACAACACCCACCCCCCAACACAACACCCCCCCCACACCCCCCCCCCCACACAACACCCCCCCCACACAACACCCACACCCCACACACAACACCCACCCGCCACACACAACACCCACCCCCCACACACAACACCCACCCCCCCACACAACACCACCCCCACACACAACACCCACCCCCCCACACAACACCACCCCCACACACAACACCCACCCCCCACACACAACACCCCCCACACAATACCACCCCCCACACCCCCCACCCCCACACACAACACCCACCCCCCACACACAACACCACCCCCACACACAACACCCCCCCCACACAACACCCCCACACAACACCCACCCCCCACACAACACCCACCCCCCACACACAACACCCCCCACACAACACCCACCCCCACACACAACACCCACCCCCCCCCACACAACACCCACCCCCACACACAACACCACCCCCCACACAACACCCACCCCCACACAACACCCACCCCCCACACACAACACCCCCCACACAACACCCACCCCCCACACACAACACCCCCCACACAACACCCACCCCCCACACACAACACCCCCCACACAACACCCACCCCCCCACACACAACACCCCCCACACAACACCCACCCCCCACACAAAACCCACCCCCCACACACAACACCCCCCCCACACAACACCCCCCCCACACAACACCCCCCCCCACACACACATCACCCCCCCCACACACAACACCCCCCCCACACACAACACCCCCCCCCCACACACACAACACCCCCCCCCACACAACACCCCCCCCCACACAACACCCACCCCCCCACACAACACCCCCCCCCATACAACACCCCCCCACACAACACCCACCCCCCCACACACAACACCCACCCCCCACACAACACCCACCCCCCCACACAAAACACCCACCCCCCACACACAACACCCCCCACACACAACACCCCCCCACACACAACACCCACCCCCCACACACAACACCCACCCCCCACACACAACACCCACCCCCCACACACAACACCCACCCCCCACACACAACACCACCCCCCACACACAACACCCCCCACACAACACAACACCCCCCCCACACACAACACCCACCCCCCACACACAACACCCACCCCCCACACACAACACCCACCCCCCACACACAACACCCACCCCCCACACACAACACCCCCCCACACAACACCCCCCCCACACAACACCCACCCCACACACAACACCAACCCCCACACACAACACCCACCCCCCACACAACACCCACCCCCCCACACAACACCCACCCCCCACACACAACACCCACCCCCCACACACAACACCCACCCCCCACACACAACACCCACCCCCCACACACAACACCCACCCCCCACACACAACACCCACCCCCCACACACAACACCACCCCCCACACACAACACCCCCCACACACAATACCCACCCCCACACACAACACCCACCCCCCACACACAACACCCACCCCCACACACAACACCCACCCCTACACACAACACCAACCCCCACACACAACACCAACCCCCACACACAACACCAACCCCCACACACAACACCAACCCCCACACACAACACCCACCCCCCACACACAACACCCACCCCCACACACAACACCAACCCCCACACACAACACCAACCCCCACACACAACACCAACCCCCACACACAACACCAACCCCCACACACAACACCCCCCACACAACAACCCCCCACACACAACACCAACCCCCACACACAACACCCCACACACAACACCAACCCCCACACACAACACCAACCCCCACACACAACACCCCCCACACAACAACCCCCCACACACAACACCCACCCCCCACACAATATCCCCTCCCCCCCCCACACACAACACCAACCCCCACACAACAACCCCCCACACACAACACCAACCCCCACACACAACACCAACCCCCACACACAACACCAACCCCCACACACAACACCAACCCCCACACACAACACCAACCCCCACACACAACACCCCCCACACAACAACCCCCCACACACAACACCAACCCCCACACACAACACCCCACACACAACACCAACCCCCACACACAACACCAACCCCCACACACAACACCAACCCCCACACACAACACCAACCCCCACACACAACAACCCCCCACACACAACACCCCCCACACAACACCAACCCCCACACACAACACCAACCCCCACACACAACACCCACCCCCACACACAACACCAACCCCCACACACAACACCAACCCCCACACACAACACCAACCCCCACACACAACACCAACCCCCACACACAACACCCCCCACACAACAACCCCCCACACACAACACCAACCCCCACACACAACACCCCACACACAACACCAACCCCCACACACAACACCAACCCCCACACACAACACCCACCCCCCACACAATATCCCCTCCCCCCCCACCCACACAACCTTTTGATCTCGACAAATACTTCAAATATTCGCTAAACTTTTGAGCAAAAAATTCTTGCACTCTTGAGGGAGTTAAATAGCGGTGAAAGGCTCCGGGTGACGGGTATCGAAGCCTTACAAAAATGTTTAGGGCGGCATGGCAGGGTTTTGCCACGAAGTTTGGCGTATGCAAATGAGCGGAAAGAGTAAAGCTTGCAGCATGGCACTGGCAACTGCAGGCACTTGTGTGTGTGTGTGCATAGTCAGCTGGCACTGTGCCACGACACGCTGCTCTCGTTAGCAAAGTGACAGGTGATGGTTCCAGGTGAGTGCCAAGTGTCAGATGGTGCCAACTGAAGGTATTAAACAATGTGGGCGGAGCGCAACGCACCTGGTTGGTGGTCTGGTCAACCAGGCTGTTGGATCCCGCAGCATGCATGTCTGACGTATGAACTATAGCGCGGTTGATCAGGAATCCTTTGGGAAGGTGTTTAAGTTCCATCTTGAACGCACTTGGTGATTTGTTAATAATGTCCTATGTAATTAGAGTGTGTTTAAAAGTCTTGTTCTTCTTGATAGACTTCTCTCTTAAGCACTTCTTAGACGCCTCCTAGTTGACGGTCTGGCCAATTAGGAGGCCTTATCTTGAGGTTATCTTGAGAAGATTTCGGGGCTTTAGTGTCCCCGCGGCCCGGTCCTCGACCAGGCCTCCACCCCCCAGGAAGCAACCCGTGACAGCTGACTAACACCCAGGTACCTATTTTACTGCTAGCTAACAGGGGCATAGGGTGAAAGAAACTCTGCCCACTGTTTCTCGCCGGCGCCCGGGATCGAACCCGGGACCACAGGATCACAAGACCAGCGTACTGTCCGCTCGGCCGACCGGCGCCCAACTAGGCTCCGGCCTGGTCAACTAAGAGGCTTGGATAATTAGGAGGCCTGGTCAGAGACCGGACCCTGAAGACACTGATCCTAGGAACTCCAACTCTGGCAGTATTTCCACACCTTGCCCCCCCCCCCCTCCCCCACACACTGGACAACCCCCTCCCCCACACCTCGGCCCTGCCCCCCCCCACACCTCGGCCCTGCCCCCCCCTCCCCCACACACTGGACAACCCCCTCCACAACTCGGCCCTGCCCTCCCCCACACCTCGGCCCTGCCCCCCCTCCCCCACACCTCGGCCCTGCCCCCCCTCCCCCCACACCTCGGCCCTGCCCCCCCCCACACCTCGGCCCTGCCCCCCCCCACACCTCGGCCCTGCCCCCCCTCCCCCACACCTCGGCCCTGCCCCCCTCCTCCACACCTCGGCCCTGTCCCCCTCCCCCACACCTCGGCCCTGCCCCCCCTCCCCCACACACTGGACAACCCCCCCCCCCCCACAACTCGGCCCTGCCCTCCCCCACACCTCGGCCCTGCCCCCCCTCCCCCACACCTCGGCCCTGCCCCCCCCCCCACACCTCGGCCCTGCCCCCCCTCCCCCCACACCTCGGCCCTGCCCCCCCCACACCTCGGCCCTGCCACCCCCCCACACCTCGGCCCTGCCCCCCCTCCCCCCACACCTCGGCCCTGCCCCCCCTCCCCCCACACATCGGCCCTGCCCCCCCTCCCCCACACACTGGACAACCCCCCCCCCCCACAACTCGGCCCTGCCCTCCCCCACACCTCGGCCCTGCCCCCTCCCCCCACACCTCAGCCCTGCCCCCCCTCCCCCACACCTCGGCCCTGCCCCCCCCCCCACACCTCGGCCCTGCCCCCCTCCCCCCACACCTCGGCCCTGCCCCCCCCCCACACACAATCAGGGCAACAAATCACTGGGGGTCGACGTGCCGCCCAACTTGCTCGTCCCAAGTCTGCTGCTTGATGCATGACCTGAAAATTTATTTTACTGGAACAGGAGTCGGAGATGGAAGGGGCAGGGAAGTGGAGGTGCACAAGGTGAGGGAGAGGGTGAGGGTTGAGTGGAGTAGGAAGGAGCAAGCAAAGGGTGGGGGCGAGGGAGAAGGGGGGTGGCAGATTGAGAGCGTGGGTAGGTGTGGGAGTAATGAGGAGAAGGGAGTGGGTAAGAATGTATGGGTAAGGACAGTGGAGAATAAACATAGGAGATAAGATTATCACCACCACCACCATCACCACCACTACCATCATCACCACTACCACCACCATCACCATCACCACCACCACCACCATCCCCGTCCCTGCAACGCGACCCTTGCTTTCTCACAAGTCAAGTTCTCCTCCAGTGAGTCTAAGAAATATTGCCGGAACAACCGTGGACATCTTCAAGAGCAAACTAGATAGTTTCCTCCAAGGAGTGCCGGATCAACCTGACTGTGGTGGGTATGTGGCCCTGCGGGCCGCTCCAAGCAACAGCCTGGTGGACCAAACTCTCACAAGTCAGAACCCCATCAACCACGTATCACCACCGTAATAAATTCCCTATCTTCATCTCCTACAAGTGTCTTCCACCTGTGAACTGGATTATAGGAGGCCTGGTCGACGACCGGGCCGCGGGGACACTAAGCCCCGGAAGCACCTCAAGGTAGCCAAGGTAGATGCATCAGTCTACAATTTCCAACATTGCAATGTTGCCAATGCGATTATAAATGTATTTACAGTTCAAGATGTTTCAATCTTCCGTCTGGGCTTCACCGACCAAACGCACCTGACAGAGCTCTGTCTTGGGCTGTCTATCTGTTCTTTATCTATCGTTGGCGCCGAGAAGCAATGTCCCCACGCCGCCCAGAGCGGGTTTTCTTCCTATTGGGGAGTGTTGTACATTCTGCTATGGCGGTGTGTCCACTCACAAGATGAGTGGCGCTGCCCAATACTGTCACTATGGCGGTGTGTCCACTCACAAGATGAGTGGCGCTGCCCAATACTGTCACTATGGTGGTGTGTCCACTCACAAGATGAGTGGCGCTGCCCAATACTGTCACTATGGTGGTGTGTCCACTCACAAGATGAGTGGCGCTGCCCAATACTGTCACTATGGTGGTGTGTCCACTCACAGGATGAGTGACGCTGCCCAATACTGTCACTATGGCGGTGTGTCCACTCACAAGATGAGTGGCGCTGCCCAATACTGTCACTATGGTGGTGTGTCCACTCACAGGATGAGTGGCGCTGCCCAATACTGTCACTATGGCGGTGTGTCCACTCACAAGATGAGTGGCGCTGCCCAATACTGTCACTATGGCGGTGTGTCCACTCACAAGATGAGTGGCGCTGCCCAATACTGTCACTATGGCGGTGTGTCCACTCACAGGATGAGTGGCGCTGCCCAATACTGTCACTATGGCGGTGTGTCCACTCACAGGATGAGTGGCGCTGCCCAATACTGTCACTATGGCGGTGTGTCCACTCACAAGATGAGTGGCGCTGCCCAATACTGTCACTATGGCGGTGTGTCCACTCACAAGATGAGTGGCGCTGCCCAATACTGTCACTATGGCGGTGTGTCCACTCACAGGATGAGTGGCGCTGCCCAATACTGTCACTATGGCGGTGTGTCCACTCACAGGATGAGTGGCGCTGCCCAATACTGTCACTATGGCGGTGTGTTCACTCACAGGATGAGTGATGCTGCCCAATACTGTCACTATGGCGGTGTGTCCACTCACAAGATGAGTGGCGCTGCCCAATACTGTCACTATGGCGGTGTGTCCACTCACAGGATGAGTGACGCTGCCCAATACTGTCACTATGGCGGTGTGTCCACTCACAAGATGAGTGGCGCTGCCCAATACTGTCACTATGGCGGTGTGTCCACTCACAAGATGAGTGGCGCTGCCCAATACTGTCACTATGGCGGTGTGTCCACTCACAAGATGAGTGGCGCTGCCCAATACTGTCACTATGGCGGTGTGTCCACTCACAAGATGAGTGGCGCTGCCCAATACAGTCACTATGGCGGTGTGTCCACTCACAAGATGAGTGGCGCTGCCCAATACTGTCACTATGGCGGTGTGTCCACTCACAAGATGAGTGGCGCTGCCCAATACTGTCACTATGGCGGTGTGTCCACTCACAGGATGAGTGGCGCTGCCCAATACTGTCACTATGGCGGTGTGTCCACTCACAAGATGAGTGGCGCTGCCCAATACTGTCACTATGGCGGTGTGTCCACTCACAGGATGAGTGGCGCTGCCCAATAAACTCGCCCCTCGGGGCAAAGTTTAAAAAAATTTAGTTGAGAGGCGGGACCAAAGAGCCTAAGCTCAACCCCCGCAAGCACAATTAGGTGAGTACAATTTGGTGAGTACACACATACACACACACACACACACACACACACACACACACACACACACACACACACACAATATCACCACGCTCCAATTCACCCAACTTTGAGTGCGCGCGCGTATGTGTGTGAGAGCCAGAGAGTGGCATGGCATTGCGGGAATGTAACAAGATCTCTCTTATTGCACTCAAGGCCCCGACACTAACGCACTCAACGCTGCACAAACCACAATATCCCCGCTCACTCCATACACTCTACGCTGAATTATCCGCACATTCTCACCCAAGATGTTGGGTTCACAGCTGGGAACATTCTTGCCACCTTAAAACACGATTACAGACACGTCATTATCTTAAGACACACTGCTAAGAGAGTTTAACATTGTGGACAGGACCGGACTCACAGTGTGGGTGTGTACAGGACCAGACTCACAGTGTGGGTGTGTGTGTACAGGACCAGGCTCACAGTGTGGGTGTGTACAGGACCAGACTCACAGTGTGGGTGTGTGTGTGTGTACAGGACCAGGCTCACAGTGTGGGTGTGTGTGTACAGGACCAGACTCACAGTGTGGGTGTGTGTGTGTGTACAGGACCAGGCTCACAGTGTGGGTGTGTGTGTACAGGACCAGACTCACAGTGTGGGTGGGTGTGTGTACAGGACCAGACTCACAGTGTGGGTGTGTGTGTACAGGACCAGACTCACAGTGTGGGTGTGTGTGTGTACAGGACCGGACTCACAGTGTGGGTGTGTACAGGACCAGACTCACAGTGTGTGTGTACAGGACCAGACTCACAGTGTGGGTGTGTACAGGACCAGACTCACAGTGTGGGTGAGTGAGTACAGGACCAGACTCACAGTGTGGGTGAGTGAGTACAGGACCAGGCTCACAGTGTGTGTGTGTGTGTGTGTACAGGACCAGACTCACAGTGTGGGTGTGTGTGTGTGTACAGGACCAGACTCACAGTGTGGGTGGGTGTGTACAGGACCAGACTCACAGTGTGGGTGGGTGTGTACAGGACCAGACTCACAGTGTGGGTGAGTGTGTACAGGACCAGACTCACAGTGTGGGTGTGTGTGTGTACAGGACCGGACTCACAGTGTGGGTGTGTTTGTACAGGACCAGACTCACAGTGTGGGTGTGTGTGTACAGGACCAGACTCACAGTGTGGGTGTGTACAGGACCAGACTCACAGTGTGAGTGGGTGTGTACAGGACCGGACTCACAGTGTGGGTGAGTGTGTACAGGACCAGACTCACAGTGTGGGTGAGTGTGTACAGGACCGGACTCACAGTGTGGGTGTGTGTGTACAGGACCAGACTCACAGTGTGGGTGTGTGTGTACAGGACCAGACTCACAGTGTGGGTGTGTGTACAGGACCAGACTCACAGTGTGGGTGTGTGTGTACAGGACCAGACTCACAGTGTGGGTGTGTGTGTACAGGACCAGACTCACAGTGTGGGTGGGTGTGTACAGGACCAGACTCACAGTGTGTGTGTGTGTGTGTGTACAGGACCAGACTCACAGTGTGGGTGTGTGTGTACAGGACCAGACTCACAGTGTGGGTGTGTGTGTACAGGACCAGACTCACAGTGTGTGTGTGTGTACAGGACCAGACTCACAGTGTGGGTGAGTGTGTACAGGACCGGACTCACAGTGTGGGTGAGTGTGTACAGGACCGGACTCACAGTGTGGGTGAGTGTGTACAGGACCAGACTCACAGTGTGGGTGAGTGTGTACAGGACCAGACTCACAGTGTGGGTGAGTGTGTACAGGACCGGACTCACAGTGTGGGTGTGTGTGTACAGGACCGGACTCACAGTGTGGGTGTGTGTGTGTACAGGACCGGACTCACAGTGTGGGTGAGTGTGTACAGGACCAGACTCACAGTGTGTGTGTGTACAGGACCAGACTCACAGTGTGGGTGTGTGTGTACAGGACCAGACTCACAGTGTGGGTGTGTGTGTACAGGACCGGACTCACAGTGTGGGTGTGTACAGGACCAGACTCACAGTGTGGGTGAGTGTGTACAGGACCTGACTCACAATGTGGGTGGGTGTGTGTGTACAGGACCGGACTCACAGTGTGTGTGTGTGTGTACAGGACCAGACACAGTGTGGGTGAGTGTGTACAGGACCTGACTCACAATGTGGGTGGGTGTGTGTGTGTGTACAGGACGAGACTCACAGTGTGGGTGTGTGTTTACAGGACCAGACTTACAGTGTGGGTGAGTGTGTACAGGACCAGACTCACAGTGTGGGTGTGTGTGTACAGGACCAGACTCACAGTGTGGGTGTGTGTGTGTACAGGACCGGACTCACAGTGTGGGTGTGTGTGTACAGGACCAGACTCACAGTGTGGGTGTGTGTGTGGACAGGACCAGACTCAGAGTGGGTGTGTGTGTTTACAGGACCAGACTTACAGTGTGGGTGAGTGTGTGTACAGGACCAGACTTAAAGTGTGGGTGAGTGTGTGTACAGGACCAGACTCACAGTGTGGGTGTGTGTGTACAGGACCGGACTCACAGTGTGGGTGTGTGTGTACAGGACCAGACTCACAGTGTGGGTGTGTGTGTGTACAGGACCAGACTCACAGTGTGGGTGTGTGTACAGGACCAGACTCACAGTGTGGGTGAGTGTGTACAGGACCAGACTCACAGTGTGGGTGAGTGTGTACAGGACCAGACTCACAGTGTGGGTGAGTGTGTACAGGACCAGACTCACAGTGTGGGTGTGTGTGTACAGGACCAGACTCACAGTGTGTGTGTGTACAGGACCAGACTCACAGTGTGTGTGTGTACAGGACCAGACTCACAGTGTGGGTGAGTGTGTACAGGACCAGACTCACAGTGTGTGTGTGTACAGGACCAGACTCACAGTGTGGGTGTGTGTGTACAGGACCAGACTCACAGTGTGTGTGTGTACAGGACCAGACTCACAGTGTGGGTGAGTGTACAGGACTAGACTCACAGTGTGGGTGAGTGTGTACAGGACCAGACTCACAGTGTGGGTGTGTACAGGACCAGACTCACAGTGTGGGTGTGTACAGGACCAGACTCACAGTGTGGGTGTGTACAGGACCAGACTCACAGTGTGGGTGTGTACAGGACCAGACTCACAGTGTGTGTGTGTACAGGACCAGACTCACAGTGTGGGTGAGTGTGTACAGGACCAGACTCACAGTGTGGGTGTGTTCAGGACCAGACTCACAGTGTGGGTGTGTACAGGACCAGACTCACAGTGTGGGTGTGTACAGGACCAGACTCACAGTGTGGGTGTGTACAGGACCAGACTCACAGTGTGGGTGTGTACAGGACCAGACTCACAGTGTGGGTGTGTACAGGACCAGACTCACAGTGTGTGTGTGTACAGGACCAGACTCACAGTGTGTGTGTGTACAGGACCAGACTCACAGTGTGTGTGTGTACAGGACCAGACTCACAGTGTGTGTGTGTACAGGACCAGACTCACAGTGTGGGTGAGTGTGTACAGGACCAGACTCACAGTGTGGGTGTGTGTGTACAGGACCAGACTCACAGTGTGGGTGTGTACAGGACCAGACTCACAGTGTGGGTGTGTGTGTACAGGACCAGACTCACAGTGTGTGTGTGTGTGTACAGGACCGGACTCACAGTGTGGGTGTGTGTGTACAGGACCAGACTCACAGTGTGGGTGTGTGTGTACAGGACCAGATTCACAGTGTGGGTGTGTGTGTACAGGACCAGACTCACAGTGTGGGTGTGTGTGTACAGGACCAGACTCACAGTGTGGGTGTGAACAGGACCAGACTCACAGTGTGGGTGTGTGTGTACAGGACCGGACTCACAGTGTGGGTGTGTGTGTACAGGACCAGACTCACAGTGTGTGTGTGTGTACAGGACCAGACTCACAGTGTGGGTGTGTGTGTACAGGACCAGACTCACAGTGTGGGTGTGTGTGTACAGGACCAGATTCACAGTGTGGGTGTGTGTGTACAGGACCAGACTCACAGTGTGGGTGTGTGTGTACAGGACCAGACTCACAGTGTGGGTGTGTGTGTACAGGACCAGACTCACAGTGTGGGTGTGTGTGTACAGGACCAGACTCACAGTGTGGGTGTGTGTGTGTGTACAGGACCAGACTCACAGTGTGGATGTGTACAGGACCAGACTCACAGTGTGGGTGGGTGTACAGGACCAGACTCACAGTGTGGGTGTGTGTGTACAGGACCAGACTCACAGTGTGGGTGTGTGTGTGCGTGTACAGGACCAGACTCACAGTGTGGGTGTGTACAGGACCAGACTCACAGTGTGGGTGGGTGTACAGGACCAGACTCACAGTGTGGGTGTGTGTACAGGACCAGACTCACAGTGTGGGTGTGTGTGTACAGGACCAGACTCACAGTGTTGGTGTGTACAGGACCAGACTCACAGTGTGGGTGTGTGTGTACAGGACCAGACTCACAGTGTGGGTGAGTGTGTACAGGACCAGACTCACAGTGTGTGTGTGTACAGGACCAGACTCACAGTGTGGGTGTGTGTACAGGACCAGACTCACAGTGTGGGTGTGTGTGTACAGGACCAGACTCACAGTGTGGGTGTGTACAGGACCAGACTCACAGTGTGTGTGTGTACAGGACCAGACTCACAGTGTGGGTGAGTGTGTACAGGACCAGACTCACAGTGTGTGTGTGTGTGTGTGTGTGTGTGTGTGTGTGTGTGTGTGTGTGTGTGTGTGTGTGTGTGTGTGTGTGTGTGTGTGTGTGTGTGTGTGTGTACAGGACCAGACTCACAGTGTGGGTGAGTGTGTACAGGACCAGACTCACAGTGTGTGTGTGTGTACAGGACCAGACTCACAGTGTGGGTGAGTGTGTACAGGACCAGACTCACAGTGTGTGTGTGTACAGGACCAGACTCACAGTGTGGGTGAGTGTGTACAGGACCAGACTCACAGTGTGGGTGAGTGTGTACAGGACCAGACTCACAGTGTGGGTGAGTGTGTACAGGACCAGACTCACAGTGTGGGTGAGTGTGTACAGGACCAGACTCACAGTGTGGGTGAGTGTGTACAGGACCAGACTCACAGTGTGTGTGTGTACAGGACCAGACTCACAGTGTGGGTGAGTGTGTACAGGACCAGACTCGAAGATAACAAGTGGACTGAAAATCAACGAGTGCCTGAAACTATTCCTATTCTGAGGGCACGAGATCCCAAAATCCCAAATTCCACAGTAACTAAAAAGAATATCTGCGTTGCTGTTGACCACCTTTGACCAGTCCAACAGCCTGGTTGACCAGTCCAACAGCCTGGTTGACCAGTCCAACAGCCTGGTTGACCAGTCCAACAGCCTGGTTGACCAGTCCAACAGCCTGGTTGACCAGTCCAACAGCCTGGTTGACCAGTCCAACAGCCTGGTTGACCAGTCCAACAGCCTGGTTGACCAGTCCAACAGCCTGGTTGACCAGTCCAACAGCCTGGTTGACCAGTCCAACAGCCTGGTTGACCAGTCCAACAGCCTGGTTGACCAGTCCAGCAACCAGGAGGTGGCCTGGTCGACGACCGGGCCGCGGGGACTCTAAGCCCCGAAAACACCTCAAGGTGACCTCCTCCTAATTACTCGATCACGTGGCCTTACTTGACCTCACAGCCTCAGAGGTCAACGCCATTTAAAAGGGTAATGAGTCAAGTCTTTATGGCACCATATGGGAGCCGGTCGGGCGAGCGGACAGACGCTGGACTTGTGATCCTGTGGTCCCGGGTTCGATCCCAGGCGCCGGCGAGAAACAATGGGCAGAGTTTGTTTCACCCTATGCCCCTGTTACCTAGCAGTAAAATAGGTACCTGGGTGTTAGTCAGCTGTCACGGGCTGCTTCCTGGGGGTAGAGGCCTGGTCGAGGACCGGGCCGCGGGGACACTAAAGCCCCGAAATCATCTCAAGATAACCTCAAGATAACCACCAGGCGGTTGGACAGTAGTGAGGTATTACCCTGGAAACACAAACCGAAACTGTCTCTATTTTCCGCTTGTTACAACCTGTAATAACGTTGTTTCATCTTGGCTTAGCGTGTTTATGACGTATTAGAACGTTGTTACAACTTGTTATATTGGTTGTTATAACTGGTTAGGTGGTGTTAAAACTTGTTTGAACGTTGTACCAACGTCGTAGTTTCGGTGTGTGTTTGGCGGGTGGTGACCAACCACCTGCTAGTCGTCGACCACTCTTAACGACCAATACACAAAGAGCAGAGGTGAGAATGGCCCAATTAGGAGGAAGATGTTGAAGATTGATCAAAGCGACGAAAAAAACACATTTTTTATTCTCACTTCATTTATTATGCACCCCATACCTATATCCCGGGGTGGCATGGCTTACAGGGGCACATAATCGACTCAGGAACTGAACCCCCATAGTTCGAACCCGAGAAAAAGGAGAAAACACAATAATAACTCGACGAGGCAGGCCAATAACAGCTTCCAGGAAGGTGAGGACCGTCAACCCTACACATGACAGTAGGACCAAGAGCTCCGTGACAACAAGAGCTCCGTGACAACAAGAGCTCCGTGACAACAAGAGCTCCGTGACAACAAGAGCTCCGTGACAACAAGAGCTCCGTGACAACAAGAGCTCCGTGACAACAAGAGCTCCGTGACAACAAGAACTACTAGTGAAGTTTGCCTGAGAAGAAGTGACTCTAGATGTGGTCATGTAACCACAAATATAACAAACTACTTTTCATAGTAGGTTGTATTTGTAACGATCTAACTACACACATACACACACACACACACACACACACACACACACACACACACACACACCCACCCACACACACACACACACTTGCGGGACCAAAGAGCCAGAGCTCAACCCCCGCAAGCACAATTAGGTGAGTACACACACACACACACACACATGCATGACATGTGTGTACACACACACATGTAGGGTATGTATGGAAGCAAAGGAAAGGAACAGAAGGGCGTGGAGGAATAGCAGAAAGCAGAGAGAGAAGGCAGAGAACCAGGAACGAGTATGTCAGTGTGAGAAGAGCAGCTGAGAAAAAGTATGAAAATGATATAGCAAATAAAGCCAAGACCGAACCAAAGCTACTACACAGTCACGTCAAGAGGAAAACAACAGTGAAAGAACAGGTAATGGAACTTAAAACGGATGAGGACAGGTACACAGAAAAAGACAAAGAGGTATGTGAGGAACTCAAAAGAGATTTCAGGAGGACTTCATAATAGAATGAGATGAAGTTTTGAGCTAGGAGAGGTGGCAGTAAACCAAGCGGCCTTGGAAGGGTTCGAAACTATCAGAGATGAGGTCAAGAGCGTCTGTTGGATCTGGAGGTGAGAAAGGTTGTTGGTCCGGACGGAATCTCACCATGGGTATTGAAAGAGTGCGCAGAAGTACTTTGCTTGCCACTCTCCATAGTGTATAGTAGGTCACTGGAAACGGGAGACTTACCAGAAACATGGAAGACGGCTAATGTAGTCCCAATATATAAAAAGGGTGACAGACAGGAGACACTGAACTACAGGCCAGTGTCCTTAACTTGTATACCATGCAAGGTGATGGAGAAGATCGTGAGAAAATACTTTGTAACACATCTGGAGAGAAGGGACTTGGTGACACACCACCAACATGGGGTTCAGGGAGGGTAAATCTTGCCTTACAGGTTTAATAGAATTCCACAATCGGGTGACAAAGATTAAGGAAGACAGAGAAGGCTGGGCAGACAGCATTTTCTTGGACTGTCGGAAAGTCTTTGACACAGAACCCCATAAGAGGTTAAATTGAAGAAACAGGCAGGAGTAACTGGTAAGGTGGGAGGGAGTCGGTCGGACAGCACGCTGGACTTGTGATCCTGTGGTCCTGGGTTCGATCCCGGGCGCCGGCGAGAAACAATGGGCAGAGTTTCTTTCACCCAATGCCCCTGTTACCTAGCAGTAAAATAGGTACCTGAGTGTTAGTCAGCTGTCACGGGCTGCTTCCTGGGGGTGGAGGCCTGGTCGAGGAACAGGGCCACGGAGACACTAAACCCCCGAAATCATCTCAAGATAACCTCAAGAAGAAGGTTACTCTAGTAGTTAAGGGAGTACCTAAGCAATAGCAACCAGAGAGTTACTATGAGGGGTGAGACCTCAGATTGGCGTGAAGTCACAAGCAGAGTCCCACAGGGTTCTGTACTTGGACCTATCCTGTTTCTGATATACGTAAATGATCTCCCAGAGGATATAGACTCATTCCTCTCAATGTTTCCTGACGACGCCAAAATTTTGAGAAGGATTAAGACAGAGGAGGACAGCTTGAGGCTTCAAGAAGACCTGGACAAGCTGCAGGAATGGTCGAACAAATGGTTGTTAGAGTTTAACCCAAACAAATGTAATGTAATGAAGATAGGTGTAGGGAGCAGGAGGCCAGATACAAGGTATCATTTGGGAGATGAAATTCTTCTAGAATCAGAGAAAGACCTAGGAGTTGATATCTCGCCAGACCTGGCCCCTGAAGCCCCTATCAAGTGGATAACATCAGCGGCATATGCCAAGATGGCTAACATAAGAACAGCGTTTAGAAACTTGTGTAAGGAATCATTCAAACCTTGTATAACATGTATGTCAGACCAATCCTGGAGTATGCGGCTCCAGCATGGAGTCCATATCTAGCCAAGCATAAGACTAAATTGGAGAAGGTTCAAAGGTTTGCCACCAGACTAGTACCCGAGCTGAGAGGATGAGCTATGAGGAGAGACTACGGGAATTAAACCTCACGTCACTGGGAGACAGAACAGTTAGAGGGGACATGATCACCACATTCAAGATTCTCAAGGGAATCGACAGGGTTGATAATGACAGGCTATTTAACACAAGGGGAACACGCACTAGGGGACACAGGTGGAAACTGAGTGCATAAATGAGCCACAGAGATATTAGAAAGAACTTTTTCAGTGTCAGAGTGGTTGACAAATGGAATGCATTAGGCAGTGATGTGGTGGAGGCTGACTCCATACACAGTTTCAAGTGTAGATATGATAGAGCCCAATAGGCTCAGGAACCTGTACACCTGTTGATTGACGGTAGAGAGGCGGGACCAAAGAGCCAGAGCTCAACCCCCGCAAGCACAACTAGGTGAGTACACACACACCTTCACATTCAGCAAAATATGATCAAATCCAAATATTTTAATCCGTCAAATTCTATTTTGATCAAAATGCAAATTACATTGTGCATGATGAATAAATGATTTAAATATAACATGCATAAAACCGGTTTTTATTTTTAAATACATAGTAAACATATATTTTCCAGTCGAACGCAAACTCAATATTTCCGACCAATCTCCATAATTCCCAGCAAAAATACATATTAATCGTTGCCAATTACAATATTAATCCCAAAGTCCCAAGCCAGGCCATGTCTCCCCCACCTTCCCCACCATCTCCCCCAAGACAACTCTCCACCTTCCCCACCATCTCCCCCACAACGTCACCTCATCTTCCCCACCATCTCCCCCACAACGTCTCCCCACCTTCCCCACCATCTCCCCCACAACGTCACCTCATCTTCCCCACCATCTCCCCCACAACGTCACCTCACCTTCCCCACCATCTCCCCCACAACGTCTCCCCACCTCGCAATGGAAAAAAAAGGCTAATATAGAGCAGGAAACCCCCATACAACACAGTCAAATCACACCACAGGATGAAAAAGCACAAACAGTGAAAGACTTGAAAGTACTCATGTCGGAAGACCTTACCTTTAAAGAACACAATAAAGTAGCCGTCACAACTGCAAGAAAAATGACAGGTTGGATAACAAGAACTTTTCACACTAGAGATGCTATACCGATGATGATACTCTTCAAGACGCTAGTGCTCTCTACCCGCCAAACACACACCGAAACTACAACGTTGGTACAACGTTCGAACAAGTTTTAACACCTAACCAGTTATAACAACCAATATAACACGTTGTAACAACGCTCTAATACGTCATAAACACGTTAAGCCAAGATGTAACAACTTTATTACAAGTTGTAACAAGCGGAAAATAAAGACATTTACGGTTTGTGTTTCCAGGGTAGAGTGGAGTACTGCTGCACAATGACAGCCCCTTTCAAAGCTGGAGAAATTGCTGACCTGGAGAGCGTGCAGAGATCCTTTACTGCTAGAATCCACTCAGTAAAACATCTAAACTATTGGGACCGACTAAAGAGCCTAAATCTGTCTTCACTTGAGTGCAGGCGGGAGAGATACATAATAATTTACACGTGGACAATATTAGAGGGGCTGGTCTCAAACCTGCACACAGAAATAACATCACATGAGACCAGGAGGCATGGCAGGATGTGCAGAATGCCCCCATTGAAGAGCAGAGGTGCAACAGGTACTCTGAGAGAGAACTATCAACATCAGAGGCCCGAGACTGTTCAACACGCTTCCACTACACATAAGGGACATAACTGACCGACCCCTCACAGTGTTCAAGAGAGAACTATCAACATCAGAGGCCCGAGACTGTTCAACACGCTTCCACTACACATAAGGGGCATAACTGGCCGACCCCTCACAGTGTTCAAGAGAGAACTATCAACATTAGAGGCCCGAGACTGTTCAACACGCTTCCACTACACATAAGGGGCATAACTGGCCGACCCCTCACAGTGTTCAAGAGAGAACTATCAACATCAGAGGCCCGAGACTGTTCAACACGCTTCCACTACACATTAGGGACATAACTGACCGACCCCTCACAGTGTTCAAGAGAGAACTATCAACATCAGAGGCCTGAGACTGTTCAACACGCTTCCACTACACATAAGGGACATAACTGGCCGACCCCTCACAGTGTT
>NC_091208.1:26462479-26497479 GCF_040958095.1 Procambarus clarkii | reverse complement strand
CCACACACCACAACATGAGGGCCACACACACCACAACATGAGGGCCACACACACCACAACATGAGGGCCACACACACCACAACATGAGGGCCCCACACACCACAACATGAGGGCCACACACACCACAACATGAGGGCCACACACACCACAACATGAGGGCCACACACACCACAACATGAGAGCAATACACACCACAACATGAGGGCCCCACACACCACAACATGAGGGCCCCACACACCACAACATGAGGGCCCCACACACCACAACATGAGGGGCCACACACACCACAACATGAGGGCCACACACCACAACATGAGGGCCACACACACCACAACATGAGGGCCCCACACACCACAACATGAGGGCCACACACACCACAACATGAGGGCCACACACACCACAACATGAGGGCCACACACACCACAACATGAGGGCCCCACACACACCACAACATGAGGGCCACACACACCACAACATGAGGGGCCACACACACCACAACATGAGGGCCCCACACACCACAACATGAGGGCCACACACACCACAACATGAGGGCCACACACCACAACATGAGGGCCCCACACACCACAACATGAGGGCCACACACACCACAACATGAGGGGCCACACACACCACAACATGAGGGCCCCACACACCACAACATGAGGGCCACACACACCACAACATGAGGGCCACACACACCACAACATGAGGGGCCACACACACCACAACATGAGGGCCACACACACCACAACATGAGGGCCACACACACCACAACATGAGGGCCACACACACCACAACATGAGGGCCACACACCACAACATGAGGGCCACACATGACAACTAATTGAAGTCATTTAATACAAATTATCACAGAATATTTATATTACTTAAACTTACAAACAAACAATGTAAATACAAATAGTGGCCAACCACATTTATGAATTCAAAGTAATAAAGTAATTCAAAAATCTAAACGGCAAAATAGACGTCTATGCAACAACAACAAATACATCTTAAGGTTATCTTGAGATGATTTCGGGGCTTTAGTGTCCCCGCGGCCCGGTCCTCGACCAGGCTTCCACCCCCAGGAAGCAGCCCGTGACAGCTGACTAACACCCAGGTACCTATTTACTGCTAGGTAACAGGGGCATTCAGGGTGAAAGAAACTTTGCCCATTTGTTTCTGCCTCGTGCGGGAATCGAACCCGCGCCACAGAATTACGAGTCCTGCGCGCTATCCACCAGGCTACGAGGCCCTATTGCCATATCATTGATACCATTGATCATTGCCATAATCCTTGTGGCAAACTTTCTGAAGTTTTTAAACTTTTCAGGAAGGTAGGAAGGGCAGGAAGGGCATAACTGGCAAACCCCTCACAGTGTTCAAGAGAGAACAGGATAAGCACCTCCAAAGGATACCTGATCAACCAGGCTGTGACTCATACGTCAGGCTACGAGCAGCCGCGTCTAACAGCCTGGTTGATCAGTCCAGCAACCAGGAGGCCTGGTCGACGACCGGGCCGCGGGGACACTAAGCCCCGGAAGCACCTCAAGGTAGGCAATAAAAGAAAGCAAGTATTATCCTCACTACAAGATACTTTACTCTTTACTGACGGAGTGTAGAATCCCTCTGTATTATTAACAGTTCTATCTAGGGAGCCGGTCGGCCGAGCGGACAGCACACTGCACTTGTGATCTAGGGAGCCGGTCGGCCGAGCGGACAGCACACTGGACTTGTGATCTAGGGAGCCGGTCGGCCGAGCGGACAGCACACTGCACTTGTGATCTAGGGAGCCGGTCGGCCGAGCGGACAGCACACTGCACTTGTGATCTAGGGAGCCGGTCGGCCGAGCGGACAGCACACTGCACTTGTGATCTAGGGAGCCGGTCGGCCGAGCGGACAGCACACTGCACTTGTGATCTAGGGAGCCGGTCGGCCGAGCGGACAGCACACTGCACTTGTGATCCTGTGATCCTGGGTTCGATCCCAGGCGCCGGCGAGAAACAATGGACAGTTTCTTTCACCCTATGCCTCTGTTACCTAGCAGTAAAAATAGGTACCTGGGTGTTAGTCAGCTGTCACAGGCTGCTTCCTGGGGGTGGAGGCCTGGTCGAGGACCGGGCCGCGGGGACACTAAAAAAGCCCCGAAATCGTCTCAAGATAACCTCAAGATATCTGCAGGCTTCCTTCTGTCGTGGTAACATTAAAGATGAATGTCGCTGAACATAATGCAAAATGATGTTCAAAAGATGAGAAAACATGAAATCTTTCTTGAAATTCCTTTGACAAAAGCAATTCCAGGTGCTTATCATACTTCTTGAGGTTATCTTGAGATGATTTCGAGGCTATTTAGTGTCCCCGCGGCCCGGTCCTCGACCAGGCCTCCACCCCCAGGAAGCAGCCAGTGACAGCTGACTAACACCCAGGTACCTATTTTACTGCTAGGTAACAGGGGCATAGGGTGAAAGAAACTCTGCCCATTGTTTCTCGCCGGCGCCTGGGATCGAACCCAGGACCACAGGATCACAAATCCAGCGTGCTGTCCACTCGGCCGACCGGCTCCCTTACTTACATAAAGCTAAGTACAGACTCAGTATTGGCGGTGTTTTTCACCTCTTTGTACTTAGGAAAATGAACTGAAGTTTCATTTGACAACTGTGACTGCCGTAAGCTTAGTGTTGTAATGACGCACTTGATTTAATTATACGACTGAGTGATGACTTTGTTTTTACCTTGTAATTTCAAATAAAGTTCAGTTTTGTGCGGATTAAGATACCCTTTGTGCGGGCCGCAGGTGTGGTTGCAAAGGGCCGCAGGTGTGCTTGCAAAGGGCCGCAGGTGTGCTTGCAAAGGGCCGCAGGTGTGGTTGCAAAGGGCCGCAGGTGTGCTTGCAAAGGGCCGCAGGTGTGCTTGCAAAGGGCCGCAGGTGTGCTTCCAAAGGGCCGCAGGTGTGCTTGCAAACCTGGTTGATACCTGGTTGACACCTGGTTGATAGGGTTCTGGGAGTTCTTCTACTCAAAGGGCTGCAGATGTGCTTGCAAAAGGGCCGCAGATGAGCTTGCAAAGGACCCCATGTTTGACATACAATTATTATTACAGAAGATACAGCAATCCTTCAAATTCATGTAAATCATCACCTCAAAATGCATCATAAAAGGCTCTTCTATTGCTTGTTTCATCCCAGAAGCACAAACCGGTTGATACCTGGTTGATGGGGTTCTGGGAGTTCTTCTACTCCCCAAGCCCGGCCCGAGGCCAGGCTTGACAAAAATTGACGGTTGAAAAAAATTATTGACCAATGTTATAGAAGGTTTAAATTAACCTCTCCTCTTGTTCCGAGTGGTAATGCATACGTCAGAGTGCCAGTAGAGGCATCCAACAGCCTGATTGACCGGACCACCAAGCCAGTGCGGCCCCTGGCGCCACGGGGTAAGACAGTCCAGTTGAGTCAGAGAGCAGCACAATGGTGCATATTGTCTCACCAACTCTCAGTCGTCTCCTTCGCTTGCTAACTACCGGTACACAAAGCAAAGGTGAGGGGGGGTGAGAGGAGGGGGATTCGAACCGTTGGTGGTGGTGGTGCCCCTCACCTCGCTATTGAGAGAGGTTTAACAACACCTCGCCCGTCTCACCTCAACATAACACAACGCTTCAATATACGGCTTAATAGTCACCTTCATGTGTGTTCCAGGGCAGGAAGGGGTTGTAATGGGGGAGGAAGGGGTTGTAATGGGGGAGGAAGGGGTTGTAATGGGGGAGGAAGGGGTTGTAATGGGGGAGGAAGGGGTTGTAATGGGGGAGGAAGGGGCTGTAATGGGGGAGGAAGGGGTTGTAATGGGGGAGGAAGGGGTTGTAATGGGGGAGGAAGGGGTTGTAATGGGGGAGGAAGAGGCTGTAATGGGGGAGGAAGGGGTTGTAATGGGGGAGGAAGGGGCTGTAATGGGGGAGGAAGGGGCTGTAATGGGGGAGGAAGGGGTTGTAATGGGGGAGGAAGGGGTTGTAATGGGGGAGGAAGGGGTTGTAATGGGGGAGGAAGGGGCTGTAATGGGGGAGGAAGGGGTTGTAATGGGGGAGGAAGGGGCTGCAATGGGGGAGGAAGGGGTTGTAATGGGGGAGGAAGGGGTTGTAATGGGGGAGGAAGGGGTTGTAATGGGGGAGGAAGGGGTTGTAATGGGGGAGGAAGGGGTTGTAATGGGGGAGGAAGGGGCTGTAATGGGGGAGGAAGGGGTTGTAATGGGGGAGGAAGGGGAGGTGTGAAGGGGAGAAGGGAAGGTAGAAGATGCGAGGGGAAGGAATTAACATGTGTAGAGAGAAAAGGGACGCAGCACACACACACACACACACACACACACACACACACACACACACACACACACACACACAGAGAGAGAGAGAGAGAGAGAGAGAGAGAGAGAGAGAGAGAGAGAGAGAGAGAGAGAGAGAGAGAGAGAGAGAGAGAGAGAGAGAGAGAGAGAGAGAGAGAGAGAGAGAGAGAGAGAGAGAGAGAGAGAGAGAGAGAGAGAGAGAGAGAGAGAGAGAGAGA
The DNA here is from genome assembly GCF_040958095.1 of Procambarus clarkii. Taxonomy (NCBI): domain Eukaryota; kingdom Metazoa; phylum Arthropoda; class Malacostraca; order Decapoda; family Cambaridae; genus Procambarus; species Procambarus clarkii. The sequence goes on along the minus strand of NC_091208.1, from coordinate 26,492,937 downwards.
GAGAGAGAGAGAGAGAGAGAGAGAGAGAGAGAGAGAGAGAGAGAGAGAGAGAGAGAGAGAGAGAGAGAGAGAGAGCTGGGAGGCTGCGAGAGATCACAACATCAACCTGACCAACAACAGAGAACACTGCCAGCTGTTGCTCCACCTATACAACACAGGACACAACAGATGCTCTCAACAAGCCAACCAGAGTGCAACAGCGTTGCCTTATATGTAGCTGCTGAACTGTATAACTTATAGTCCTTTCACGCTGCCTCTGAGGATGCTAAGTTGAACTTAGCGAAACGCGTCAGTCCCATTTATTGATGTAGAATCTTCTTTAGAGAGGTAATTCTTAAACTTTCTTTCCAAAAGAAGAAAAACTCCAAAAAGAGATGACAGTATTGGGCAGCGTTACTCATCCTGTGAGTGGACACACCGCCATAGTGACAGTATTGGGCAGCGCCACTCATCCTGTGAGTGGACACACCGCCATAGTGACAGTATTGGGCAGCGCCACTCATCCTGTGAGTGGACACACCGCCATAGTGACAGTATTGGACAGCGTTACTCATCCTGTGAGTGGACACACCGCCATAGTGACAGTATTGGGCAGCGTCACTCATCCTGTGAGTGGACACACCGCCATAGTGACAGTATTGGGCAGCGCCACTCATCCTGTGAGTGGACACACCGCCATAGTGACAGTATTGGGCAGCGTCACTCATCCCGTGAGTGGACACACCGCCATAGTGACAGTATTGGGCAGCGCCACTCATCCTGTGAGTGGACACACCGCCATAGTGACAGTATTGGGCAGCGTCACTCATCCCGTGAGTGGACACACCGCCATAGTGACAGTATTGGGCAGCGCCACTCATCCTGTGAGTGGACACACCGCCATAGTGACAGTATTGGGCAGCGCCACTCATCCTGTGAGTGGACACACCGCCATAGTGACAGTATTGGGCAGCACCACTCATCCTGTGAGTGGACACACCGCCATAGTGACAGTATTGGGCAGCGCCACTCATCCTGTGAGTGGACACACCGCCATAGTGACAGTATTGGGCAGCGCCACTCATCCTGTGAGTGGACACACCGCCATAGTGACAGTATTGGGCAGCGCCACTCATCCTGTGAGTGGACACACCGCCATAGTGACAGTATTGGGCAGCGCCACTCATCCTGTGAGTGGACACACCGCCATAGTGACAGTATTGGGCAGCGCCACTCATCCTGTGAGTGGACACAACGCCATAGTGACAGTATTGGGCAGCGTCACTCATCCTGTGAGTGGCCACACCGCCATAGTGACTGTATTGGGCAGCGCCACTCATCCTGTGAGTGGGCACACCGCCATAGTGACAGTATTGGGCAGCGCCACTCATCCTGTGAGTGGACACACCGCCATAGTGACAGTATTGGGCAGCGCCACTCATCCTGTGAGTGGGCACACCGCCATAGTGACAGTATTGGGCAGCGCCACTCATCCTGAGTGGACACACCGCCATAGTGACAGTATTGGGCAGCGCCACTCATCCTGTGAGTGAACACACCGCCATAGTGACAGTATTGGGCAGCGCCACTCATCCCGTGAGTGGGCGCACCGCCATAGTGACAGTATTGGGCAGCGCCACTCATCCTGTGAGTGGACACACCACCAAAGTGACAGTATTGGGCAGCGCCACTCATCCTGTGAGTGAACACACCGCCATAGTGACAGTATTGGGCAGCGCCACTCATCCTGTGAGTGGGCGCACCGCCATAGTGACAGTATTGGGCAGCGCCACTCATCTTGTGAGTGGACACACCACCATAGTGACAGTATTGGGCAGTGCCACTCATCTTGTGAGTGGACACACCGCCATAGTGACAGTATTGGGCAGCGCCACTCATCTTGTGAGTGGACACACCGCCATAGTGACAGTATTGGGCAGCGCCACTCATCTTGTGAGTGGACACACCGCCATAGTGACAGTATTGGGCAGCACCACTCATCCTGTGAGCGGACACACCGCCATAGTGACAGTATTGGGCAGCACCACTCATCCTGTGAGCGGACACACCGCCATAGCAGCATGTACAACACTCCCCAATAGGAAGAAAACCCGCTGGGTTGTTCATCCTGTCACTTGTACCCAGACACAGCTGGGACTTGCTTAACTGTCTCAAGTGAACAGCTCCTCAAACAAGAAAGTGTTCAGTGTCACAATGTTATTTAAGATGCACGTGTGTCTACCACTTAAGACGTCGGTCCATATATACTTGTTGACTCTGAATGCCTCTTCTCTTATCTATCAACCCAACCACTTGGGCTGGACGGTAGAGCGACGGTCTTGCTTCATGCAGGTCTGCAGGTCGGCGTTCAATCCCCGACCGTCCTAGTGGTTGGCCACCATTCCTTTCCCCCGTCCTATCCCAAATCCTTATCCTAACCCCTTCCCAGTGCTATATAGTCGTAATGGCTTGACGCTTTCCCTTGATAATTCCCTCCTTCCTTCCTCTCTTATCCAGGAATCTCTCCAAAAGGGGGGGACTATCTTGCCTTGAAGAGGTTCAGTGAAACCGTGGCCCCGCGGCCCGGTTACCGGATCTAATCAACCAGGCTGCTGGAAGCCACAGCCTATATTTTTACATAGGTATCACAGGTTGGTTGATCATGTATCCTTTGGAGGTGTTTATGAAGCTTTCTCTGCAATGTCAAAACATATCGGCTAGTTATGCCCCTTAAGGGGCCTGATGGCTGAGTGGATAGCGCTCGGGATTCGTAGTCCTAAGGCTACGGGTTCGATCCCTGCTGAGGCGGAACAAATGGGCAGAGTTTCTTTCACCCTGATGCGCTTGTTCACCTAGCAGTAAATAGGTACCTGGGAGTTAGACAGTTGCTACGGGCTACTTCCTGGGGGGGTGTAATGAAAAGCAGGCCTGGTCGAGGACCGGGCCGCGGGGACGCTAAGCCCCGAAATCATCTCAAGATAACTTACATGGAGGGTGATCAAAAGACCTGGGATCTTAGTCTTATAGAATTGTCTCTAAAAGAGTACCTGTTGCCCATTACTTTAAATGGGGCTTCTTCTGACATGACTCGGGGCTTTGGAAGGAATTATTTCAGTGTGTAAACTTGGAATCAGCTCCTCTAATATTGTCCAAACATAACACTCTGGTTGATTTGATACCTGGTTGATGAGGTTCTGGGAGTTCTTCTACTCCCCAAGCCCGGCCCGAGGCCAGGCTTGACTTGTGAGAGTTTGGTCCACCAGGCTGTTGCTTGGAGCGGCCTCTACAAAGCACTACTGTCTTAAGTATCATTACTGGTAAAGTATCTCTTGTTTGAAAGCTTCTCCAACCTGTCATTTTTCTTGTAGTTGTGACGGCTACTTTATTGTGTTCTTTATATGTAATGTCTTCCGACATAAGTACTCCCAGATTTCCTATATTACTTTTTCGTTCTAGCGTGATTTGACTGCGTTTTATATGTGGTTTCCTTTTTTGATATTTTCGTTTTGACCACAGAGCAGGAGCTGGAACTTATTTTCTGTGGCCCAGGAGACAATTTAAATCAGTTTTGAAATCCTCTGTGTCCTCTATGTTTGCTGTGTCCTCTATGTTGTCTCGTCAAAATCCTAGTGTCATCTGCAAAGGATGATACAGTACCACAGATTGTGTCATTTACAGAGATGGATCTTGAATATCTTATCAGTGCTGAACTAATGAAATAGTCGACATATTTAAATTCGGACCATCAACCGTGAAGAGCTCAGTCCCCCAGGGTACTGTGCTTGCTCCAGTACTCTTTCTCGTCCTGATATCGGACATAGACAAGGAGTACTGGGGCAAACACAGTACCCTGGGGGACTGAGCTCTTCACTGTTGATGGTCCTAATTTAACTTTGTCAACTATTATTCTAGTTCAGCTCTGATAAGATAGTCAAAATCCATCTCTGTACTTTACAAGTTAACGCTGTCATCATTACCTGGAGCGTACCTGAGAGTGTTTCGAGAGTTCTTCTACTCACTGACCGTTGACTTCCCCTGCACCACAGCCAAGTTGACTCCCTCTGTACCACAGCCAAGTTGACTCCCTCTGCACCACAGCCAAGTTGACTTCCCTCTGTACCACAGCCAAGTTGACTTCCTCTGCACCACAGCCAAGTTGACTTCCCTCTGTACCACAGCCAAGTTGACTTCCCTCTGTACCACAGCCAAGTTGACTTCCCTCTGCACCACAGCCAAGTTGACTTCCCCTGCACCACACCCAAGTTGACTCCCTCTGTACCACAGCCAAGTTGACTCCCTCTGTACCACAGCCAAGTTGACTTCCCCTGTACCACAGCCAAGTTGACTTCCTCTGTACCACAGCCAAGTTGACTTCCCTCTGCACCACAGCCAAGTTGACTTCCTCTGTACCACAGCCAAGTTGACTTCCTCTGCACCACAGCCAAGTTGACTTCCCCTGCACCACAGCCAAGTTGACTTCCCTCTGTACAACAGCCAAGTTGACTTCCCTCTGAACAACAGCCAAGTTGACTTCCCTCTGTACAACAGCCAAGTTGACTTCCTCTGTACCACAGCCAAGTTGACTCCCTCTGTACCACAGCCAAGTTGACTCCCTCTGCACCACAGCCAAGTTGACTTCCTCTGTACCACAGCCAAGTTGACTCCCTCTGTACCACAGCCAAGTTGACTCCCTCTGTACCACAGCCAAGTTGACTTCCTCTGTACCACAGCCAAGTTGACTTCCCCTGCACCACAGCCAAGTTTGACTTCCTCTGCACCACAGCCAAGTTGACTTCCCCTGCACCACAGCCAAGTTGACTTCCCTCTGTACAACAGCCAAGTTGACTCCCTCTGCACCACAGCCAAGTTGACTTCCTCTGTACCACAGCCAAGTTGACTTCCCCTGCACCACAGCCAAGTTGACTTCCCTCTGCACCACAGCCAAGTTGACTTCCCTCTGCACCACAGCCAAGTTGACTTCTCTGTACCACAGCCAAGTTGACTTCCCCTGCACCACAGCCAAGTTGACTTCCCTCTGCACCACAGCCAAGTTGACTTCCTTTGTACCACAGCCAAGTTGACTTCCCCTGCACCACAGCCAAGTTGACTTCCCTCTGCACCACAGCCAAGTTGACTTCCCTCTGCACCACAGCCAAGTTGACTCCCTCTGCACCACAGCCATGTTGACTCCCTCTGCACCACAGCCACGTTGACTTCCCTCTGTACCACAGCCATGTTGACTTCCTCTGCACCACAGCCAAGTTGACTCCCTCTGCACCACAGCCAAGTTGACTCCCTCTGCACCACAGCCAAGTTGACTCCCTCTGCACCACAGCCAAGTTGACTTCCTCTGCACCACAGCCAAGTTGACTTCCCTCTGCACCACAGCCAAGTTGACTCCCTCTGTACCACAGCCAAGTTGACTTCCCTCTGCACCACAGCCAAGTTGACTCCCTCTGCACCACAGCCAAGTTGACTTCCTCTGTGCCACACCCAAGTTGACTTCCTCTGTGCCAAACATCACAAAACAGTAAGACACAAAAGTGAGGAGGACAAGACAAGCGAGGCGTCATCAGCTTAATGCCAGCTTAGCAACCGGCGGAGAGGAAGGTGATTAATGGTCAGGATTATGATGTGGAAGAGCAGGAAGAAGGAGGAGGAAGAAGGAGAAAGAAGAAGGAGGAAGAAGAAGGAGGAGGAGGAAGGAGGAGGAGGATTAAGAAGATAAGAAGCAACATCAAAGGCTCGGCTACCACGTTCCCATTATCTCTCACCACACACCCACACACTTTTTATTAGAAATATTATTGAAAGATATTAGAACAAACTTTTTTAGTGTCAGAGTGGTTGACAAATGGAATGCATTAGGAAGTGATGTGGTGGAGGCTGACTCCATACACAGTTTCAAGTGTAGATATGATAGAGCCCAATAGGCTCAGGAACCTGTACACCAGTTGATTGACTGTTGAGAGGCGGGACCAAAGAGCCATAGCACAACCCCCGCAATCACAACTAGGTGAGTACACACACTTTGTACACACACACACACACACACACACACACACACACACACACACACACACACACACACACACAAATGTTTAATTATAACTACATGACAGACGCTAAAGACCAAAGAGATGGTACAACGGGATAGGTTAGATGGAAGGGGGAAGGGAGAGGAGAGGAATGGGGGGAAGACAGAGGAGGGGGAAGTGAAGACAGGAAAGGCAGGGGGTATAGAGAGAGAGGGGGGGGGGGAGGGACAGAGATAGAGGAAGGGAAGGAAAAGCGGTTGGGAAGGGGGATAGAGAGAGAGGAGGAGAAAGGGAGAGAAGGCGGGAGAGAGAGAGAGAGAGGGGGGGGAAAGGGGGGTAGAGGAGGAGGGAGATAGAGAAGGGCAGAGTGAAGGGTAATGGGTAAGGGGATATTCAAGACGGATGTAGAAGATTAGGAGTAAAGATCATTCAAGAGGGAGGGCGGATTAGGGGGGAAAGTGGGGGTGGGTAAGGGTGGGTAAGGGTAGGTAAGGGGGTAAGGGAGCAGGATATTGCAGGGTAAGGGGGAAGAGTTAGGAGAAAAGGGAACATTTTAGACGGGAAAGGAGTGTGTGAGAGGTAAGGAATGGGGACTTAAGGGTGAGATGGGGAACATTAAGACCTTAGGGAAGGGTTAGGGAACACATTAGGGTTAAAAATGGAACAGGAGAATAAACCCTCGACACAAATTATGTAAATAAAACCCAAGTTATCATACGTCCTCCTCCCTGTCTAAGGTCAGGTCCATGAGTCCTCCTTCCTGTCTAAGGTCAGGTCCAGAGTCCTTCTCCGTGTCTAAGGTCAGGTCCAGAGTCCTTCTCCCTGTCTAAGGTCAGGTCCAGAGTCCTACTCCCTGTCTAAGGTCAGGTCCAGAGTCCTACTCCCTGTCTAAGGTCAAGTCCAGAGTCCTCCTTCCTGTCTAAGGTCAGGTCCATAGTCCTTCTTCCTGTCTAAGGTCAGGTCCAGAGTCCTCCTTCCTGTCTAAGGTCAGGTCCATAGTCCTTCCTGTCTAAGGTCTGGTCCAGAGTCCTCCTTCCTGTCTAAGGTCAGGTCCAGAGTCCTCATCCTGTCTAAGGTCAGGTCCAGAGTCCTTCTTCCTGTCTAAGGTCTGGTCCAGAGTCCTCCTTCCTGTCTAAGGTCAGGTCCATAGTCCTTCTTCCTGTCTAAGGTCAGGTCCAGAGTCCTCCTCCTGTCTAAGGTCAGGTCCAGAGTCCTCCTTCCTGTCTAAGGTCAGGTCCAGAGTCCTCCTTCCTGTCTAAGGTCAGGTCCAGAGTCCTCCTCTCTGTCTAAGGTCAGGTCCATGAGTCCTTCCTGTCTAAGGTCTGGTCCAGAGTCCTTCTCCCTGTCTAAGGTCAGGTCCAGAGTCCTTCTCCCTGTCTAAGGTCAGGTCCAGAGTCCTTCTCCCTGTCTAAGGTCAGGTCCAGAGTAATACTCCCTGTCTAAGGTCAGGTCCAGAGTCCTCCTTCCTGTCTAAGGTCAGGTCCAGAGTCCTTCTCCCTGTCTAAGGTTAGGTCCAGAGTCCTTCTCCCTGTCTAAGGTCAGGTCCAGAGTCCTTCTCCCTGTCTAAGATCAGGTCCAGAGTTCTTCTCCCTGTCTAAGGTCAGGTCCAGAGTAATACTCCCTGTCTAAGGTCAGGTCCAGATTCCTCCTCCCTGTCTAAGGTCAGGTCCATGAGTCCTTCTTCCTGTCTAAGGTCAGGTCCAGAGTCCTTCTCCCTGTCTAAGGTCAGGTCCAGAGTCCTTCTCCCTGTCTAAGGTCAGGTCCAGAGTCCTTCTCCCTGTCTAAGGTCAGGTCCAGAGTAATACTCCCTGTCTAAGGTCAGGTCCAGAGTCCTCCTTCCTGTCTAAGGTCAGGTCCAGAGTCCTTCTCCCTGTCTAAGGTCAGGTCCAGAGTCCTACTCCCTGTCTAAGGTCAGGTCCAGAGTCCTTCTCCCTGTCTAAGGTTAGGTCCAGAGTCCTTCTCCCTGTCTAAGGTCAGGTCCAGAGTCCTACTCTCTGTCTAAGGTCAGGTCCAGAGTCCTACTCCCTGTCTAAGGTCAGGTCCAGAGTCCTCCTTCCTGTCTAAGGTCAGGTCCATAGTCCTACTTCCTGTCTAAGGTCAGGTCCAGAGTCCTACTCCCTGTCTAAGGTCAGGTCCAGAGTCCTCCTTCCTGTCTAAGGTCAGGTCCAGTGTCCTTCTCCCTGTCTAAGGTCAGGTCCAGAGTCCTACTCCCTGTCTAAGGTCAGGTCCAGAGTCCTTCTCTCTGTCTAAGGTCAGGTCAAGAGTCCTTCTCCCTGTCTAAGGTCAGGTCCAGAGTCCTTCTCCCTGTCTAAGGTCAGGTCCAGAGTCCTACTCCCTGTCTAAGGTCAGGTCCAGAGTCCTTCTCTCTGTCTAAGGTCAGGTCAAGAGTCCTTCTCCCTGTCTAAGGTCAGGTCCAGAGTCCTACTCCCTGTCTAAGGTCAGGTCCAGAGTCCTACTCCCTGTCTAAGGTCAGGTCCAGAGTCCTACTCCCTGTCTAAGGTCAGGTCCAGAGTCCTTCTCTCTGTCTAAGGTCAGGTCCAGAGACCTTCTCTCTGTCTAAGGTCAGGTCCAGAGTAATACTCCCTGTCTAAGGTCAGGTCCAGAGTAATACTCCCTGTCTAAGGTCAGGTCCAGAGACCTTCTCTCTGTCTAAGGTCAGGTCCAGAGTACTCCATCCCCCCCTCCCCCCATACACCTCTCCCCTCCCCCCATAACACCTCAGCTCCCCATACATAACGTCTTCCCACAATGGGGTGCCAACTTTAAAGCCATCTCCATCATGCCTATCACTACCCCCCCCCCCTCCTGGGTCCACCCCCACCCCCACCACCACCCCATAGACGACACCCCCCCCCCCCCCCATCTCCTGGCTGGTCCTGAGACTGGTCCGATAACGTATCCTGTAGTCGGCTGACTTAAAGTTCTATTCCTGTAGTTTCTCACTATTGCCCAACCAGCTCCGGTCTTGAGTGAAGCAACGTCACCACACACTTAAGGCGGCCGCCTGCTCCTTCACAGGTTCAAGGTGCACTCCTTCACCTTCCAAGAGTCTCTCAAGCGCTGGCCAAGATGAAGTACCGGAGATGAAAGGCCAGAGATAATTTACTAGATGGAGCCGGATAGGATGTAGAGGAGAGGGAACCCTAGCTAGAGAAGCCTATACTAAGCCTACACTGTTGTGGTCCAAAGACTTATGTGGGTGGTGTTGACCAGTAGTGACGGGGTGAGTACTGGTGAGTACTGGTGGGGTGGTGAGTACTGGTGGGGTGGTGAGTACTGGTGAGTACTGGTGGGGTGGTGAGTACTGGTGGGGTGGTGAGTACTGGTGGGGTGGTGAGTACTGGTGGGGTGGTGAGTACTGGTGAGTACTGGTGGGGTGGTGAGTACTGGTGAGTACTGGTGGGGTGGTGAGTACTGGTGGGGTGGTGAGTACTGGTGGGGTGGTGAGTACTGGTGGGGTGGTGAGTACTGGTGAGTACTGGTGGGGTGGTGAGTACTGGTGGGGTGGTGTGTACTGGTGAGTACTGGTGGGGTGGTGAGTACTGGTGAGGTGGTGAGTACTGGTGAGGTGGTGAGTACTGGTGGGGTGGTGAGTACTGGTGAGTACTGGTGGGGTGGTGAGTACTGGTGAGTACTGGTGGGGTGGTGAGTACTGGTGAGTACTGGTGGGGTGGTGAGTACTGGTGAGTACTGGTGGGGTGGTGAGTACTGGTGGGGTGGTGAGTACTGGTGAGTACTGGTGGGGTGGTGAGTACTGGTGGGGTGGTGAGTACTGGTGGGGTGGTGAGTACTGGTGGGGTGGTGAGTACTGGTGGGGTGGTGAGTACTGGTGAGTACTGGTGGGGTGGTGAGTACTGGTGGGGTGGTGAGTACTGGTGAGTACTGGTGGGGTGGTGAGTACTGGTGAGTACTGGTGGGGTGGTGAGTACTGGTGGGGTGGTGAGTACTGGTGCGTACTGGTGGGGTGGTGAGTACTGGTGGGGTGGTGAGTACTGGTGGGGTGGTGAGTACTGGTGAGGTGGTGAGTACTGGTGGGGTGGTGAGTACTGGTGGGGTGGTGAGTACTGGTGAGGTGGTGAGTACTGGTGGGGTGGTGAGTACTGGTGGGGTGGTGTGTACTGGTGAGTACTGGTGGGGTGGTGAGTACTGGTGAGGTGGTGAGTACTGGTGAGGTGGTGAGTACTGGTGGGGTGGTGAGTACTGGTGAGTACTGGTAGGGTGGTGAGTACTGGTGAGGTGGTGAGTACTGGTGGGGTGGTGAGTACTGGTGGGGTGGTGTGTACTGGTGAGGTGGTGAGTACTGGTGAGGTGGTGAGTACTGGTGAGGTGGTGAGTACTGGTGAGGTGGTGAGTACTGGTGTGGTGAGTACTGGTGAGGTGGTGAGTACTGGTGGGGTGGTGTGTACTGGTGAGTACTGGTGGGGTGGTGAGTACTGGTGTGGTGAGTACTGGTGAGGTGGTGAGTACTGGTGAGGTGGTGAGTACTGGTGAGGTGGTGAGTACTGGTGAGGTGGTGAGTACTGGTGGGGTGGTGTGTACTGGTGAGTACTGGTGGGGTGGTGAGTACTGGTGGGGTGGTGTGTACTGGTGAGTACTGGTGGGGTGGTGAGTACTGGTGTGGTGAGTACTGGTGAGGTGGTGAGTACTGGTGTGGTGAGTACTGGTGAGGTGGTGAGTACTGGTGAGTACTGGTGTGGTGAGTACTGGTGAGGTGGTGAGTACTGGTGAGGTGGTGAGTACTGGTGTGGTGAGCACTGGTGAGGTGGTGAGTACTGGTGAGGTGGTGAGTACTGGTGAGGTGGTGAGTACTGGTGTGGTGAGTACTGGTGAGGCGGTGAGTACTGGTGAGGTGGTGAGTACTGGTGAGGCGGTGAGTACTGGTGAGGCGGTGAGTACTGGTGAGGTGGTGAGTACTGGTGAGGTGGTGAGTACTGGTGAGGCGGTGAGTACTGGTGTGGTGAGTACTGGTGAGGTGGTGAGTACTGGTGTGGTGAGTACTGGTGAGGTGGTGAGTACTGGTGTGGTGAGTACTGGTGAGGTGGTGAGTACTGGGGTGGTGAGTACTGGTGAGGTGGTGAGTACTGGTGTGGTGAGTACTGGTGAGGTGGTGAGTACTGGTGAGGTGGTGAGTACTGGTGAGGTGGTGAGTACTGGTGAGGTGGTGAGTACTGGTGTGGTGAGTACTGGTGTGGTGAGTACTGGTGAGGTGGTGAGTACTGGTGAGGTGGTGAGTACTGGTGAGGTGGTGAGTACTGGTGAGGCGGTGAGTACTGGTGTGGTGAGTACTGGTGAGGTGGTGAGTACTGGTGTGGTGAGTACTGGTGAGGTGGTGAGTACTGGTGTGGTGAGTACTGGTGAGGTGGTGAGTACTGGTGAGGTGGTGAGTACTGGTGAGGCGGTGAGTACTGGTGAGGCGGTGAGTACTGGTGTGGTGAGTACTGGTGAGGTGGTGAGTACTGGTGAGGTGGTGAGTACTGGTGTGGTGAGTACTGGTGAGGCGGTGAGTACTGGGGTGGTGAGTACTGGTGAGGTGGTGAGTACTGGTGTGGTGAGTACTGGTGAGGTGGTGAGTACTGGTGAGGTGGTGAATACTGGTGAGGTGGTGAGTACTGGTGAGGTGGTGAGTACTGGTGTGGTGAGTATTGGTGTGGTGAGTACTGGTGAGGTGGTGAGTACTGGTGAGGTGGTGAGTACTGGTGAGGTGGTGAGTACTGGTGAGGCGGTGAGTACTGGTGAGGCGGTGAGTACTGGTGTGGTGAGTACTGGTGAGGTGGTGAGTACTGGTGTGGTGAGTACTGGTGAGGCGGTGAGTACTGGTGTGGTGAGTACTGGTGAGGCGGTGAGTACTGGTGTGGTGAGTACTGGTGAGGTGGTGAGTACTGGTGAGGTGGTGAGTACTGGTGTGGTGAGTACTGGTGAGGTGGTGAGTACTGGTGAGGTGGTGAGTACTGGTGAGGCGGTGAGTACTGGTGAGGTGGTGAGTACTGGTGAGGTGGTGAGTACTGGTGTGGTGAGTACTGGTGAGGCGGTGAGTACTGGTGTGGTGAGTACTGGTGAGGTGGTGAGTACTGGTGTGGTGAGTACTGGTGAGGTGGTGAGTACTGGTGTGGTGAGTACTGGTGAGGCGGTGAGTACTGGTGTGGTGAGTACTGGTGAGGTGGTGAGTACTGGTGTGGTGAGTACTGGTGTGGTGAGTACTGGTGAGGTACCTTGACCTACCTTGAGGTGCTTCCGGGGCTTAGTGTCCCCGCGGCCCGGTCGTCGACCAGGCCTCCTGGTTGGTGAGTACTGGTGAGGTGGTGAGTACTGGTGTGGTGAGTACTGGTGAGGCGGTGAGTACTGGTGTGGTGAGTACTGGTGAGGTGGTGAGTACTGGTGAGGTGGTGAGTACTGGTGAGGCGGTGAGTACTGGTGAGGTGGTGAGTACTGGTGAGGTGGTGAGTACTGGTGAGGTGGTGAGTACTGGTGGGGTGGTGAGTACTGGTGAGTACTGGTGAGTACTCTTCCTGTGGTCCAACTCTGGCGACACAAGGCATTATTAATTAATAATCAGGAGAAAGCGCCAAGCCATTACGACTATATAGCCCTGGGAAGGGGTCAGGATAAGGCTTTGGTATGGGACTGAAGGAATGGTGCCCAACCACTTCTGGACGGTCGGGGGATTGAACGCCGACCTGCATGAAGCGAGACCGTCACTCTACCGTCCAGCCCAAGTGGTTGGGCACACAAGGGGCTAAGGTAGACACCCATCATCTGGTCCAATCTAGTGGCCTCGGCCACCCTGCTGAGGAACCGGTCGGCCGAGCGGACAGTACGCTGGACTTGTGATCCTGTGGTCCCGGGTTCGATTTCGGGCGCTGGCGAGAAACAATGGGCAGAGTTTCTTTCACCCTATGCCCCTGTTACCTAGCAGTAAAATAGGTACCTGGGTGTTAGTCAGCTGTCACGGGCTGCTTCCTGGGGGTGGAGGCCTGGTCGAGGACCGGGCCGCGTGGACACTAAAAGCCCCGAAACCATCTCAAGATAACCTCAAGATAACCCCACACAAGGCTAGACCTGTGGACGATTTTGAATGATCTCTCTACTCCTGTAGTCACAGCCATTACAGTCTGGTTCCAGCATCTCCAGGATCTCCAGGATCTCCAGCATCTCCAGGATCTCCAGGATCTCCAGGATCTCCAAGAAGAGCTGTGAGTTCCCTCTTATCATCTACAGCTGTCATAGTACTCACTCTCTCTCTCTCTCTCTCTCTCTCTCTCTCTCTCTCTCTCTCTCTCTCTCTCTCTCTCTACCTGGCATCACGTGACTGCTAGAGCTCCACTACGAGATTTAATTTAAGGTCTTCCTCACTAATAATGTACATGCCTTAGGCTGCTCTCACAAGTATTACAGACTTACCTGAAACTTATCTGGAGAGGGTTCTGGGGGTTCTTCTACTCCCAGAGCCCGGCCTGAGACCAGGCTCGACTTGTGGTAACTTGGTCCAACAGGCTGTTGCTTGGAGCAGCTGCCAGCCCACATTCCATAATAGAGGTGTACAAGTGGATGAATGGATATAACAAAGGGGATATTAATAGAGTATTAAAAGTATCAACACAAGACAGAACACGAAACAATGGGTATAAATTGGATAAGTTTAGATTTAGGAAAGACAGGGCCAAATACTGGTTCGGTAACAGGGTTGTTGATTTGTGGAACCAATTACCGCGTTACGTGGTAGAGGTGGGGTCCCTCGATTGTTTCAAGCGTGGGTTGAACATTTATATGAGTGGGATTGGGTGGTTATAAATAGGAGCTGCCTCGTATGGACCAATAGCCCTTCTGCAGTTACCTTTATTCTTATGTTCATATATCCACTATAGCCTGGTTGGACCGGCACTTCTTGCAAGAACTTATCTAAGTACCTCTTGAAAATAACCACCTTTGTTCCAGCAATATTTCTAATGCTTCCTGGGAGGGTGTTGAACAGCTGTGAACAACTTTTGCTGGTTGGTACTCTGGTTGTTCAGAACTAGGTTAATGGCTGCTCCTCAGGATGCTGAACGATTGCCTGATTCTCTGGCCCACTCGACGATAGCTTAAATAGATAAATGGCAAACTAGATGAATAGATCGTGAGACCAGCCCCAACCCCAATAGAACCAGTGAAGAGCAGAGGTGCCATAGGCACAATCAGAGAACACTGTCTGAACATCAGAGGTCCACAGCTGTTCAACATTGCCGGAACAAAGGTGGCGGTATTCAAGAAGCACTTACCTCATACTCTACACAAGCAAAAGTTTGAACATCATTCAGCACTGAACGCCATTCAATATTGGAATATGCAACACCGGTATAGCTTTCGCATCTTGTGAAGCATAAAACTAAAATTGAAAAATTACACAAAGGTTTACAATAAGATAGGTGCCAGACCTGAGGGGATTAAGCAACGAGGATAGGCAACTAAATCTCTTAACCCTAGAAAACAGAAGGCACAGAGGGAATATGATCACAACATATAAGATACTTTGGACAAGGACAGCCTCTTCAAATTGAAATAAAGTAGGAAAAAGAGGACGCAGGTGGAAGCTGGAACTCAAATGAGCCGAGGGACTTTAAGACCATTCTGGACAACATGTGGAATGAACATAAGTTGAGGAAGCCACCTCCACCCACAACCTCATGGCCAGATTCGACAAAGAACATGAACGACAGAATAGTTAGAATTTCACATAACAGGTTCAACAAGGCTAGCTGCCGGGGCTAAAGAGCTAGATCTCACTTTCCGGTAGACACTGTTTAGGTAAGTACACAGCCCCCCAGCTACACCACACACATAGCCCCCCAGCTACACCACAAACACACAGCCCCCCAGCTACACCCCACACACACAGCCCCCCAGCTACACCACAAACACACAGCCCCCCAGCTACACCACACACATAGCCCCCCAGCTACACCACACACACACACAGCACCCAGCTACACCACACACACACAGCCCCCCAGCTACACCACACACACACAGCCCCCCAGCTACACCACAAACACACAGCCCCCCAGCTACACCACACACATAGCCCCCCAGCTACACCACACACACACAGCCCCCCAGCTACACCACACACACAGCCCCCAGCTACACCACACACACACAGCCCCCAGCTACACCACACACACAGCCCCCAGCTACACCACACACACAGCCCCCAGCTACACCACACACACACAGACCCCAGCTACACCACACACACACAGCCCCCCAGCTACACCACACACACACAGCCCCCCAGCTACACCACACACACACAGCCCCCCAGCTACACCACACACACACAGCCCCCCAGCTACACCACACACACAGCCCCCAGCTACACCACACACACAGCCCCCCAGCTACACCACACACACAGCCCCCCAGCTACACCACACACACACAGCCCCCAGCTACACCACACACACAGCCCCCAGCTACACCACACACACAGCCCCCAGCTACACCACACACACACAGCCCCCCAGCTACACCACACACAGCCCCCCAGCTACACCACACACACAGCCCCCCAGCTACACCACACACACAGCCCCCCAGCTACACCACACACACAGCCCCCCAGCTACACCACACACACAGCCCCCAGCTACACCACACACACACAGCCCCCCAGCTACACCACACACACACAGCCCCCCAGCTACACCACACACACACAGCCCCCCAGCTACACCACACACAAACAGCCCCCCAGCTACACCACACACACAGCCCCCAGCTACACCACACACACAGCCCCCCAGCTACACCACACACACAGCCCCCCAGCTACACCACACACACAGCCCCCCAGCTACACCACACACACAGCCCCCCAGCTACACCACACACACACAGCCCCCCAGCTACACCACACACACAGCCCCCAGCTACACCACACACACACAGCCCCCCAGCTACACCACACACACAGCCCCCCAGCTACACCACACACACAGCCCCCAGCTACACCACACACACAGCCCCCAGCTACACCACACACACACAGCCCCCCAGCTACACCACACACACACAGCCCCCCAGCTACACCACACACACAGCCCCCCAGCTACACCACACACACACAGCCCCCAGCTACACCACACACACACAGCCCCCCAGCTACACCACACACACACAGCCCCCCAGCTACACCACACACACAGCCCCCCAGCTACACCACACACACAGCCCCCCAGCTACACCACACACACAGCCCCCCAGCTACACCACACACACAGCCCCCCAGCTACACCACACACACACAGCCCCCCAGCTACACCACACACACACAGCCCCCCAGCTACACCACACACACAGCCCCCCAGCTACACCACACACACAGCCCCCCAGCTACACCACACACACAGCCCCCCAGCTACACCACACACACACAGCCCCCCAGCTACACCACACACACACAGCCCCCCAGCTACACCACACACACAGCCCCCCAGCTACACCACACACACACAGCACCCCAGCTACACCACACACACACAGCCCCCCAGCTACACCACACACACACAGCCCCCCAGCTACACCACACACACACAGCCCCCCAGCTACACCACACACACAGCCCCCCAGCTACACCACACACACAGCCCCCCAGCTACACCACACACACACAGCCCCCCAGCTACACCACACACACACAGCCCCCCAGCTACACCACACACACACAGCCCCCCAGCTACACCACACACACACAGCCCCCCAGCTACACCACACACACACAGCCCCCCAGCTACACCACACACACACAGCCCCCCAGCTACACCACACACACACAGCCCCCCAGCTACACCACACACACAGCCCCCCAGCTACACCACACACACAGCCCCCAGCTACACCACACACACAGCCCCCAGCTACACCACACACACAGCCCCCCAGCTACACCACACACACAGCCCCCCAGCTACACCACACACACAGCCCCCCAGCTACACCACACACACACAGCCCCCAAGCTACACCACACACACCCCCCCAGCTACACCACACACACAGCCCCCCAGCTACACCACACACACAGCCCCCCCAGCTACACCACACACACACAGCCCCCAGCTACACCACACACACACAGCCCCCCAGCTACACCACACACACACAGCACCCCAGCTACACCACACACACACAGCCCCCCAGCTACACCACACACACACAGCCCCCCAGCTACACCACACACACACAGCCCCCCAGCTACACCACACACACACAGCCCCCCAGCTACACCACACACACACAGCCCCCAGCTACACCACACACACACAGCCCCCCAGCTACACCACACACACACAGCCCCCCAGCCACACCACACACACACAGCCCCCCAGCTACACCACACACACACAGCACCCCAGCTACACCACACACACACAGCCCCCCAGCTACACCACACACACACAGCCCCCCAGCCACACCACACACACACAGCCCCCCAGCTACACCACACACACACAGCCCCCCAGCTACACCACACACACACAGCCCCCCAGCCACACCACACACACACAGCCCCCCAGCTACACCACACACACAGCCCCCCAGCTACACCACACACACAGCCCCCAGCCACACCACACACACACAGCCCCCCAGCTACACCACACACACACAGCACCCCAGCTACACCACACACACAGCCCCCCAGGTACACCACACACACACAGCCCCCCAGCTACACCACACACACAGCCCCCCAGCTACACCACACACACACAGCACCCCAGCTACACCACACACAGCCCCCCAGCTACACCACACACACACAGCACCCCAGCTACATCACACACACAGCCCCCCAGCTACACCACACACACACAGCACCCCAGCTACACCACACACACAGCCCCCCAGCTACACCACACACACACAGCCCCCCAGCCACACCACACACACACAGCCCCCCAGCTACACCACACACACAGCCCCCCAGCTACACCACACACACAGCCCCCAGCCACACCACACACACACAGCCCCCCAGCTACACCACACACACACAGCACCCCAGCCACACCACACACACAGCCCCCCAGCTACACCACACACACAGCCCCCAGCCACACCACACACACACAGCCCCCCAGCTACACCACACACACACAGCCCCCCAGCCACACCACACACACACAGCACCCCAGCTACACCACACACACACAGCCCCCCAGCCACACCACACACACACAGCCCCCCAGCTACACCACACACACACAGCCCCCCAGCCACACCACACACACACAGCACCCCAGCTACACCACACACACACAGCCCCCCAGCCACACCACACACACAGCCCCCCAGCTACACCACACACACACAGCCCCCCAGCCACACCACACACACACAGCCCCCCAGCTACACCACACACACACAGCCCCCCAGCCACACCACACACACACAGCACCCCAGCTACACCACACACACACAGCCCCCCAGCTACACCACACACACACAGCCCCCCAGCCACACCACACACACACAGCCCCCCAGCTACACTGAACATTCAGCACCCCAGCTACACCACACACACACAGCCCCCCAGCTACACCACACACACACAGCACCCCAGCCACACCACACACACACAGCACCCCAGCCACACCACACACACACAGCCCCCCAGCTACACCACACACACACACAGCACCCCAGCTACACTGAACATTCAGCACCCCAGCTACACCACACACACACAGCCCCCCAGCTACACCACACACACACAGCCCCCCAGCCACACCACACACACACAGCCCCCCAGCTACACTGAACATTCAGCACCCCAGCTACACCACACACACACAGCCCCCCAGCTACACCACACACACACAGCCCCCCCAGCTACACCACACACACACAGCACCCCAGCTACACCACACACACAGCCCCCCAGCTACACCACACACACAGCCCCCCAGCTACACCACACACACACAGCCCCCCAGCTACACCACACACACACAGCCCCCCAGCCACACCACACACACACAGCCCCCCAGCTACACCACACACACACAGCCCCCCAGCTACACCACACACACACAGCCCCCCAGCTACACCACACACACACAGCCCCCCAGCTACACCACACACACACAGCACCCCAGCTACACCACACACAGCCCCCCAGCTACACTGAACATTCAGCGACAACTCCCCCATTAAGCCACTGGGGAAAAATATGAGAATAATGATAATAAAAACCTGGACAATTAAGTGGGACCAAATTAACTTGGTAATCTACATGGGTTTTATGGCTATCCTCTCTACCATGCCAGGGTCTCTCTCCCTCTCCCTCTCTCTCCCTCTCCCTCTCTCCCTCTCCCTCTCTCTCCCTCTCCCTCTCTCTCCCTCTCCCTCTCTCTCCCTCTCCCTCTCCCTCTCTCCCTCTCCCCCTCTCCACACACCAGATGCTCAGGTCCACAGGCGCTAGCAAGGATCAGTTAATATTCTCCGACCGTTTCACAAGGTCAAGAGGTCAGATTGCATGGCTTAACAGCGTGTTGTGCTGGCACTAAGATAACAGTGCCAGGTCCCTCACTCCCCCCTCCCACTGGAGGCTCTGCTGCCGGCCCTCCAACAATGGAGGGAGGAGGAGGAGGAGGAACAGGCCTCAAACTCTCACTCCATCACGTCACTCACTCCTCACTTTGGAGTTGTTCTCACTCACTCACTCACTCACTCACACTTCAACTCTACTCATAATCTCAACTCGCCCATTCTTTTACCTCAATTCCTACTCCTCCAGGCATACTGACTTCTCCTCCAGGTATACTGACCCCTCCTCCAGGTATACCAAACCCTCCATGTATACTGACCCCCTCCTCCAGGTATACTCACTCCTCCTCCAGGTATACCAAACCCTTCTCCATATATACTGACCCCCTCCTCCAGGTATTCTGACCCCTCCTCCAGGTATACCAAACCCTTCTCCATGTATACTGACCCCCTCCTCCAGGTATACTGACCCCTCCTCCAGGTATACCAAACCCTTCTCCATGTATACTGACCCCCTCCTCCAGGTATACTGACCCCTCCTCCAGGTATATTGACCCCCTCCTCCAAGTATACTGACTCCTCCTCCAGGTATACTGACCCCTCCTCCAGGTATACCAAACCCTCCTCCATGTATACTGACCCCCTCCTCCAGGTATACTGACCCCTCCTCCAGGTATACCAAACCCTTTTCCATGTATACTGACCCCCCTCCTCCAGGTATACTGACCCCTCCTCCAGGTATACCAAACCCTTCTCCATGTATACTGACCCCCTCCTCCAGGTATACTGACCCCTCCTCCAGGTATACCAAACCCTCCATGTATACTGACCCCCTCCTCCAGGTATACCAACCCCTCCTCCAGGTATACCAAACCCTCCTCCATGTATACTGACCCCCTCCTCCAGGTATACCAACCCCTCCTCCAGGTATACCAAACCCTCCTCCATGTATACTGACCCCCTCCTCCAGGTATGCCAACCCCTCCTCCAGGTATACCAAACCCTCCTCCATGTATACTGACCCCCTCCTCCAGGTATGCCAACCCCTC
The DNA here is from genome assembly GCF_040958095.1 of Procambarus clarkii. Taxonomy (NCBI): domain Eukaryota; kingdom Metazoa; phylum Arthropoda; class Malacostraca; order Decapoda; family Cambaridae; genus Procambarus; species Procambarus clarkii. The sequence continues at coordinate 26,472,344 of NC_091208.1, read as the reverse complement.
CTCCAGGTATACCAAACCCTCCTCCATGTATACTGACCCCCTCCTCCAGGTATACCAACCCCTCCCAGGTATACCAAACCCTCCTCCATGTATACTGACCCCCTCCTCCAGGTATGCCAACCCCTCCTCCAGGTATGCCAACCCCTCCTCCATGTATACTGACCCCCTCCTCCAGGTCTACTGACCCCTCCTCCAGGTATACCAAACCCTTCTCCATGTATACTGACCCCCCTCCTCCAGGTATACTGACCCCTCCTCCAGGTATACCAAACCCTCCTCCATGTATACTGACCCCCTCCTCCAGGTATACTGACCCCTCCTCCAGGTATACCAACCCCTCCTCCAGGTATACCAACCCCTCCTCCAGGTATACCAATACACTCCACGCCAAACATTAACTACCTCGGGACATTACAGTGATATACAAACAAGACACGCAACACAACCTCCCAAAGTGCATCACAACATAGTCAAATAAATCACCGATTGTCATTTTATTTTGGAATACAACAGCTAAAAAAAAAAACGTGCCGGACCAACGGGGCTGTGGTGGGTCAGTGTGGGCCTGCGGGCCGCTCCAAGCAACAGCCTGGTGGACCAAACTCTCACAAGTCAAGCCTGGCCTGCGGGCCGGGCTTGGGGAGTAGAAGAACTCCCAGAACCCCCATCTGGTTGATACCTGGTTGATGGGGTTCTGGGGGATCTTCTACTCCCCAAGCCCGGCCCGAGGCCAGGCTTGACTTGTGAACATCAACCAGGTATCGACATCAACCAGGTATCAACCAGGTAAAAAAAAAACACCAACCTGTGGACTCCACCAATGCCATCACTTGCCATGATGTAAACAATTGCCATAAGCTACCTTGAGGCTACCTTGAGGTGCTTCCGGGGCTTAGTGTCCCCGCGGCCCGGTCGTCGACCAGGCCTCCTGGTTGCTGGACTGATCAACCAGGCTGTTAGACGCGGCTGCTCGCAGCCTGACGTATGAGTCACAGCCTGGTTGATCAGGTATCCTTTGGAGGTGCTTATCCAGTTCTCTCTTGAACACTGTGAGGGGTCGGCCAGTTATGTCCCTTATGTGTAGTGGAAGCGTGTTGAACAGTCTCGGGCCTCTGATGTTGATAGTTCTCTCTTGAACACTGTGAGGGGTCAGCCAGTTATGCCCCTTATGTGTAGTGGAAGCGTGTTGAACAGTCTCGGGCCTCTGATGTTGATAGTTCTCTCTTGAACACTGTGAGGGGTCGGCCAGTTATGTCCCTTATGTGTAGTGGAAGCGTGTTGAACAGTCTCGGGCCTCTGATGTTGAACATCTGATAATGAACATTTGAGGCATCAAAAGTATTTTAAGTCACCCGTTAAACAGCATTTATATATAAAGAGAACTATATTAATAAAAGTAAAGCGAGCATAATTAAAAATATACAAGAGAGAGGAAGTGTTTTATCAAGGAGGAGTGTGACAAGGACTCTATTGTTCCACAAGCCCACCCTTATATCCATTATATAAGGCCCTTATATCCATTATATAAGGCCCTTATATCCATTATACAAGGCCCTTATATCCATTATATAAGGCCCTTATATCCATTATACAAGGCCCTTATATCCATTATACAAGGCCCTTATATCCATTATATAAGGCCCTTATATACACTATACAAGGCCCTTATATCCACTATACAAGGCCCTTATATCCACTATACAAGGCCCTTATATCCACTATACAAGGCCCTTATATCCACTATATAAGGCCCTTATATCCATTATACAAGGCCCTTATATCCACTATACAAGGCCCTTATATCCACGCTTGTTTTCCATAAGTAAAATGTATCTATGCGTCAGGGTCTTATGCAAGGGAGATGCAACTTTCACAGGTGATAACGAGGGAATGAGTTCAATACTTAAGATAAAGTAAGATTCCGTTATCAGTGAGCCGCTAGTCACACTGAGGATCTTCGAGGATCTTTCACTTCGTGAATATGATACCAACATCAAATCATATATCAGATGTCACCGTAACTAAGCTTGTCCTTCAAGTAGGCATAGACTGCCTGCCCATGTACTTGAGGTTATCTTGAGATGATTTCAGGGCTTTTTAGTGTCCCCGCGGCCCGGTCCTCGACCAGGTCTCCACCCCCAGGAAGCAGCCCGCGACAGCTGACTAACACCCAGGTACCTATTTTACTGCTAGGTAACAGGGGCAAAGGGTGAAAGAAACTCTGCCCAATGTTTCTCGCCGGCGCCCGGGATCGAACCCAGGATCACAGGATCACAAGTCCAGCGTGTTGTCCGCTCGGCCGACCGGCTCCCAAAGGTTGAGCGGGCTCGACCGGCTACTCTGCCCTCAAATGCAATTACTGGGTAAATAGGAAGATGTATCTTCAATTTTGTAATGAATAGTAATGAAGGGCGCCTGGCAGCTGAGTGGACAGCGCTTCGCATTCGTAGTCCTGAGGTTCCGGGTTCGATCCCCGGTGGAGGCGGAGTCAAATGGGCAAAAAGTTTTTTTCATCCTGATGCCCCTGTTATCTAGCAGTAAATAGGTACCTGGGAGTTAGACAGCTGCTACGGGCTGCTTCCTGGGGATGTGTAACAAAAAGGAGGCCTGGTCGATGACCGGGCCTCGGGGACGCTAAGCCCCGAAATCATCTCAAGATAACCTCAAGAGAAGAGAACCTAGGGTATAATATTCAACAAATTAAAATCCAGCCCATCAACCGTGAAGAGCTCAGTCCCCCAGGGTACTGTGCTTGCTCCAGTACTTTTTCTCATCCTCATATCGGATATAGACCAGAACACAACCTATAGCACTGTATCATCCTTTGCAGATGACACAAAGATTTTCATGAGAGTAGACAACATTAGAGGACACAGCAAACCTTCAATCTGATGTTAATTAGGTCTTACAATGGGCCACAGACAATGTGATGTTTAGTGAAGGCAAATTCCAGCTTCTGCGGTGGAAAAAAAATATAAAAACAGAAACCGAATATAAAACGCAGTCAAATCACACTATAGAACGAAAAAGAATTATGAAAGATCTGGGAGTAATGATGTCACAAGACCTTACCTTTACAAAACACCACAAAGTAGCTGTCACGACTTCAAGAAAAATGACAGGTTGGATAACAAGGACCTTCCGAACAAGGGACGCCATATCATATGATACTTTTCAAGACACTAGTGCTCTCTAGGGTGGAATATTGTTACACACTAACATCCCCTTTCAGAGCCAGAGAAATTACTGATCAGGAGAGCTTGAAAAGATCCTTTACTGTTAGAATCAACTCAATAAGACATTAAATCATTGGTCCATCAAAATGTTTAAATCAGTATTATCTAGAGTGTAAGTGTATATTATTATGTATCTAGCCCGCCAGTGGTCTAGAGAATATAGATTTAGACATTTTCATTCCGTCCCAAACAAATATTAATTTCGATATGCAATTATTCCTGCAATTTCACACACCTGTCACCACCCTTCACACACACACACACACACACACACACACACACACACACACACACACACACACACACCCCATCCTCACCACCCCTCACTCACACATCCCTCCCATCCTCACCCGTCACCGTCCCATCCTCACCCCCCATCCTCACCCGTCACCGTCCCATCCTCACCCGTCACCCTCCCATCCTCACCCGTCACCCCCCCCCTCACCCTCCTATCCTCACCCGTCACCCTCCCATCCTCACCCCCCCATCCTCACCCGTCACCCTCCCATCCTCACCCGTCACCCTCCCATCCTCACCCGTCACCACCCCTCACCCTCCCATCCTCACCCGTCACCCTCCCATCCTCACCCGTCACCCTCCCATCCTCACCCGTCACCACCCCTCACCCTCACCCGTCACCCTCCCAGCCTCACCCGTCACCACCCCGTCAGCTCCACCGGACCACAGGCTCCAGCAGCCACACTTGGCCCTGGCGTCTCCAGCGGGAGATTGGCCCGTCACCAACAATCAATCTGAATAAGCGTCTTCAGCGACCACCTCGGCCTCCTTTACCAGACCGCTGCCTCCCCCAACTCCGCACGCACGCACGCAGAGAACCAGCACACACACGCACGCAGAGAACCCACGCACGCACGCAGAGAACACACACACACGTGTAGGAGGGAGCGCAGGGAGGAAGAAAGGAATCGGGGAACCACAACTCCGAACCCTACAATCCCAGAGGGGAGTGGGGAATCCTCCACAAGCAGTTAAACAGCCCCAGTGAAAGGAGCACCACCCCCAACCTTTTACCCAATAGACGTCCTACCTGCCCCAACCTTTGCCAGCCCCTCCCCCCCCCACTAAGTGCCCACCTATGGCACCCTCCCTCCTCTCCCCCTCACCTCAGGACCTCCCTTTTCCCCACCCTCCAAAGCCTTCCCTTCTCCCCGATGCCCTCCCTTCTCCCCCACTCCCAAGCCCTCCCTTCTCCCCCATGCCCTCCCTTCTCCCCCATGCCCTCCCTTCTCCCCCAGACCTCCCCCTCTCCCCCATTGATCCAAGCCCTCCCTCCCTCCCTCCCTCCCCATACCAGACCCTCCCAGCCCCATCACACCCCAGATCCCCCAGGTCCCCCTTCCTAGGCCCTGTCATCATGGACCCTTCCTGTTTCCCTGCTTCAGAGGGAATCAACAGAAACTGAGGAAGGACAGAAGAGAGTCAGTTTCAAGATGATGTACTCTAACATAGGTGGGATTTCAAGCAAGACAAGTGAACTAAGGGACAGAGCACAAGAAGTGAACGCAGATGTAATTGGACTCACAGAAACAAAACTCTCAGGATTCATAACGAATGCAGTGTTTACTCAGGACTACACTGTACCTGGTTGATACCTGGTTGATGGGGTTCTGGGAGTTCTTCTACTCCCCAAGCCCGGCCCGAGGCCAGGCTCGACTTGTGAGAGTTTGGTCCACCAGGCTGTTGCTTGGAGCGGCCCGCAGGGCCACGTACCCACCACAGCCCGGCTGATCCGGAACTTCTCTTAGAAAACCGTCCAGTTTTCTCTTGAAGATGTCCACGGTTGTTCCGGCAATATTTCTTATGCTCGCTGGGAGGACGTTGAACAACCGCGGACCCCTGATGTTTATACAGTGCTCTCTGATTGTGCCTATGACACCTCTGCTCTTCACAGGTTCAATCTTGCATTTTCTTCCATATCGTTCACTCCAGTACGTTGTTATTTTACTGTGTAGATTTGGGACCTGACCCTCCAGTATTTTCCAGGTGTATATTATTTGGTATCTCTCTCGTCTCCTTTCTAGAGAGTACATTTGGAGAGCTTTGAGACGATCCCAATAATTTAGGTGTTTTATCTCGTCTATGCGTGCCGTATATGTTCTCTGTATTCCCTCTATTTCAGCAATCTCTCCTGCTCTGAAGGGGGAAGTGAGTACTGAGCAGTACTCGAGACGGGACAGCACAAGTGACTTGAAGAGTACAACCATTGTGATGGGATCCCTGGATTTGAAAGTTCTCGTAATCCATCCGATCATTTTTCTGGCTGACGCGATATTTGCTTGGTTATGCTCCCTAAACGTTAGATCGTCGGACATCATTATTCCCAAATCCTTGACATGCTGTTTTCCTACTATGGGAAGATTCGATTGTGTTTTGTACCCTGTATTATGTTTCAGATCCTCATTTTTGCCGTACCTGAGTACCTGAAATTTATCACTGTTAAACATCATGTTATTTTCTGCTGCCCAATCAAAAACTTTGTTGACATCTGCTTGTAGTTTTTCAATGTCTTCAGCAGAGGTAATTTTCATGCTGATTTTTGTGTCATCTGCAAAGGACGACACGAAGCTGTGGCGTGTATTTTTGTCTATATCAGATATGAGAATAAGGAACAGTAGCGGTGCAAGGACTGTACCTTGAGGTACAGAGCTTTTAACATCGCTTGGACTCGATTTTATCTGATTGACTGTTACTCTTTGTGTTCTGTTCGACAGGAAATTGAGTATCCAGCGTCCTACTTTTCCAGTTATTCCCATTGACCTCATTTTGTGAGCTATCACCCCATGGTCACATTTGTCGAACGCCTTTGCAAAGTCTGTGTATACAACATCTGCATTTTGCTTTTCTTCTAGGGCTTCTGTGATTTTGTCATAGTGGTTGAGTAACTGTGACAGACAGGATCTTCCCGCTCTAAATCCATGTTGTCCTGGATTGTGCAATTCATTGTTTTCCATAAAACTAGAAATTTGATTCCTAATCACTCTTTCAAACACTTTTATTATGTGTGATGTTAGTGCAATAATGAAAGAGAGGGAAGGAAGGGGAGGAGGTAGAGTGGCCCTACTAATGAGAAAGAAATGGAGTTTCAAGGAGATGGTTATCTCGGGCTGTGAGGGATTCAGAGACTACATAACAGGCACCATGACAATGGGAGGACCAAGAATAGTAGTAGCAGTTACATAACCCTCCACCAAACGACAGAAAACCCCGGCAAGAGCATGACAACAACAACATGGCAGTTACCACTATAATTGAGAGGCCAGTCTCTGCTGCCTGTAGAAATAGAGCCCATCTGCTCATTATGGGGGACTTCAATGACTGAAGAATAGACTGGGAGAACAGGGAGCCGCATGGAGGTGAGGCTACCTTGAGGTTATCTCGAGATGATTTCGGGGCTCAGCCCGGTCGTCGGCCAAGCCTCCTCGTTGCTGGACTGATCAACCAGGATGTTGGACGCGGCTGCTCGCAGCCTGACGTAAGAGTCACAGCCTGGTTGATCAGGTATCCTTTGGAGGTGTTTGTCAAGTTCTCTCTTGAACACTGTGAGGGGTCGGCCAGTTATGCCCCTTATGTGTAGTGGAAGCGTGTTGAACAGTCTCGGGCCTCTGATGTCGATAGTTCTCTCTTGAACACTGTGAGGGTTCGGCCAGTTATGTCCCTTATGTGTAGTGGAAGCGTGTTGAACAGTCTCGGGCCTCTGGTGTTGATAGTTCTCTCTTGAACACTGTGAGGGGTCGGCCAGTTATGCCCCTTATGTGTAGTGGAAGCGTGTTGAACAGTCTCGGGCCTCTGATGTTGATAGAGTTCTCTCTCAGAGTACCTGTTGCACCTCTGCTCTTCAACGGGGGTATTCTGCACATCCTGTCATGCCTTCTGGTCTCATGTGGTGTTATTTCTGTGTGCTGGTTTGGGACCAGCCTCTCTAATATTTTCTATGTGTAAATTATTATGTATCTCTCCCGCCTGCGCTCAAGAGAATACAGATTTAGGCTCTTTAGTCGGTCCCAGTAGTTTAGATGTTTTACTGAGTGGATTCTAGCAGTAAAGGATCTCTGCACGCTCTCCAGGTCAGCAATTTCTCCAGCTTTGAAAGGGGCTGTCATTGTGCAGCAGTACTCCACTCTAGAGAGCACAAGCGTTTTGAAAAATATCATCATCGGTATAGCATCTCTAGTGTGAAAAGTTCTTGTTATCCATCCTGACATTTTTCTTGCAGTTGTGACGGCTACTTTATTGTGTTCTTTAAAGGTAAGGTCTTCCGACATGAGTACACCCAGATCCTTTACATTGCCTTTTCGTTCTATGTTATGATTTGCCTGAGTTTTGTACGTCGTTTCCGTTTTTAAATTTTTATTTTTTCCGTAGCGCATGAGCTGGAACTTATCCTCGTTAAACACCATATTATTTTCTGTAGCCCATAGAAAGATCTGATCTACATCTGACTGGAGATTTGCCGTGTCCTCTATGTTGCCTACTCTCATGAAGATCCTAGTGTCATCTGCAAAGGATGATACAGTGCTATAGGTTGTGTTCTTGTCTATGTCCGATATGAGGATGAGAAAAAGTACTGGAGCAAGCACAGTACCCTGGGGGACTGAGCTCTTCACGGGTGATGGGCGGGATTTTATTTTGTTGACTATTACACATTGGGTTCTGTTAGTCAGGAAATTGTAGATCCATCTGCCTATTTTTCCGGTAATTTCTTTTGAACGCATTTTATGTGCAATAACACCATGGTCACATTATGTATGTAAGATAATGAAACTATGTGGTGGAAACAGGAGGCCAGACACAGGATACCGAATGAGAGATGAAGTACTTCATGAAACGGATAAAGAAAAAGATCTAGCACCAAACGTGTCTCCTGAAGCCCACATAAAAATAATAACATCTGCGGCGTATGCAAGGCTGATTAACATCAGAACTGCCTTCAGGAACATGCATAAGGAATCAAAACCTTGTATACTACATATGTAAGACCAATCCTGGAGTATGCGGCCCCAGCATGGAGCCCGTACCAAGTCAATCACAAGACGAAGCTGGAAAAAGTTCAGAGGTATGCCACTAGACTAGTCCCAGAACTAAAAGGCATGAGTTACGAGGAAAGGCTGCGGGAAATGCTCCTAACGACACTGGACGACAGAAGAGTAAGGGGAGACATGATCACAATCTCCAAAATTCACAGAGGAATTGACAAGGGTACACAAGGATAAACTGTTTAACACGGGTGGTACGCGAACAAGGGGACACAGGTGGAAGCTGAGTACCCAAATGAGCCACAGGGACGTTAGAAAGAACTTTTTCAGTGTCAGAGTAGTTAACAGGTGGAATGCATTAGGCAGTGATGTGGTGGAGGCTGACTCCATACATAGTTTCATATTTAGATATGATTGAGCCCAGTAGGCTCAGGAACCTGTACGCCAGTTGATTGATAGTTGAGAGGCGGGACCAAAAAGCCAGAGCACAATCCCCGCCAGCAAAAATAGGTGGGTACAAATAGGTGAGTACGCACGCGCGGACACACAAAGTTGAGCCAGAGCTCAACCCCCGCAAACACAACTAGGTGAGTACAACTAGGTGAGTACCTAGGCCCACCCCCCTCACCCTCAGACATTGACCCTCCGTCCCACTCTCCTACTTGTCCTCATCCTCTCTCTCTCCCTCTCCCTCTCCCTCTCCCTCTCCCTCTCCCTCCGACTCTCCCTCACTCTCTCGCCACCGACTAACCTTGTCACCTCCTCTTACCAGACACACACACACCACTTGGGCTGAACAGTAGAGCGACGGTCTCGTTTCATGCAGGTCGGCGTTCGATCCCCGACCGTCCAAATGGTTGGGCACCATTCCTTTTTATCCGGAAGGATCACGAGAGGTTCAACACTCACCCGAGTCAGAAGAGACGCCAGTTCCGGCCGGTGTGTTGCCGGCTCTTACCTGCAAAGATAGAAAAAAAAAATTTAAATACCATAATTCAGGTGAAAACTATTTATTAGACACACAAAATTCTAACAGGAATCGACCAAATTGAAAAAGGAAGGAAACTATCAGGAGAGAGCGCCAAGTCATTATGCAACCCGTCCTCTTAAAAATAACGTCACTTTTGGCCGTTTGCCCGCATGGCCAAAAGTGGACATAATTTGAAATGAAATCGACTCACAAAAGTGATGTGCTGTCCCGTTTTCTGTTTGAGTCGTCCGGCCTACTCGGAAATGTTAGGAGAGTAAACTTTCAATTAATGTTTTTCATAACGTTTTGAACCTTTATGAGAATTTCCTGCCCACCTAACCTATCAGAAAACCCTTAACTTACTGTTGTTGAAAAAAAAATCCCAAATTTACTTTCATTTTTTTCCATTTTCAAATTACGTCCAAATTCGGCCATACTGACAAACGGCCAAAAGGGACGTTATTTTTAAGAAGACAGGTTGTTCGAATATATAGCACTTGGAAGGGATCAGGATAAGGATTTAGGGTGGAACGGGGAGAAGAAATGGTGCCCAACCACTTGTGGACGGTCGGGGACTGAACGCCGACCTGCATGAAGCGAGACCGTCGCTCTACCGTCCAGCCCAAGTGGTTGGGCTAACCAAACCCAAAAGACCAAATTGAAAA
>NC_091208.1:26434979-26457479 GCF_040958095.1 Procambarus clarkii | reverse complement strand
AATGGACTTGAGTCGAGGACGGGTTGGCCTTGGGATAGTTGGGGACAAGTGGGCCAGGTGTCATCCAAGCTTGGACGCCAAAGCACCAGCCTACCTTACCTTGAGGATACCTTGAGGTGCTTTCGGGGCTTAGCGTCCCCGCGGCCCGGTCGTCGACCAGGCCTCCTGGTTGCTGGACTGATCAACCAGGCTGTTAGACGCGGCTGCTCGTAGCCTGACGTATGAGTCACAGCCTGGTTGATAAGGTATCTTTTGGAGGTGTTTACCCATTTCTCTCTTGAACACTGTGAGGGGTCGGCCAGTTATGTCCCTGAAGGTCTCGCTTCATGCAGGTCGCCGTTCAATCCCCGACCGTCCACAAGTGGTTGGGGCACCATTCCTTTCCCCCGTCCCATCCCGAATTCTTATCCTGACCCCCTTCCCAGTGCTATATAGTCGTAATGGCTTTGGTTCTTTCCATTGATTTATTTATTATTTGAAAGATGTGGACCCTGCGATGGTGTAGAGGGGGGGGGGGGGTAGTGGTGGGGTGTGTGGGCGGGGGGGTAGTGGTGGGGTGTGTGGGCGGGGGGGGTAGTGGTGGGGTGTATGGGCGGGGGGTAGTGGTGGGGTGTGTGGGCGGGGGGGTAGTGGTGGGGTGTGTGGGCGGGGGGGGTAGTGGTGGGGTGTGTGGGCGGGGGGGTAGTGGTGGGGTGTGTGGGCGGGGGGGGTAGTGGTGGGGTGTGTGGGCGGGGGGGTAGTGGTGGGGTGTGTGGGCGGGGGGGGTAGTGGTGGGGTGTGTGGGCGGGGGGTAGTGGTGGGGTGTGTGGGCGGGGGGTAGTGGTGGGGTGTGTGGGCGGGGGGGGGGGGGTAGTGGTGGGGTGTGTGGGCGGGGGGGGTAGTGGTGGGGTGTGTGGGCGGGGGGGTAGTGGTGTGGGCGGGGGGAGGGGGGTGGTAGTGGGGATGGGGGTGGAGGAGGAGGTCGAAGCTCTCCATACCTGGCCAAGTGCTGTATAAACAACTTGACTTCAGTTTACAGTGAGTGGAGGGCATATACCTGCTGCTGCTGCTCTACCTGCACGTGGTAGCTGCCCCTGCAGGTGTGTGACCCCGAGGGGGCTAGGGAGGGGAGGTGGTGTGGAGGGTGCTGGTTCACTGGTACCCCTCCACCCCCCCCCCTTCTGTAAGGGGGGGTGGGGGTTGTCAAGTACCCCGTTTCCTTGACTTGTTCCTTCCCTTCTGCAGCCACTCCCACTTCCTCAAGTGTTACCAGTAATGGTCGTAGCGTTCCCTCTCAAGAGCACTAACACTAGGACTTGTGTATGTATGTATGTATGTATGTATGTATGTATGTATGTATGTATGTATAGAGTTTCTTTCACCCTATGCCCCTGTTACCTAACAGTAAAATAGGTACCTGGGTGTTAGTCAGCTGTCACGGGCTGCTTCCTGGGGGTGGAGGCCTGGTCGAGGACCGGGCCGCGGGGACACTAAAAAGCCCCGAAATCATCTCAAGATAACCTCAAGAAGGGTAGTGCTGGCAGAGAACTTCCCGCCAAACACACACCGAAACTACGACGTTGGTACAACGTACGAACAAGTTTTACCACCACCTAACCCGTTATAACAACCAATATAGCAAGTTGTAACAACGTTCTAATACGTCATAAACACGTTAAGCCAAGATGTAACAACTTTATTACAAGTTGTAGCAAGCGGAAAATAGAGACAGTTTCGGTTTGTGTTTCTAGGGTTCAGTCTCGCGTTGATGGGCCATTACACGGACAAATACAGGAGTAGCTATACACATAACAGGAGTAACAGGGGGTTATAACCCCTGGCAGGAGCCTCTAGCAGTGGGCTAGTAACGCTCCTTAATAGCACCTCACTGTCGGTCGTCTCTCCCGCTAGCCAGTCCTGGGATACGCCGAATTCTTCCCCTGCCACTCCACAGGCAGAGAGCAGATACCAGTGTATTTGGGGGGTGAGGCAGAAGACTCACAGATGGCGCTGACGTCGCTACTCCATACTCCGACGATGTAGTCGGGTTCGTAACACGCTTCCATTTTAAATACGAACATTTTTGGCCGGATGTAACGCATACGAGCGAAAAGCGACGTCCTTCGTCAGAGAACAGGTTTATAAAATACCCCCGTTGAAAAGCAGAGGTGCAACAGGTACTCTGAGAGAGAACTATCAACATCAGAGGCCCGAGACTGTTCAACACGCTTCCACTACACATAAGGGGCATAACTGGCCGACCCCTCACAGTGTTCAAGAGAGAACTATCAACATCAGAGGCCCGAGACTGTTCAACACGCTTCCACTACACATAAGGGACATAACTGGCCGACCCCTCACAGTGTTCAAGAGAGAACTATCAACATCAGAGGCCCGAGACTGTTCAACACGCTTCCACTACACATAAGGGACATAACTGGCCGACCCCTCACAGTGTTCAAGAGAGAACTATCAACATCAGAGGCCCGAGACTGTTCAACACGCTTCCACTACACATAAGGGACATAACTGGCCGACCCCTCACAGTGTTCAAGAGAGAACTATCAACATCAGAGGCCCGAGACTGTTCAACACGCTTCCACTACACATAAGGGGCATAACTGGCCGACCCCTCACAGTGTTCAAGAGAGAACTATCAACATCAGAGGCCCGAGACTGTTCAACACGCTTCCACTACACATAAGGGACATAACTGGCCGACCCCTCACAGTGTTCAAGAGAGAACTATCAACATCAGAGGCCCGAGACTGTTCAACACGCTTCCACTGCACATAAGGGACATAACTGGCCGACCCCTCACAGTGTTCAAGAGAGAACTATCAACATCAGAGGCCCGAGACTGTTCAACACGCTTCCACTACACATAAGGGACATAACTGGCCGACCCCTCACAGTGTTCAAGAGAGAACTATCAACATCAGAGGCCCGAGACTGTTCAACACGCTTCCACTACACATAAGGGACATAACTGGCCGACCCCTCACAGTGTTCAAGAGAGAACAGGATAAACACCTCCAAAGAATACCTGATCAACTAGCCTGTGACTCATACATCAGGCTGCGAGCAGCCGCGCCCAACAGCCTGGTTGGTCACCAACCAGGAGGCCTGTTTCAGAAACCGGGATGCGGGAACATTGATCCTCGAAACCAAAGCAAGGCAAACACAAGGTAATGAGAACACAAACACAAGGACCTCAAAATCTATGTCAAACGAAGAAGGGAGAGCAATTGACGACCTTTCATTACATCGAGAATATTGAGTTTGAAGGGACAATGGCAAAGGTTGTTCACCCTTGCAATAACCTTTCCAGGTAATGAACAGTGATTGGCGCCTATGTTCAATCCACCAATATTCTCTATCAATTGCCAGGACTCTCCGCCACTAGGCCAGGACTCTCCGCCACTAGGCCAGGACTCTCCGCCACTAGGCCAGGACTCTTCCCCACTAGGCCAGGACTCTCCCCCACTAGGCCAGGACTCTCCGCCACTAGGCCAGGACTCTCCGCCACTAGGCCAGGACTCTCCGCCACTAGGCCAGGACTCTCCGCCACTAGGCCAGGACTCTCCGCCACTAGGCCAGGACTCTTCCCCACTAGGCCAGGACTCTCCCCCACTAGGCCAGGACTCTCCGCCACTAGGCCAGGACTCTCCGCCACTAGGCCAGGACTCTCCCCCACTAGGCCAGGACTCTCCCCCACTAGGCCAGGACTCTCCCCCACTAGGCCAGGACTCTCCCCCACTAGGCCAGGACTCTCCGCCACTAGGCCAGGACTCTCCGCCACTAGGCCAGGACTCTCCCCCACTAGGCCAGGACTCTCCCCCACTAGGCCAGGACTCTCCCCCACTAGGCCAGGACTCTCCGCCACTAGGCCAGGACTCTCCGCCACTAGGCCAGGACTCTCCCCCACTAGGCCAGGACTCTCCCCCACTAGGCCAGGACTCTCCCCCACTAGGCCAGGACTCTCCCCCACTAGGCCAGGACTCTCCGCCACTAGGCCAGGACTCTCCGCCACTAGGCCAGGACTCTCCGCCACTAGGCCAGGACTCTCCGCCACTAGGCCAGGACTCTCCGCCACTAGGCCAGGACTCTCCACCACTATCTTGAGGTTATCTTGAAATGATTTCGGGGCTTTAGTGTCCTCGCGGCCCGGTCCTCGACCAGGCCTCCACCCCCCAAGAAGCAGCCTGTGACAGCTGACTAACACCCAGGTACCTATTTTACTGCTAGGTAACAGGGGCATAGGGTGAAAGAAACTCTGCCCATTGTTTCCCGCCGGCGCCTGGGATCGAACCCAGGACCACAGGATCACAAGTCCAGTGTACTGTCCGCTCGGCCGACCGGCTCCCCACTAGGCCAGTACTCACAATGAACAGTACAAGTGTTCAATACTCACAATGAACACTACAAATGGTCAATACTCACAACGAACAGTTTGTCATAATCACAATGAACATTGTGTGAACATCAGAGACTAGCGAGTCATTAACTGACAGCAAATATAGAAAATATTGCCAGAACATCGGTTGACATTTTCTGGAGAGGAGAATACCTGGTTGATGGGGTTCTGGGAGTTGTTCTACTCCCCAAGCCCGGCCCAAGGCCAGGCTTGACTTGTGATAACTTGGTCCACCAGGCTGTTGCTTGGAGCGGCCCGCAGGCCCATATATATATCCACTACAGCCTGGATGATCCAACACTTCTTGAAAGTGATCTAAGTGTCACTTGAATGCATTCACCTTTGTTCCAGTAATATTTCTAATGCTTGCTGGGAAGGTGTTGAACAGCTGTGGACCTCTGATGTTCAGACAGTGTTCTCTGATTGTGCCTATGGCACCTCTACTCTTCACTGGTTCTATTCTGCATTTCCTTTCGTATCGTTCACTTCAGTATGCTGTTTTCTAGTGTGCAAATTCGGGACCTGGCCCTCCAGTATCTTCCATGTGTATATTATTTGATATCTTTCTTGTCTTACAGGTACATCATTTACCTGACTAGCCAGGATGTGATGGCCAGGGCTCGCGAATCTGTGGCATGCGTGACAATGGTGGCATGCGTGACAATGGTGGCATGCGTGCCAATGGTGGCATGCGTGACAATGGTGGCATGCGTGACAATGGTGGCATGCGTGACAATGGTGGCATGCGTGCCAATGGTGGCATGCGTGACAATGGTGGCATGCGTGACAATGGTGGCATGCGTGACAATGGTGGCATGCGTGACAATGGTGGCATGCGTGACAATGGTGGCATGCGTGACAATGGTGGCATACAGTGCTGGCCCTTGATTCTTTAAACTCTACCCGTAATAAATAAATATGTAAAGTTTAGCATTACTGCCAAATGAAACGGTGAATGATTTTTTTGACCATCTCGGAGCAGTACTAAGTGTTCACAGACATCCCACACACGTCTGTGAACACCAAATTACGCCGATCTGACGCAGCAGAAATAAGCAACATGACACCTTTTTTTCCATTAGACAAAAATTAATCATTAACTTTGTCAATTCATAAATTTTACAACTATTTGAGTCACTAGTTACTAGTAGCATTCCTAAACCTGTACCACTTAGAACAATTCAATTATTGCTTGCCTAAACAGCTCTGCTTTTAAGAATGCTTTCAAGCATTTTGTTCCATTTCTATATAAAAATGGGTAAAATATTAATACAACAATGTTAAATTATAATCTGCTGCCCAAAATTTCCATGCACACGGGAGATAATTTTTTTTTCAAGAATATTGCCAATTTGGGCACACGCTCTGAAAAAGGTTGGCCACCCCTGGGCCAGGCTACCTTACCTACTACAAGATAGGTAGGTAGGTAGGTAGATAGGTAGGTAGATAGGTAGGTAGGTAGGTAGATAGGTAGGTAGATAGGTAGGTAGGTAGATAGGTAGGTAGATAGGTAGGTAGGTAGATAGGTAGATAGGTAGGTAGATAGGTAGGTAGGTAGATAGGTAGGTAGATAGGTAGGTAGATAGGTAGGTAGATAGGTAGATAGGTAGGTAGATAGGTAGGTAGGTAGATAGGTAGGTAGATAGGTAGGTAGGTAGATAGGTAGGTAGATAGGTAGGTAGGTAGGTAGATAGGTAGGTAGGTAGATAGGTAGGTAGATAGGTAGGTAGGTAGGTAGGTAGATAGGTAGGTAGGTAGATAGGTAGGTAGGTAGGTAGATAGGTAGGTAGGTAGATAGGTAGGTAGATAGGTAGGTAGGTAGATAGGTAGATAGGTAGGTAGATAGGTAGGTAGATAGGTAGGTAGGTAGATAGGTAGGTAGATAGGTAGGTAGGTAGATAGGTAGGTAGATAGGTAGGTAGATAGGTAGGTAGATAGGTAGGTAGGTAGATAGGTAGGTAGATAGGTAGGTAGATAGGTAGATAGGTAGGTAGATAGGTAGGTAGGTAGATAGGTAGGTAGATAGGTAGGTAGATAGGTAGGTAGATAGGTAGGTAGGTAGGTAGATAGGTAGATAGGTAGGTAGATAGGTAGGTAGATAGGTAGGTAGGTAGGTAGGTAGATAGGTAGGTAGATAGGTAGATAGGTAGGTAGATAGGTAGGTAGATAGGTAGGTAGGTAGGTAGGTAGGTAGGTAGATAGGTAGGTAGGTAGGTAGATAGGTAGGTAGATAGGTAGGTAGGTAGGTAGGTAGGTAGGTAGGTAGATAGGTAGGTAGATAGGTAGGTAGGTAGGTAGATAGGTAGGTAGGTAGGTAGATAGGTAGGTAGATAGGTAGGTAGGTAGATAGGTAGGTTGATAGGTAGGTAGATAGGTAGGTAGGTAGATAGGTAGGTTGATAGGTAGGTAGGTAGGTAGGTAGGTAGATAGGTAGGTTGATAGGTAGGTAGATAGGTAGGTAGGTAGATAGGTAGGTTGATAGGTAGGTAGATAGGTAGGTAGGTAGATAGGTAGGTTGATAGGTAGGTAGATAGGTAGGTAGGTAGATAGGTAGGTAGGTAGGTAGGTAGGTAGATAGGTAGGTAGGTAGGTAGGTAGGTAGGTAGGTAGATAGGTAGGTAGATAGGTAGGTAGGTAGATAGGTAGGTAGGTAGGTAGGTAGGTAGGTAGATAGATAGGTAGGTAGATAGGTAGATAGGTAGGTAGGTAGATAGGTAGGTAGATAGGTAGGTAGGTAGATAGGTAGGTAGGTAGATAGGTAGGTAGATAGGTAGGTAGATAGGTAGATAGGTAGGTAGATAGGTAGGTAGGTAGATAGGTAGGTAGATAGGTAGGTAGGTAGATAGGTAGGTAGATAGGTAGGTAGGTAGGTAGATAGGTAGATAGGTAGGTAGATAGGTAGGTAGATAGGTAGGTAGGTAGGTAGGTAGATAGGTAGGTAGATAGGTAGATAGGTAGGTAGATAGGTAGGTAGGTAGGTAGGTAGGTAGGTAGATAGGTAGGTAGGTAGGTAGATAGGTAGGTAGGTAGGTAGGTAGGTAGGTAGGTAGATAGGTAGGTAGATAGGTAGGTAGGTAGGTAGATAGGTAGGTAGGTAGGTAGATAGGTAGGTAGATAGGTAGGTAGGTAGATAGGTAGGTTGATAGGTAGGTAGATAGGTAGGTAGGTAGATAGGTAGGTTGATAGGTAGGTAGGTAGGTAGATAGGTAGGTTGATAGGTAGGTAGATAGGTAGGTAGGTAGATAGGTAGGTTGATAGGTAGGTAGATAGGTAGGTAGGTAGATAGGTAGGTTGATAGGTAGGTAGATAGGTAGGTAGGTAGATAGGTAGGTTGATAGGTAGGTAGATAGGTAGGTAGGTAGATAGGTAGGTTGATAGGTAGGTAGATAGGTAGGTAGGTAGATAGGTAGGTTGATAGGTAGGTAGATAGGTAGGTAGGTAGATAGGTAGGTTGATAGGTAGGTAGATAGGTAGGTAGATAGGTAGGTAGATAGGTAGGTAGATAGGTAGGTAGGTAGATAGGTAGGTTGATAGGTAGGTAGATAGGTAGGTAGATAGGTAGGTAGGTAGATAGGTAGGTTGATAGGTAGGTAGATAGGTAGATAGGTAGGTAGGTAGGTAGGTAGGTAGGTAGGTAGATAGGTTGGTAGGTAGGTAGGTAGGTAGGTAGATAGATAGGTAGGTAGGTAGGTAGATAGGTAGGTAGATAGATAGGTAGGTAGGTAGATAGGTAGGTAGGTAGGTAGGTAGATAGGTAGATAGATAGGTAGGTAGGTAGATAGATAGGTAGGTAGGTAGATAGATAGGTAGATAGATAGGTAGGTAGGTAGGTAGGTAGATAGGTAGGTAGGTAGATAGATAGGTAGGTAGGTAGGTAGGTAGGTAGGTAGGTAGATAGGTAGGTAGGTAGATAGATAGGTAGGTAGGTAGATAGGTAGGTAGATAGGTAGGTAGGTAGGTAGGTAGATAGGTAGGTAGGTAGGTAGGTAGATAGGTAGATAGGTAGGTAGGTAGATAGGTAGGTAGGTAGGTAGATAGGTAGATAGGTAGGTAGGTAGGTAGATAGGTAGATAGGTAGGTAGGTAGGTAGGTAGATAGGTAGATAGATAGGTAGGTAGGTAGGTAGGTAGATAGGTAGGTAGGTAGATAGGTAGGTAGGTAGGTAGATAGGTAGATAGGTAGGTAGGTAGGTAGGTAGATAGGTAGATAGGTAGGTAGGTAGGTAGGTAGGTAGATAGGTAGATAGATAGGTAGGTAGGTAGATAGGTAGGAAGGCTATGTTAGCCTGCAGAGATGGGGGAAGAATAGTGCGGGTAGGGAAGGGGGGCGGCAAGAATGGTGACGAGCGTGGTGATGGTGAGGGACCAGCTACTGACAGACTCTACACATCTATGTCAACGACCTACCAGAGGGGGTATTCAGGTTCCTTTCAGAAGTGTCGTGCGAGTGGCTACCAGACATCACCTCAAGCAAATGCAACGTAATGAAGCTGGATGCTGGGTGCATTAAAGCCAGACACAAGCTACAACGCGGGAGATTAACCTCGAATGGATTCGGACATGGAAAATGACTTTAGGTTGAGACCAGAAGCAATCATCAATCTAAGATCAGAATATTATACACATCGACACGATAAAGCACCTAAACTATTGGGACCGTCTCAGAGCTGTCAAATATACTCTCTAGACAGGAGACGTGAGAAAAGTATCAAATCGTGTATATAGGGAAAATACTGGATGGCCAGTATTTTCCACCTCTTGTGTGGCTTAATCCTCATCACTCAACACCACAGTCTTACAGCGTCGGAGAATAATATAGATGTTGTCATTTTACTGTGCAAATTTGGGACCTGGCCCTCCAGTATTTTCTAGGTGTATATTATTTGAAACCTTTCTCGTCTCCTTTCCAAAGAGTACATTTTGAGAGCTTTGAGACGGTTACAATAATTTAGATGTTTTATCGTGTCTATGCGTGCCGTATATGTTCTCTGTATTCCCTCTAATTCAGAGATCTCTCCCGCTCTGAAAGGGGAAGTGAGTACCGAGCAATACTCAAGACGGGACAATACCAGTGATTTAAATAGTATTACCATTGCTGTGGGATCTCTGGATGTGAACGTTCACATAATCCATCCTATCATTTTCCTGGCCGCCGCCGCTATATTTGCTCGGTTATGTTCACTAAATGTCACGTCGTCAGTCATCATAATTCCCAGATCTTTGACATGTTGCTTTCCTTCTATGAGTAGGTCTGGTTGTGTCCTGTACCCTGTGTCCTGTACCCTGTGTCCTGTACCCTGTGTCCTGTACCCTGTGTTTCGTTTAACTTCCTCGTTTCCACCATACCTCAGTACCTGGAACTTGTCACCGTTAAACATCATGTTATTTTCAGTTGCTCAATCGAAGACCTAATTAAGATCTTCCTGTAGCTTTTCAGTGTCTTCTACAGAGGAAATTTTCATGCTGACTTTTGTATTATCTGTAAAGGATAACACGAAGCTATAACTAGTATTTATTTTTGTCTATATCCGAGATAAGAATGAGAAATAGCAGCGGTGCAAGGACTGTGCCCTGAGGTACAGAGCTTTTCACTACACTTGGGCTTGATCTTACTTGATTGACCGTCACTCTCTGCATTCTGTTTGACAGAAAGTTAAAGATCCAACGCCCCACTTTACCCATTATTACTAATGACCTCATTTTATGGGCTATCACTCCATGATCACATTTGTTGAATGCCTTTGCAAAGTCTGTGTATACAACATCTGCATTTTGCTTTTCTTCAAAGGCTTCTGTGATTTTGTTTCTGTGCGAGGTTGTCTGGCCAACCTGGTTGTCTGACAGACGTTGGAGGCCAGAAACTTGGGCTAGTTTATAAAAATAAATTCAGTGTTACTGCGATGGGGTATGTGCCCAACATGACCAGTTCCGTATAAGTATAAAAGAACAGGGTGTCACATGACACTGTAACCAAACTTCTAGCATATGTTTCATACTAGAAGTATATTCTAGATATATACTAGAAGAACTATCTGGTTCCCTCTTCTAGTATATATGTATATATTATACTTGGTATACTTGGAGGGTAGGAGGTTGAGAGGGCGGCCTCATGAACACCACTCACGGCCACACTACCAGTCCAAGGTGCTCACAATAAGGGTCTCTCGCAAGCACCCAATTCAACTGGGACTTTAAACCTTCCTTGGCATTTTAATTTTGAGCTCGTATCTCCGTGATTTGCGGCAGCCTGAATCTTTTCTTCCTGCTTTCTCGCTCCAAGTTAACCTCATTTTCTAGCTTTTCTCAAAGCGAAATATTTAATGTGGATTTTGTAAACTTGGGAGTTTGCTTTATGTATTGTATTGGAAGTTAAAGATTCCGTAGTGTTTCTAAAGCAGTTTTCTTTATGATTCATATTTTATTTTGCATCAGTTATGTTTATCTCCCAGATGTGTATATGTTTTCGGAATTAATGAAGTTGTGAATATTAAAGATGAGAGGTAAGGTCCCCAGAGGTAAGGTTACCAGAGGTAAGGTTACCAGAGGTAAGGTTACCAGAGGTTACCAGAGGTAAGGTTACCAGAGGTAAGGTTACCAGAGGTAAGGTTACCAGAGGTTACCAGAGGTAAGGTTACCAGAGGTCACCAGAGGTAAGGTTACCAGAGGTAAGGTTACCAGAGGTTACCAGAGGTAAGGTTACCAGAGGTCACCAGAGGTAAGGTTACCAGAGGTAAGGTGTCCAGAGGTTACCAGAGGTAAGGTTACCAGAGGTAAGGTTACCAGAGATAAGGTCACCAGAGGTCACGAGAGGTAAGGTCACGAGAGGTAAGGTCACCAGAGGTCACGAGGTAAGGTCACCAGAGGTCACGAGGTAAGGTCACCAGAGGTCACGAGAGGTAAGGTCACGAGAGGTAATGTCACCAGAGGTCACCAGAGGTCACGAGAGGTAAGGTCACGAGAGGTAAGGTCACGAGAGGTAAGGTCACCAGAGGTCACCAGAGGTCACGAGAGGTAAGGTCACCAGAGGTCACGAGAGGTAAGGTCACCAGAGGTCATGAGAGGTAAGGTCACCAGAGGTCACCAGAGGTCACGAGAGGTAAGGTCACCAGAGGTCACCAGAGGTCACGAGAGGTAAGGTCACGAGAGGTAAGGTCACCAGAGGTCACCAGAGGTAAGGTCACCAGAGGTCACCAGAGGTAAGGTCACCAGAGGTCATGAGAGGTAAGGTCACGAGAGGTAATGTCACCAGAGGTCACGAGAGGTAAGGTCACGAGAGGTAAGGTCACCAGAGGTCACCAGAGGTCACCAGAGGTAAGGTCACCAGAGGTCACGAGAGGTAAGGTCACCAGAGGTCACCAGAGGTAAGGTCACCAGAGGTCACCAGAGGTAAGGTCACGAGAGGTAAGGTCACGAGAGGTAAGGTCACCAGAGGTCACCAGAGGTCACGAGAGGTAAGGTCACCAGAGGTCACGAGAGGTAAGGTCACCAGAGGTAAGGTCACCAGAGGTCACCAGAGGTAAGGTCACCAGAGGTCACCAGAGGTAAGGTCACCACAGGTCACACGTGGAGGTCAAGACACGCAGGCGAGCCACAGTTATGTGAAGGACGCCTACTTCAGTGTGTGAGCAACACTTAATGTTTAAAAAGGCGGGGCTAAGGAGCTTAAGGCCGGGCCTACAGCTGCATCAGGGCAGGCTACACCCAACCACATCACTGCCTACTAACACCAACAACACATCCTCATATCAGTTAATATTTACCCCAGTTAAACTATCTACGAGTTACTATGGCACCGCTCTGGCACCTGACTGGCACCTGACTGGCACCTGACTGGCACCTCACTGGCACCGCTCTGGCACCTGACTGGCACCTCACTGGCACCGCTCTGGCACCTCACTGGCACCGCTCTGGCACCTCACTGGCACCTGACTGGCACCGCTATGGCACCTCACTGGCACCGCTCTGGCACCTCACTGGCACCGCTCTGGCACCTGACTGGCACCTCACTGGCACCGCTCTGGCACCTCACTGGCACCGCTCTGGCACCTGACTGGCACCTCACTGGCACCGCTCTGGCACCTCACTGGCACCTCACTGGCACCGCTCTGGCACCGATATGGCCTGATCTGCCTCGCCTCCTCCCACAACTATAATGTGGTAAGATGTTACCTGAGTTTGTGCAACATTGAACTAGTAACAGCCCTTAAGACCCGCTTCGTAACACGTGACACAGAGCCATAAAGACACTCACAACCCTAGAGGGGTTATGATCACGACATACATGATTCTGAGGCCAACAAGTTTTGTTTACTACAAGACGTAAAAAAGAAGCTACCTCCATCTCCACAAATTTACGACCAGATTCGACAACGTGTGGTGTAACTCACCCCGCCTCTACCAAGCGATTTTGTCCGGGTTCGAATCCTGGCCAAGGAGGATTGACTGGGCTCAAAACTGCCACAGTTCGCCCCCTGCTAACCTATTAGTAATTATCTATTAATATTTATCAATGTTTATAGGAAAATGAGGTCTAGCACTTATTGTACCTGTTGCGTAATATTTTAACTAGTCTGAGGTTCAAATTCTTGGCCGAATCTGGCCTTAAAGTTGAGGATGGAGGTGGCTTCCACAACTTATTTCAGGGCATTCCACTAGCTGACGAGGGTACCAGTACCGGTACCGTACAGGGAGCACCGTACAGGGTACCAGTACCGTACAGGGTACCAGTACCGTACCAGTATCGTACAGGGTACCAGTACCGTACAGGGTACCAGTACCGTCATGTACCAGTACCGTACAGGGTACCAGTACCGTACAGGGTACCAGTACCGTACAGGGTACCAGTACCGTACAGGGTACCAGTACCGTACAGGGTACCAGTACCGTACAGGGTACCAGTACCGCACAGGGTACCAGTACCGCACAGGGTACCAGTACCGCACAGGGTACCAGTACCGTACAGGGTACCAGTACCGTACAGGGTACCAGTACCGTACAGGGTACCAGTACCGTACAGGGTACCAGTACCGTACAGGGTACCAGTACTGATACCGTACAGGGTACCAGTATTTACTTCCCTTCGGCTCATGTGTGTTTCCAGCTTTCACCTGTGTCCTCTTGCCCTACTTTCTGTAAACTAAAGATACTGTTTTTGTCCACCGTGTCTACTCTTCTCACTATCCTGTATATATGTATGGCAGTAATTGGGTTGGTGGTAGTTAACCAACCGCTGCTGACAAACGTCACACGTCGTCCGTCTTCTTGAGGTTATCTTGAGATGATTTCGGGGCTTTAGTGTCCCCGCGGCCCGGTCCTCGACCAGGCCTCCACCCCCAGGAAGCAGCCCGTGACAGCTGACTAACACCCAGGTACCTATTTTACTGCTAGGTAACAGGGGCATTCAGGGTGAAAGAAACTTTGCCCATTTGTTTCTGCCTCGTGCGGGAATCGAACCCGCGCCACAGAATTACGAGTCCTGCGTGCTATCCACCAGGCTACGAGGCCGTCTAATTACCACAAGCTACCACAAGCTTCAGAAGGCTTCCTGGCAATACGTTAGTAATGAATAAATATGATATATTTACTCATTATAATGTTGGTGATGAATGCACAACACGAAAAAACATAATTTTAATCAGAAAAAGTATCTTTTTATAAAGAAATTAGACGAAAATAAAGAGCTGGTGACGCCAAATCAAGTCGACGATCCAAGCGTCGGTTAGGTTAGGTTAGGTTGGGTTAGGTCAACCTAACATATCATATTTATTCATTACTAACGTAATGCCAGGAAGCTTTGTGAAGCTTGTGGTAATTAGACGGACCCGTCACAAGTCGTCTGCTCCTATATATAAGTGTGTTTGGAAAAACAAACTATGTGGCGGGGGGGGGGGGGGGAGACCCACTGTTAAGTACGCGCATACATACATACACACACACACACACACACACACACACACACACACACACACACACACACACACACACACACACACACACACACACACACACACACAGTTCAGGAATCTGTACACCTGTTGATTGACGGGTGAGAGGCGGGACCAAAGAGCCAGAGCTCAATACCCGCAAACACAACTAGGTGAGTACAACTAGGTGAGTACACACACTAAACACAGGTGAATAGAAACTGATCAAATTACCATCACCATCATGGCTATGGAGTGATAGCACACAAAGTGAGGTGAATGGGAATAACTGGTAAAGTAGGACGCTGGGTACTCAATTTTCTGTCGAACAAAACACAAAGTAACAGTCAATTAAATATAATCTAGTCCAAGCACAGTTAAAAGTTCTCTACCTCAAGGTACAGTCTTTGCACCACTGCTGTTCCTTATTACCACCGTAATAGGGAGCCGGTCGGCCGAGCGGACAGCACACTGGACTTGTGATCCTGTGGTCCTGGGTTCGATCCCAGGCGCCGGCGAGAAACAATGGGCAGAGTTTCTTTAACCCTATGCCCCTGTTACCTAGCAGTAAAATAGGTACCTGGGTGTTAGTCAGCTGTCACGGGCTGCTTCCTGGGGGTGGAGGCCTGCTCGAGGACCGGGCCGCGGGGACACTAAAAAGCCCCGAAATCATCTCAAGATAACCTCAAGATAACCTCAAGATATTCTCATATCAGATATAGACAAAAATACAAGTCACAGCTTCGTGTCATCCTTTGCAGATGACATAAAAATCGGCATGAAAATTACCTCTGCTGAAGACAAAAAAATTACAATCCGATGTCAACAAAATTTTCGATTAGGCAGCAGAAAATAACATGATGTTTAACAGTGATAAATTCCAGGTACTCAGGTACGGCAAAAATGAGGATCTGAAACATAATACAGGGTACAAAACACAATAGAATCTTCCCATAGTAGGAAAACAGCATGTCAAGGATTTGGGAATAATGATGTCCGACGATCTAACGTTTAGGGAGCATAACCAAGCAAATATTGCGACAGCCAGAAAAATGATAGGATGGATTACGAGAACTTTCAAATCCAGGGATCCCACCACAATGGTTGTACTCTTCAAGTCACTTGTGTTGCCCCGTCTTGAGTACTGTTCAGTACTCACTTCCCCCTTCAGAGCAGGAGAGATTGCTGAAATAGAGGGAATAAAGAGAACATATACGGCACGCATAGACGCGATAAAACACCTAAATTATTGGGATCGTCTCAAAGCTCTCCAAATGTACTCTCTAGAAAGGAGACGAGAGAGATACCAAATAATATACACGTGGAAAATACTGGAGGGCCAGGTCCCAAATCTACACAGTAAAATAACAACGTACTGGATTGAACGATATGGAAGAAAATGCAGAATAGAACCAGTGAAGAACAGAGGTGCCATAGGCACAATCAGAGAACACTGTATAAACATCAGAAGTCAACGGTTGTTCAACGTCCTCCCAGCGAGCATAAGAAATATTGCGGAACAACCGTTGACATCTTCAAGAGGAAACTAGATTGTTTTCTAAAAAAAAGTGCCGGACCAACCAGGCTGTGGTGGATATGTGGGCCTGCGGGCCGCTCCAAGCAACAGCCTGGTGGACCAAACTCTCACAAGTCAAGTCTGGCCTCGGGCGGGGCTTGGGGAGTAGAAGAACTCCCAGAACCCCATCAACCAGGTATCAACCCAGCCCTTTACATTCCCCTTCCCTGCTATCCCCTTCCCCTCCTCCCCCTCAATCACCATTCCCCCCCCCTCTTCGCGCCATACCACCCCCCCCCCATTCCTACTGGCAATCGTAACACCCAGAAAAGGACCAAGATGGGAGCCAGTTGGACCCCACTCCGACTAACGACCCATTCAACTCCCTTTCAGTGGACCCAGCAATCCTGCCCGAGTCCCCCATTCATCACCACCCACCCCCACCTCAACCCACCCCCCACCCCACCCACCTGTACCCACACCGACCCCCCTCATTGTAATGAATACTTTGCCGCCCCTCCCCCCTCCCCTTAATTACCAAAGCCTCCCTTACAGTGACCCACCCCATTTGTGTGACGTCATACCACCATACCACACGTAATCCATCCACCATTACTGCACCAACCCTTACCATGCTGTGACCCCGTCACCCTCACCCTGGCCGGAGACACCCCCATCACCCTCACCCTGGCCCCATCACCCCTTACAAGATCACACTAGTGCTTTACTTATTACGAACGAGACACTCGTGTGATCTTATAATATGGTAACTAAAGTTATCTCTCTCACCTATTATTTGAGTTAAATTGAACCTGTACCTGGTTGATGGGGTTCTGGGAGTTGTTCTACTCCCCAAGCCCGGCCTGAGGCCAGGCTTGACTTGTGAGAGTTTGGTCCACCAGGCTGTTGCTTGCAGCGGGCCGCAGGCCCACATACCCACCACTGCCCGGTTGGTCCGGCACTCCTTGAAGAAAACAATCTAGTTCTATCTTGAAGATGTCCACGGTTGTTCCGGCAATATTTCTTATGCTCGCTGGGAGGACGTTGAACAACCGCGGACCTCTGATGTGTATACAGTGTTCTCTGATTGTGCCTATGGCACCTCTGCTCTTCACTGGTTCTATTCTGCATTTTCTTCCATATCGTTCACTCCAGTACGTTGTTATTTTACTGTGTAGATTTGGGACCTGGCCCTCCAGTATCTTCCAGGTATATATTATTTGGTATCTCGTCTCCTTTCTAGTGAGTACATATACTCTACATCACACACACAGGTCTTTGTTCTCAGTGGTGTGTTTGACCCCATGTTGGCTGTACTTGCTGGGAGACACAAGAATAAGGCACTACGGGCTCACCATAGCCCGTGCTACTTGGAACTTTGTTCCAGGTAGCAAATCTTTAACAACATGGAAGACACAACCACCTTCACCCACATGTCCTGCTCCATCATCGACCACATCCCATGGTCCATCCTCGACCACATCCCATGGTCCACCCTCGACCACATCCCATGGTCCACCCTCAAGCACATCCCATGGTCCATCCTCGACCACATCCCATGGTCCATCCTCGACCACATCCCATGGTCCACCCTCGACCACATCCCATGGTCCATCCTCGACCACATCCCATGGTCCATCCTCGACCACATCCCATGGTCCATCTTAACACGCCCATGTTTACCACTCGCAAACTTGCCCTCGTTCCGTCAACACCGGTCCCCTCAATACCTGTCCCGTCCACACCTGTCCCCTCCACACCTGTCCCGTCAACACCTGTCCCGTCCACACCTGTCCCCTCCACACCAGTCCCCTCCACACCTGTCCCCTCCACACCTGTCCCGTCAACACAGCTGGGTGGAGGAGACGCCCGTTCCACTTCCCCAACCCGGAAATGCAACAAGAAGAAACCTATTTCCCGCCAAGATCAATATGTGCCCCCTGGTGGGACGCCCTGCCAGGCCTGTGCCCCCTGGTGGCGCCGCCCTGCCAGGCCTGTGCCCCCTGGTGGGACGCCCTGCCAGGCCTGTGCCCCCTGGTGGCGCCGCCCTGCCAGGCCTGTGCCCCCTGGTGGGACGCCCTGCCAGGCCTGTGCCCCCTGGTGGGACGCCCTGCCAGGCCTGTGCCCCCTGGTGGGACGCCCTGCCAGGCCTGTGCCCCCTGGTGGGACGCCCTGCCAGGCCTGTGCCCCCTGGTGGGACGCCCTGCCAGGCCTGTGCCCCCTGGTGGGACGCCCTGCCAGGCCTGTGCCCCCTGGTGGGACGCCCTGCCAGGCCTGTGCCCCCTGGTGGGACGCCCTGCCAGGCCTGTGCCCCCTGGTGGGACGCCCTGCCAGGCCTGTGCCCCCTGGTGGGACGCCCTGCCAGGCCTGTGCTCCCTGGTGGGACGCCCTGCCAGGCCTGTGCCCCCTGGTGGGGCCGCCCTGCCAGGCCTGTGCCCCCTGGTGGGACGCCCTGCCAGGCCTGTGCCCCCTGGTGGGACGCCCTGCCAGGCCTGTGCCCCCTGGTGGCGCCGCCCTGCCAGGCCTGTGCCCCCTGGTGGGACGCCCTGCCAGGCCTGTGCTCCCTGCTGGCGCCGCCCTGCCAGGCCTGTGCCCCCTGGTGGCGCCGCCCTGCCAGGCCTGTGCCCCCTGGTGGGACGCCCTGCCAGGCCTGTGCTCCCTGCTGGCGCCGCCCTGCCAGGCCTGTGCCCCCTGGTGGCGCCGCCCTGCCAGGCCTGTGCCCCCTGGTGGGACGCCCTGCCAGGCCTGTGCCCCCTGGTGGGACGCCCTGCCAGGCCTGTGCCCCCTGGTGGGACGCCCTGCCAGGCCTGTGCCCCCCTGGTGGGACGCCCTGCCAGGCCTGTGCCCCCTGGTGGGACGCCCTGCCAGGCCTGTGCCCCCTGGTGGGACGCCCTGCCAGGCCTGTGCCCCCTGGTGGGACGCCCTGCCAGGCCTGTGCCCCCTGGTGGGACGCCCTGCCAGGCCTGTGCCCCCTGGTGGGACGCCCTGCCAGGCCTGTGCCCCCCTGGTGGGACGCCCTGCCAGGCCTGTGCCCCCTGGTGGGACGCCCTGCCAGGCCTGTGCCCCCTGGTGGGACGCCCTGCCAGGCCTGTGCCCCCTGGTGGGACGCCCTGCCAGGCCTGTGCCCCCTGGTGGGACGCCCTGCCAGGCCTGTGCCCCCTGGTGGGACGCCCTGCCAGGCCTGTGCCCCCTGGTGGGACGCCCTGCCAGGCCTGTGCCCCCTGGTGGGACGCCCTGCCAGGCCTGTGCTCCCTGGTGGGACGCCCTGCCAGGCCTGTGCTCCCTGCTGGCGCCGCCCTGCCAGGCCTGTGCTCCCTGCTGGCGCCGCCCTGCCAGGCCTGTGCTCCCTGGTGGCGCCGCCCTGCCAGGCCTGTGCTCCCTGGTGGCGCCGCCCTGCCAGGCCTGTGCCCCCTGGTGGGACGCCCTGCCAGGCCTGTGCTCCCTGGTGGGACGCCCTGCCAGGCCTGTGCTCCCTGCTGGCGCCGCCCTGCCAGGCCTGTGCTCCCTGCTGGCGCCGCCCTGCCAGGCCTGTGCTCCCTGGTGGCGCCGCCCTGCCAGGCCTGTGCTCCCTGGTGGCGCCGCCCTGCCAGGCCTGTGCTCCCTGCTGGCGCCACCCTGCCAGGCCTGTGCTCCCTGCTGGCGCCGCCCTGCCAGGCCTGTGCTCCCTGGTGGCGCCGCCCTGCCA
Organism: Procambarus clarkii; assembly: GCF_040958095.1. Lineage (NCBI taxonomy): Eukaryota > Metazoa > Arthropoda > Malacostraca > Decapoda > Cambaridae > Procambarus > Procambarus clarkii. The sequence goes on along the minus strand of NC_091208.1, from coordinate 26,437,960 downwards.
GGCCTGTGCTCCCTGGTGGCGCCGCCCTGCCAGGCCTGTGCTCCCTGCTGGCGCCGCCCTGCCAGGCCTGTGCTCCCTGCTGGCGCCGCCCTGCCAGGCCTGTGCTCCCTGCTGGCGCCGCCCTGCCAGGCCTGTGCTCCCTGGTGGGACGCCCTGCCAGGCCTGTGCTCCCAGACACCCTCACATCTCCCATCCCTTGCTGGCCCTTATCTTCCCTGGCGGCTCCTCCACTCACTTCAGCTGGGGTGGGAGCCGCTGACCTGGAGAACGTGCAGATAATTTTAGTGTTCGAACACATTCAGAATAACATTTAAACCGTGTCCGAACACATTATAACACCTAAACCGTGTCCGAACACATTCAATAACACCTAAACCGTGTCCGAACACATTATAACACCTAAACCGTGTCCGAACACATTATAACACCTAAACCATGTCCGAACACATTATAACACCTAAACCATGTCCGAACACATTATAACACCTAAACCGTGTTCGAACACATTATAACACCTAAACCGTGTTCGAACACATTATAACACCTAAACCGTGTTCGAACACATTCAATAACACCTAAACCGTGTCCGAACACATTCAATAACACCTAAACCGTGTCCGAACACATTCAATAACACCTAAACCGTGTCCGAACACATTCAATAACACCTAAACCGTGTCCGAACACATTCAATAACACCTAAACCGTGTTCGAACACATTCAATAACACCTAAACCGTGTTCGAACACATTCAATAACACCTAAACCGTGTTCGAACACATTCAATAACACCTAAACCGTGTCCGAACACATTATAACACCTAAACCGTGTCCGAACACATTCAATAACACCTAAACCGTGTCCGAACACATTATAACACCTAAACCGTGTTCGAACACATTCAATAACACCTAAACCGTGTCCGAACACATTCAATAACACCTAAACCGTGTCCGAACACATTCAATAACACCTAAACCGTGTCCGAACACATTCAATAACACCTAAACCGTGTCCGAACACATTCAATAACACCTAAACCATGTCCGAACACATTCAATTACACCTAAACCGTGTCCGAACACATTCAATAACACCTAAACCATGTCCGAACACATTCAATAACACCTAAACCGTGTCCGAACACATTCAATTACACCTAAACCGTGTCCGAACACATTCAATAACACCTAAACCATGTCCGAACACATTCAATAACACCTAAACCGTGTCCGAACACATTCAATAACACCTAAACCATGTCCGAACACATTCAATTACACCTAAACCGTGTCCGAACACATTCAATAACACCTAAACCATGTCCGAACACATTCAATAACACCTAAACCGTGTCCGAACACATTCAATAACACCTAAACCGTGTCCGAACACATTCAATAACACCTAAACCGTGTCCGAACACATTCAATAACACACCTAAACCGTGTCCGAACACATTCAATAACACACCTAAACCGTGTCCGAACACATTCAATAACACACCTAAACCGTGTCCGAACACATTCAATAACACCTAAACCGTGTCCGAACACATTCAATAACACACCTAAACCGTGTCCGAACACATTCAACATCACACCTACACTATCAGAACCACTTCAAGTTTGTACTCCATGGAGGACAGGCGAGAGAGGCGAACGATAATTTACGCCAAGAAAAATATTAGACGAATATTTTAATAGAAAAATATTTGACGAATATTTTAATAGAAAAATATTAGACGAATATATTTCTGCTTTCTTAATATTCATTAAACATTAAAGGGCTCAAAATGATTCACCACCTTCCCCTCAAGATACCTGGATTGTACCTGGTTGATGGGGTTCTGAGAGTTCTTCTACTCCCCCCAAGCCCGGCCCGAGGCCAGGCTTGACTTGTGAGAGCTTGATCCACCAGGCTGTTGCTTGGAGCGGCCCGCAGGCCCACATATCCAATACCATATCAACGACGTACGGTTGTCGACACAGTCCTTGAACACTACAGTCGTACGTCAACGCGTCTATAGCACGTCTCAACGTACGTAACCCATTTTTTTTAAAAGAATATCTGATAACTGAAGCCCTGATTGGGAAGGTCTTGAGTAACTACTGAATAGATCTTTCCTGCCATCGTTATCTTACCATGATGGCTCCTCCTGGGCCCTGGAACAGTACCATGATGGCTCCTCCTGGGCCCTGGAACAGTACCATGATGTTCCCTCCTGGGCCCTGGAACAGTACCGTGATGTTCCCTCCTGGGCCCTGGAACAGTACCGTGATGTTCCCTCCTGGGCCCTGGAACAGTACCGTGATGTTCCCTCCTGGGCCCTGGAACAGTACCGTGATGTTCCCTCCTGGGCCTTGGAACAGTACCGTGATGTTCCCTCTTGGGCTTGGAACAGTACCGTGATGTTCCCTCCTGGGCCCTGGAACAGTACCGTGATGTTCCCTCCTGGGCCCTGGAACAGTACCGTGATGTTCCCTCCTGGGCCCTGGAACAGTACCGTGATGGCTCCTCCTGGGCCCTGGAACAGTACCGTGATGTTCCCTCCTGGGCCCTGGAACAGTACCGTGATGTACTGTTCCATCTCGAGCTGTGGAACAGTTAGGTGATGGCTCCTCCTGAGCCCTGGAACAGTACCATGATGGCTCCTCCTGGGCCCTGGAACAGTACCATGATGGCTCCTCCTGGGCCCTGGAACAGTACCATGATGGCTCCTCCTGAGCCCTGGAACAGTACCATGATGGCTCCTCCTGGGCCCTGGAACAGTAGCATGATGGCTCCTCCTGGGCCCTGGAACAGTACCATGATGGCTCCTCCTGGGCCCTGGAACAGTACCATGATGGCTCCTCCTGGGCCCTGGAACAGTACCATGATGGCTCCTCCTGGGCCCTGGAACAGTACCGTGATGGCTCCTCCTGGGCCCTGGAACAGTACCATGATGGCTCCTCCTGGGCCCTGGAACAGTACCATGATG
>NC_091208.1:26369979-26427479 GCF_040958095.1 Procambarus clarkii | reverse complement strand
GCTCTAAGCATTCCTAGGCCCTAAGCATTCCTAGGCTCTAAGCATTCCTAGGCTCTAAGCATTCCTAGGCCCTAAGCATTCCTAGGCCCTAAGCATTCCTAGGCCCTAAGCATTCCTAGGCCCTAAGCATTCCTAGGCTCTAAGCATTCCTAGGCTCTAAGCATTCCTAGGCTCTAAGCATTCCTAGGCCCTAAGCATTCCTAGGCCCTAAGCATTCCTAGGCCCTAAGCATTCCTAGGCCCTAAGCATTCCTAGGCCCTAAGCATTCCTAGGCTCTAAGCATTCCTAGGCTCTAAGCATTCCTAGGCTCTAAGCATTCCTAGGCCCTAAGCATTCCTAGGCTCTAAGCATTCCTAGGCCCTAAGCATTCCTAGACCCTAAGCATTCCTAGGCCCTAAGCATTCCTAGGCTCTAAGCATTCCTAGGCTCTAAGCATTCCTAGGCCCTAAGCATTCCTAGGCCCTAAGCATTCCTAGGCCATAAGCATTCCTAGGCTCTAAGCATTCCTAGGCCCTAAGCATTCCTAGACCCTAAGCATTCCTAGGCCCTAAGCATTCCTAGACCCTAAGCATTCCTAGGCCCTAAGCATTCCTAGGCTCTAAGCATAACCTAGCCCTAAGCATTCCTGAAGAACTGCTATCTTCTATAGCACATGTATGTTCTATATTCGGCCTAAGATAGCCTATATATTAGGCCTAGGGTTCCTTGTACAGATTAGATTTTTTTAGTTTCACTTCCCAATTTTATAGAAAGTCATTTAGGCTAATTCAGTAACGTGAGACGGGAACTTTTGCGGGTCCAACGGTCCATTTTTGGCGACTCGCCAAACTCTTCTTAGCTCCGTAACACCACCATTGTTACGTATCGGAAATTGGAAAGAAAAGGAAGAAAATTCATAAGAGTGAAAGGGAGAGAGGTGGAAGTTGGGAGAGAGGTGGAAGGGAGGAATGAGGGAAGGAGGGAGGAATGAGGGAGGAAGAGAGGTGGAAGGGAGGAAGAGAGGTGGAAGGGAGGAATGAGGGAGGGAGAGAGGTGGAAGGGAGGAATGAGGGAGGGAGAGAGGTGGAAGGGGGAAGTGAGGGAGAGTGGTCAGGAGAAAGGGGGAAAAAGTGTAGAATGAGAGAAAATAGAAGGGGGAAGAAAAGTGCTGAAGACATAAAGAGGAAAGTGGTAGAAAGTGCTGCCACCATCCATTCAAGAGTTAATCTTAAGACAAGGAATGGAACTTGTCAGCACGACAATATTGTCTAATGTTATCTGACAATTATCTAACTATATTAGACAATCTATGTCTATATAATGGCAATCTAACTATCTAATCTGATGTCAAGTAACAACTGTAGCAATGTAAATCACAGTTAAGTATCTCTTAAGTCATACTATGAATTAATCCAGTACTCTTCAGAGTGCTCTCCACTTTAGCTTTCACTCTCCAAGATCTGGGGATCAGAATTAAAGACAATTTAAAAAGTAACTTAATTATATATATTTACTATTTTGGGTATCATAATCCAACCATTTCACTTGATATTCAAATGTCAACATTAATTCAGAAATAGTCACCACACAACAATTTAAGAGCACTACGGCTGACTGACCCTGAAAATCATACACTACTGCAATTTCAAAACACAATATATGTCCGCCTCACTCAAGAAAGTCTCTGAGTGTAAGATGGTAGAGAGGAGGCGCGGAGGGCTAGGCAGACACTCCAGTCCCCACCCGGCCTGGGCTAGGCCTAATCTTGGCTGCTGGAACCTCTTTGGTGTAGCGAGGTCTCGGTCTCTCGGTCTCTCTCTCTCTCTCTCATGTACAGTTCTATTGGTATTTAAGGCGGAACCGGGAGTTAACCTCTTCCTACCAGGAGATAGCCTTTGGCTATCTTCCTACTACACCTAGATAGCGGCTCGTTTGATGAAAACACCACAGCCACCCGTCTGCAATTATCAACTTAGCAGAGAATAAGGTCACCTGATGCGACCTGATCTCTACTCCACCTGTGAACAATTAACAACTGAAAGGTGTCACTTTTGAATTGCTAAGTCCGACAGTCTGGCGCCGCCAATGTCCTGTGAGACTGACTTTCGTTGTATGTGAAATATTAAATGCAGTCATTTATGGTGGGAGGGAGCCGGTCGGCCGAGCGGACAGCACGCTGGACTTGTGATCCTGTGGTCCTGGGTGCGATCCCAGGCGCCGGCGAGAAACAATGGGAACAGTTTCTTTCACCCTATGCCCCTGTTACCTAGCAGTAAAATAGGTACCTGGGTGTTAGTCAGCTGTCACTAGCTGCTTCCTGGGGGTGGAGGCCTGGTCGAGGACCGGGCCGCGGGGACACTAAAAAGCCCGAAACCATCTCAAGATAACCTCAAGATAAGATGGTGTTACAGCTCTGAATACTATCATTTCAGGAGGCTGGGCAGCACAAGTTGCTTGCAACCTCTTGGTTTAAAGCATCTTGTTATCCAGCCTGGCATTTTTCTTGCAGTTGTGACAGCTACTTTAGCGGGTTCTCAGAGTAATATCTTAAGGCATGATAACGCCCGGGTCCTTAAAGTTCTCCTCCTCCACTCCCGCAGGTTCCAAGGCACAACAACTGTCTTAATTTGTTTTTTGTTTTCTTCAGCACACGAGTTAAAACTTTTCTTCATTAATCATGTAGGTTTCTGCAGGCCAACTTTGTGGAACGGACACAGCAGCGAAATAGGAAAACACAACAGCAGGTAAACAATAATACAACAGCAGGTAAACAATAATACAACAGCAGGTAAACAAAAATACAACAGCAGGTAAACAAAAATACAACAGCAGGTAAACAAAAACACAACAGCAGGTAAACAATAATACAACAGCAGGTAAACAAAAATACAACAGCAGGTAAACAAAAATACAACAGCAGGTAAACAAAAATACAACAGCAGGTAAACAAAAATACAACAGCAGGTAAACAAAAATACAACAGCAGGTAAACAAAAATACAACAGAAGGTAAACAAAAATACAACAGAAGGTAAACAAAAATACAACAGCAGGTAAACAATAATACAACAGCAGGTAAACAAAAATACAACAGCAGGTAAACAATAATACAACAGCAGGTAAACAAAAATACAACAGCAGGTAAACAAAAATACAACAGAAGGTAAACAAAAATACAACAGCAGGTAAACAAAAATACAACAGAAGGTAAACAAAAATACAACAGCAGGTAAACAAAAATACAACAGAAGGTAAACAAAAATACAACAGCAGGTAAACAAAAATACAACAACAGGTAAACAAAAATACAACAGCAGGTAAACAAAAATACAACAGAAGGTAAACAAAAATACAACAGCAGGTAAACAAAAATACAACAGCAGGTAAACAAAAATACAACAACAGGTAAACAAAAATACAACAGCAGGTAAACAAAAATACAACAGAAGGTAAACAAAAATACAACAGCAGGTAAACAAAAATACAACAACAGGTAAACAAAAATACAACAACAGGTAAACAAAAATACAACAGCAGGTAAACAAAAATACAACAGCAGGTAAACAAAAATACAACAGCAGGTAAGCAGGATACAGCAAGTATACATGAAGTGGGTTATGCCCCTCTTGTTCTACTCTCCAAGCTTGACCCAAACTTGTGATTAACGTGATCCAACAGGCTGTTGCTGGAGGCGGTCCGCAGGCCCACATGTCAACTGGAACCCGACTGGACCGCCACCTCTTGCAGGAACGTGTTTAACTGTTTTGAAATTGAAAGAAAGGCAATACAAAGGATCTGGGTGTACTCATGTCGGAAGACCTTATCTTTAAAGAACACAATAAAGTAGCCGTCACAACTGCAAGAAAAATGACAGGTTGGATAACAAGAACCTTGATAAACACCTCCAAACTACACCTGATCATCCGGGCTGCGTGTCATACGACAGACTGCAAGCAGCGATGTCTAACAGCCTGGTTGATCAGACCACCAACTAGGAGACCTCCTCAGAGTTCAAGCATCAGAGACATTGATCTCCAGAACCAACAACAGGTAGCCAAGGTGCGTCTGTAGGTGGTAGATCAAGATATCTTGAGGTTATCTTGAGGTTATCTTGAGTTGATTTCGGGGCTTTAGTGTCCCCGCGGCCCGGTCCTCGACCAGGCCTCCACCCCCAGGAAGCAGCGCATGACAGCTGACTAACTCCCAGGTACCTATTTTACTGCTAGGTAACAGGGGCATAGGGTGAAAGAAACTCTGCCCATCGTTTCCCGCCGGCGCCCGGAATCGAACCCGGGACCACAGGATCACGTGCCCAGCATGCTGTGCGCTCGGCCGGCCGGCCCCCCAGAGAAACCAGGCGGAGGAGCGTGGCACAGTTGCAAGAGCCAGTGGTGGAGGAGCGTGGCACTGTTGCAAGAGCCAGTGGTGGAGGAGCGTGGCACTGTTGCAAGAGCCAGTGGTGGAGGAGCGTGGCACTGTTGCAAGAGCCAGTGGTGGAGGAGCGTGGCACTGTTACAAGAGCCAGTGGTGGAGGAGCGTGGCACTGTTGCAAGAGCCAGTGGTGGAGGAGCGTGGCACTGTTACAGGAGCCAGTGGTGGAGGAGCGTGGCACTGTTACAGGAGCCAGTGGTGGAGGAGCGTGGCACTGTTACAGGAGCCAGTGGTGGAGGAGCGTGGCACTGTTACAGGAGCCAGTGGTGGAGGAGCGTGGCACTGTTACAAGAGCCAGTGGTGGAGGAGCGTGGCACTGTTACAAGAGCCAGTAGTGGAGGAGCGTGGCACTGTTACAAGAGCCAGTGGTGGAGGAGCGTGGCACTGTTGCAAGAGCCAGTGGTGGAGGAGCGTGGCACTGTTGCAAGAGCCAGTGGTGGCGGAGCGTGGCACTGTTACAGGAGCCAGTGGTGGAGGAGCGTGGCACTGTTGCAAGAGCCAGTGGTGGAGGAGCGTGGCACTGTTACAAGAGCCAGTGGTGGAGGAGCGTGGCACTGTTGCAAGAGCCAGTGGTGGAGGAGCGTGGCACTGTTGCAAGAGCCAGTGGTGGCGGAGCGTGGCACTGTTACAGGAGCCAATGGTGGAGGAGCGTGGCACTGTTGCAAGAGCCAGTGGTGGAGGAGCGTGGCATTGTTACAAGAGCCAGTGGTGGAGGAGCGTGGCACTGTTACAAGAGCCAGTGGTGGAGGAGCGTGGCACTGTTGCAAGAGCCAGTGGTGGAGGAGCGTGGCACTGTTACAGGAGCCAGTGGTGGAGGAGCGTGGCACTGTTACAGGAGCCAGTGGTGGAGGAGCGTGGCACTGTTGCAAGAGCCAGTGGTGGAGGAGCGTGGCACTGTTACAGGAGCCAGTGGTGGAGGAGCGTGGCACTGTTACAGGAGCCAGTGGTGGAGGAGCGTGGCACTGTTGCAAGAGCCAGTGGTGGAGGAGCGTGGCACTGTTACAGGAGCCAGTGGTGGAGGAGCGTGGCACTGTTACAAGAGCCAGTGGTGGCGGAGCGTGGCACTGTTACAGGAGCCAGTGGTGGAGGAGCGTGGCACTATTGCAAGAGCCAGTGGTGGAGGAGCGTGGCACTGTTACAAGAGCCAGTGGTGGAGGAGCGTGGCACTGTTACAAGAGCCAGTGGTGGAGGAGCGTGGCACTGTTACAAGAGCCAGTGGTGGAGGAGCGTGGCACTGTTACAGGAGCCAGTGGTGGAGGAGCATGGCACTGTTGCAAGAGCCAGTGAGGGAGCGTGGCACTGTTACAAGAGCCAGTGGTGGAGGAGCGTGGCACTGTTACAGGAGCCAGTGGTGGAGGAGCATGGCACTGTTGCAAGAGCCAGTGAGGGAGCGTGGCACTGTTACAAGAGCCAGTGGTGGAGGAGCGTGGCACTGTTGCAAGAGCCAGTGGTGGAGGAGCGTGGCACTGTTACAAGAGCCAGTGAGGGAGCGTGGCACTGTTGCAAGAGCCAGTGGTGGAGGAGCGTGGCACTGTTACAGGAGCCAGTGGTGGAGGAGCGTGGCACTGTTACAAGAGCCAGTGGTGGAGGAGCGTGGCACTGTTACAAGAGCCAGTGGTGGAGGAGCGTGGCACTGTTACAGGAGCCAGTGGTGGAGGAGCGTGGCACTGTTACAAGAGCCAGTGAGGGAGGAGCGTGGCACTGTTACAAGAGCCAGTGGTGGAGGAGCGTGGCACTGTTACAAGAGCCAGTGGTGGAGGAGCATGGCACTGTTGCAAGAGCCAGTGAGGGAGCGTGGCACTGTTACAAGAGCCAGTGGTGGAGGAGCGTGGCACTGTTACAGGAGCCAGTGGTGGAGGAGCATGGCACTGTTACAAGAGCCAGTGAGGGAGCGTGGCACTGTTACAAGAGCCAGTGGTGGAGGAGCGTGGCACTGTTACAAGAGCCAGTGAGGGAGGAGCGTGGCACTGTTACAAGAGCCAGTGGTGGAGGAGCGTGGCACTGTTACAAGAGCCAGTGAGGGAGGAGCGTGGCACTGTTACAAGAGCCAGTGAGGGAGCGTGGGTGATGGGGCACACTGCTAAATCCCCCAATCTCCAGAGTGCCTCCATGGAGTGGAAAATCCCCCATCCCGGGTAAGGTACCACAATGGCAGGTGGTGATGGCACAATGGCAGGTGGTGATGGCACGATGGCAGGTGGTGATGGCACGATGGCAGGTGGTGATGGCACGATGGCAGGTGGTGATGGCACGATGGCAGGTGGTGATGGCACGACGGCAGGTGGTGATGGCACGACGGCAGGTGGTGATGGCACGATGGCAGGTGGTGATGGCACGATGGCAGGTGGTGATGGCACGATGGCAGGTGGTGATGGCACTATGGCAGGTGGTGATGACACTATGGCAGGTGGTGATGACAATATGGCAGGTGGTGATGACACTATGGCAGGTGGTGATGGCACTATGGCAGGTGGTGATGGCACAATGGCAGGTGATGGCACAAGGGCAGGTGATGGCACTATGGCAGGTGGTGATGGCACTATGGCAGGTGGTGATGGCACAAGGGCAGGTGGTGATGGCACTATGGCAGGTGGTGATGGCACTATGGCAGGTGGTGATGGCACTATGGCAGGTTGTGATGGCACTATGGCAGGTGGTGATGGCACGATGGCAGGTGATGATGGCACGATGGCAGGTGGTGATGGCACGATGGCAGGTGGTGATGGCACGATGGCAGGTGGTGATGGCACGATGGCAGGTGATGATGGCACGATGGCAGGTGGTGATGGCACGATGGCAGGTGGTGATGGCACGATGGCACGTGGTGATGGCACAACGGCAGGTGATGGCACTATGGCAGGTGGTGATGGCACTATGGCAGGTGGTGATGGCACTATGGCAGGTGATGATGGCACGATGGCAGGTGATGATGGCACGATGGCAGGTGGTGATGGCACTATGGCAGGTGGTGATGGCACTATGGCAGGTGGTGATGGCACTATGGCAGGTGGTGATGGCACTATGACAGGTGGTGATGGCACGATGGCAGGTGGTGATGGCACGATGGCAGGTGGTGATGGCACTATGGCAGGTGGTGATGGCACTATGGCAGGTGGTGATGGCACGATGGCAGGTGATGATGGCACGATGGCAGGTGGTGATGGCACTATGGCAGGTGGTGATGGCACTATGGCAGGTGGTGATGGCACGATGGCAGGTGGTGATGGCACTTTATGACCACCACAAGCAAGTCACTTCGTGGCAAACATAATATTTATCCTCACCTTATTTGATACCTGTGTCCTCACTCTAGTCCCCGTGTGTCCTCACTCTAGTCCCCGTGTGTCCCTCACTCTAGCCCCGTGTGTCCCTCACTCTAGTCCCCGTGTGTCCCTCACTCTAGTCCCCGTGTGTCCCCTCACTCTAGTCCCCGTGTGTCCCTCACTCTAGTCCCGTGTGTCCCTCACTCTAGTCCCCGTGTGTCCCTCACTCTAGCCCCGTGTCCCTCACTCTAGTCCCCGTGTGTCCCCACTCTAGTCCCCGTGTGTCCTCACTCTAGTCCCCGTGTGTCCCCACTCTAGTCCCCGTGTGTCCCTCACTCTAGTCCCCGTGTGTCCCTCACTCTAGTCCCCGTGTGTCCCTCACTCTAGTCCCCGTGTGTCCCTCACTCTAGTCCCCGTGTGTCCTCACTCTAGTCCCCGTGTGTCCTCACTCTAGTCCCGTGTGTCCCTCACTCTAGTCCCCGTGTGTCCCTCACTCTAGTCCCCGTGTGTCCCTCACTCTAGTCCCCGTGTGTCCCTCACTCTAGTCCCCGTGTGTCCCTCACTCTAGTCCCCGTGTGTCCCTCACTCTAGTCCCCGTGTGTCCCTCACTCTAGTCCCCGTGTGTCCCTCACTCTAGCCCCGTGTGTCCTCACTCTAGTCCCTGTGTGTCCTCACTCTAGTCCCCGTGTGTCCTCACTCTAGTCCCCGTGTGTCCTCACTCTAGTCCCCGTGTGTCCTCACTCTAGTCCCCGTGTGTCCTCACTCTAGTCCCCGTGTGTCCTCACTCTAGTCCCCGTGTGTCCTCACTCTAGTCCCCGTGTGTCCTCACTCTAGTCCCCGTGTGTCCTCACTCTAGTCCCCGTGTGTCCTCACTCTAGTCCCGTGTGTCCTCACTCTAATCCCCGTGTCCTCACTCTAATCCCGTGTCCTCACTCTAATCCCGTGTCCTCACTCTAATCCCGTGCCCCTCACTCTAATCCCCGTGTCCTCACTCTAATCCCCGTGTCCTCACTCTAATCCCCGTGTCCTCACTCTAATCCCCGTGTCCTCACTCTAATCCCGTGTCCTCACTCTAATCCCGTTGTCCTCACTCTAATCCCGTGCCCCTCACTCTAATCCCGTGTCCTCACTCTAATCCCCGTGTCCCTCACTCTAATCCCCGTGTCCCTCACTCTAATCCCCGTGTCCCTCACTCTAATCCCCGTGTCCTCACTCTAATCCTCACCTCCCACGGGTGAACACTCCACTGGACTTGCAGACAATTCCCACGCTAAAACATTCCTGTAAAATCCACCTGGCTGATACCTGGTTGATACCTGGTTGATGGAGTTCTGGGAGTTGTTCTACTCCCCAAGCCCGGCCCGAGGCCAGGCTTGACTTGTGAGAGTTTGGTCCACCAGGCTGTTGCTTGGAGCGGCCCGCAGGCCAGGCCTGACTTGTGAGAGCTTGGTCCACCAGGCTGTTGCTTGGAGCGGCCCGCAGGCCAGGCCTGACTTGTGAGAGCTTGGTCCACCAGGCTGTTGCTTGGAGCGGCCCGCAGGCCAGGCCTGACTTGTGAGAGCTTGGTCCACCAGGCTGTTGCTTGGAGCGGCCCGCAGGCCAGGCTTGACTTGTGAGAGCTTGGTCCAACAGGCTATATCCACGCCTGTGGTTGGGCGTTTCTCTGAAGCCACATCTCATCAACGGTTTGCAAGCAGCGCTTACAAACAGTCTGGCTGATCAGAGCGTCAACCTACACGTGGATACAATAGATAGCTAGTAAAATATACAATAGTTAGGCCTGCTCAAGGCCTCAGGCCGGCCTTGGAGAGTTGAAGAACTCTCAAAACCCTCCACAGGTACAGTCCAGGTACTCACCAGACAGGCATACAGACACACAACAGACAGGCACATAGACACACAACGGACAAGCACACAGACACACAACAGACAGGCATACAGACAACAGACAGGCAAACAGATACAACAGACAGGCATACAGACAACAGACAGGCATACAGATACAACAGACAAGCACAAACACACAACAGACAAGCACACGGACACACAACAGACAGGCATACAGACAACAGACAGGCATACAGACAACAGACAGGCAAACAGATACAACAGACAGGCATACAGACAACAGACAGGCATACAGATACAACAGACACACAACAGACAAGCACACGGACACACAACAGACAGGCATACAGACAACAGACAGGCATAGACAACAGACAGGTATACAGACAACAGACAAGCACACAGACACACAACAGACAGGCATACAGACAACAGACAAGCACAGACACAACAGACAAGCACACAGACACACAACAGACAGGCATACAGACAACAGACAAGCACAAACACACAACAGACAAGCACAGACACAACAGACAAGCACAGACACAACAGACAAGCACAGACACAACAGACAAGCACAGACACAACAGACAAGCACAGACACAACAGACAAGCACAGACACAACAGACAAGCACAAACACACAACAGACAAGCACAGACACAACAGACAAGCACAGACACACAACAGACAAGCACAGACACAACAGACAAGCACAGACACAACAGACAAGCACACAGACACACAACAGACAGGCATACAGACAACAGACAAGCACAAACACACAACAGACAAGCACAGACACAACAGACAAGCACAGACACAACAGACAAGCACAGACACAACAGACAAGCACAGACACAACAGACAAGCACAGACACAACAGACAAGCACAGACACAACAGACAAGCACAAACACACAACAGACAAGCACAGACACAACAGACAAGCACAGACACACAACAGACAAGCACAGACACAACAGACAAGCACAGACACAACAGACAAGCACACAGACACACAACAGACAGGCATACAGACAACAGACAAGCACAAACACACAACAGACAAGCACAGACACAACAGACAAGCACACAGACACACAACAGACAGGCATACAGACACACAACAGACAGGCATACAGACAACAGACAAGCACACAAACACACAACAGACAGGCATACAGACAACAGACAAGCACAAACACACAACAGACAGGCATACAGACAACAGACAAGCACAAACACACAACAGACAAGCACAGACACAACAGACAAGCACGGACACAACAGACAAGCACACAAACAGGCAGACCCATGACTACCACAACACAAAACCCAGCAATAACAAAGCACTAAGAATTAATGAACAACAATTTACTGCAACACCGACCCAACACTCCCTCATAATATCAACAAGAGCGCCAGGTATAACACCAACATATTAGCACAATAACCCGCTACTTGCACCAGCTCCCAACAGATGGTTAATGGACACTAAACCTGCTTAGTGTAATACATGATTGTGGTGGCAGTGAGAGGATTATTTTGGGAGGCACGAGGTGAATGGAACCCAGCGAGATCAGGGTAATCCCAACCATGTCCCATGTTTGTGGGATTTACTTCGTTGCTCGGTCGATAGAGTTTCAGCCTCATAGACGTGGGGTTCAGGGTTCGAGTCTCCTAGCGCTATGTTTCTACATGCGCTTCTTTGTCGCTCAAGAGAATAAGTGGAACATTTGAGACGTTCTGTGATCTGTGTTCTTCGCCTGTGAGAAGACGCTCTGTTCACGTTCATGTTCTAATTTACACATTCTGTTTCACTATTTTTTGTTCTTAGTGTTATGTATGTAAGCAACATAGATTTGTAATTAATGAGTTTCTGATCAGTTCATCATTGTGAAAATGAGATCTGAGGTCTTATCTTATCTACTACTTTTAAGGAAATGAAAAAACTACTTTTTACTTAAAAAAAAATTAAAAACTACTTTTTAAGGGTTTAAGGCAAATCTGTCAGATATTTGTATATCTCTTTTGTACACGACTGTTGGTGTAAACTGTTTCTTCGGATTCTCTCTCTCTCTCAAGATATCCTTAAGAAGATATACCTCAAGAAGATAACCTCATAACTGTTTTGGCTACATTTTTCCAGGCGAAATGTCGTATGTTGAAGTCCCCAACCTTGAGGTTATCTTGAGATGATTTCGGGGCTTAGCGTCCCCACGGCCCGGTCCTCGACCAGGCCTCCTTTTTGTTACACATCCCCAAGAAGCAGCCCGTAGCGACTGGCTAAACTCCCAGGTACCTATTTACTGCTAGGTAACAGGAGCATCAGGGTGAAAGAAGCTCCCCCCCATTTGTTTCCGCCTCCACCGGGGCTCGAACTCGGAACCTCGGGACTACGAGTCCCGAGCGCTGTCCATTCAGCGGTCGGATTTTCCCAATCAAGATGATGTCTGGGGCTGGGTTTGAGAGCTTTTCAAAGCAGTATTTTATTTCCATAAGTTAGTCTAAAAAAAATGCTGAGGATTCCCTGTGATGTCATATATATATATATATATATATATATATATATATATATATATATATATATATATATATATATATATATATATACAAAAACAATAAACACATTTCAGAATTTCTATTTTAATTATCAGCACTTCCACCATATCACTGTGGTGTTTAGCAGCTCAAGTGTAGATAAAAGTATCTTTTTAATATACAGTCTGACACCCCCCCCCCTCCCTGTAAGCTGTGTTTCCTGCCATATCTGAATTTTTTTTTGTTCTGGTATCCATGTTTCACTGTCTTTGTTGTACTCTGAGAGGCTTCAGTCAAAGCTGGATACACACCTTATATGCCTCATTGAGGAGGCCAGTTATCAAGTGAACATCTACTCACTCACTCAGCTCTTTCTCATATTAATCATTCCTGTGATTAATGTAATATATTCATCGATATTCCTCAGCCCTGTCAGAGCCATTCCCCATTCTCTCATTTAAAAATTTCAGTCTCAATCTCTCTCTCTCTCTCTCTCTCTCTCTCTCTCTCTCTCTCTCTCTCTCTCTCTCTCTCAATCAGCAGCATCCCTTATCTGCCTCTTACGTGAATAGTATTTGCTCATCATTATTCTCTCACCCCCACCTCTTCTATCTTTCCCTGCCCTTAAGCCACCCAGCCAGCCAGCCACAGGACCAGCCAGCCAGCCACGCACCCAGCCAGCCAGCCACGCACCCAGCCAGCCAGCCAGCCACGCACCCAGCCAGCCAGCCACGCACCCAGCCAGCCAGCCAGCCAGCCACGCACCCAGCCAGCCAGCCAGCCAGCCAGCCACGCACCCAGCCAGCCAGCCAGCCAGCCAGCCCCGCACCCAGCCAGCCAGCCACGCACCCAGCCAGCCAGCCAGCCAGCCACGCACCCAGCCAGCCAGCCAGCCAGCCACGCACCCAGCCAGCCAGCCAGCCAGCCACGCACCCAGCCAGCCAGCCTGCCAGCCACGCACCCAGCCAGCCAGCCAGCCAGCCACGCACCCAGCCAGCCAGCCAGCCAGCCACGCACCCAGCCAGCCAGCCAGCCAGCCAGCCACGCACCCAGCCAGCCAGCCAGCCAGCCACGCACCCAGCCAGCCAGCCAGCCAGCCACGCACCCAGCCAGCCAGCCACGCACCCAGCCAGCCAGCCAGCCACGCACCCAGCCAGCCAGCCAGCCACGCACCCAGCCAGCCAGCCAGCCACGCACCCAGCCAGCCACGCACCCAGCCAGCCAGCCAGCCACGCACCCAGCCAGCCAGCCACGCACCCAGCCAGCCAGCCAGCCACGCACCCAGCCAGCCAGCCAGCCACGCACCCAGCCAGCCAGCCAGCCAGCCACGCACCCAGCCAGTCAGTCACGCACCCAGCCAGTCAGTCACGCACCCAGCCAGCCAGCCAGCCAGCCACGCACCCAGCCAGCCAGCCAGCCAGCCACGCACCCAGCCAGCCAGCCAGCCAGCCACGCACCCAGCCAGCCAGCCACGCACCCAGCCAGCCAGCCAGCCACGCACCCAGCCAGTCAGTCACGCACCCAGCCAGTCAGTCACGCACCCAACCAGCCACGCACCCAGCCAGCCAGCCACGCACCCAGCCAGCCAGCCAGCCACGCACCCAGCCAGCCAGCCACCCACGCACCCAGCCAGCCAGCCACCCACGCACCCAGCCAGCCACGCACCCAGCCAGCCAGCCACCCACGCACCCAGCCAGTCAGCCAGCCAGCCACGCTCCCAGCCAGCATGCGTGATGGGGTTCTGAGAGTTCTTCTACTCCCCAAGCCCGGCCCGAGGCCAGGCTTGACTTGTGAGAGTTTGGTCCACCAGGCTGTTGCTTGGAGCGGCCCGCAGGCCCACATACCCACCACAGCCCGGTTGGTCCGGCACTCCTTGGAGGAATAAATCTAGTTTCCTCTTGAATATGTCCACGGTTGTTCCGGCAATATTTCTTATGCTTGCTGGGAGGACGTTGAACAACCGCGGACCTCTGATGTTTATACAGTGTTCTCTGATTGTGCCTATGGCACCTCTGCTCTTCACTGGTTCTATTCTGCATTTTCTTCCATATCGTTCACTCCAGTACGTTGTTATTTTACTGTGTAGATTTGGGTCCTCCAGTATTTTCCACGTGTATATTACTTGATATCTCTCTCGTCTCCTTTCTAGTGAGTACATTTGGAGAGCTTTGAGACGATCCCAATAATTTAGATGTTTTATCGTGTCTATGCGTGCCGTATATGTTCTCTGTATTCCCTCTATTTCAGCAATCTCTCCTGCTCTGAAGGAGGAAGTGAATTTCAGATATGACAGCCAGCCTCCCTATCCTCTTTTCTCTCTATCCCTTCATTCCTCATTACCTCCGTCTTTATCTCCCGCGTCTATCTCCTTTCCCCTCCCTTTCCGTCTCTTTCCCCCCTCCCATTTCTTTCACTATCTCCATTTCCCTCTTCCTCTCCTCTCCCTTTTCATCCCTCCTTTCTTATCTTGTCACACACAATAGCTTCACATTCACTCTCCCCTCTCCCAACTCCCCTTCTCCCCC
Organism: Procambarus clarkii; assembly: GCF_040958095.1. NCBI lineage: Eukaryota > Metazoa > Arthropoda > Malacostraca > Decapoda > Cambaridae > Procambarus > Procambarus clarkii. The sequence goes on along the minus strand of NC_091208.1, from coordinate 26,412,889 downwards.
TGTGTTAACTCTTAATCTCCCCTCACTCTTGCTCCCTTTCCTTACCCTCCCTCCCTCAACCTTCCTCCCCACTCCCTCTCCCTCAATCCCTTTCCTCTGATCAATCTCCCTCTCTCTCTCTCTCCCCCTGCTTGTCAACAACCCACTTCACTTTTTTTTTCCTTCCCTCAGTTCCCCTTTTCTTTCCCACCTCTCCCCTCTTTCCTGCCTCTCCCTTCTCCCTATGCCCTCTCCTGCCTTCCTGGTGCTCCCTATCATCTGCCAGGCGGGCCCAGAGACGGCGGCATCAATGACTATGACCTGCACGATGATAAGGGCGGGTTTGATCGTTCAACGAAAATTAAACGGGCCAGAAGATCCGATGTGGAGCCGCCTTCAGACCCCAGGAGCTGCCTCCGCCCGCCGGCCGCGCCGGGACCCCAGACACACACTCCCTACCTCGCTCGCTGTTGGGACCAGAGACGCCTCTCGCTATCCCGCTCCCTTTATTGCATTTCACTATTACCGTACTCCCTCCCTCTCTCTCTCTCTCTCTCTCTCTCTCTCTCTCTCTCTCTCTCCCTCTCCCTCTCCCTCTCCCTCTCCCTCTCTCTCTCTCTCTCTCTCTCTCTCTACACTGGCTCGCTCTTCATTTCGATCTTCTTTCCCATACTAGCCCTCACTCCTATTCTATCTCCCTTCTCACACTGACCCATCATGCCCTTCCCATTTGGTGTGGTGCCTCACTCTTCAGGTCCTGGTACACCCCTAGAGGAGCAGGTCGCGAAGTGGTCAGGTGGAGAGATTACACTACTCTGTGTCGAATGATGGCTTACCCCTGGCACTCCTCTGTCCAGCCTGGCACTCACCTGCCCACTGTGGCACTCCCCAGCTCACCCTGGCACTCACCTGCCCACCCTGACACTCTGACTAGGCTCACCCTAGCGGCCCCTACCTCAAGTGACACCGCTGGTCATATCTCTCTACAATGTAAACAGTGGCACCGGTGCCATTACCACCTGTATCATCATTAACGCAAATTATAATGTCACATTATCACTACCCTTCACATACACCACTATCACCACCACCTTCACATACACCACTATCACCGTCCCTTCACATACACCACTATCACCGTCCCTTCACATACACCACTATCACCACCCTTCACATACACCACTATCACCACCCTTCACATACACCACTATCACCACCCTTCACATACACCACTATCACCGTCCCTTCACATACACCACTATCACCACCCTTCACATACACCACTATCACCACCCTTCACATACACCACTATCACCACCCTTCACATACACCACTATCACCGTCCCTTCACATACACCACTATCACCACCCTTCACATACACCACTATCACCACCCTTCACATACACCACTATCACCACCACCTTCACATACACCACTATCACCACCACCTTCACATACACCACTATCACCACCACCTTCACATACACCACTATCACCACCCCCCACATACACCACTATCACCACCACCTTCACATACACCACTATCACCACCACCTTCACATACACCACTATCACCACCACCTTCACATACACCACTATCACCACCACCTTCACATACACCACTATCACCACCACCTTCACATACACCACTATCACCACCCCCCACATACACCACTATCACCACCCCCCACATACACCACTATCACCGTCCCTTCACATACACCACCATCACTACCCTTCACATACACCACTATCACCACCCCCCACATACACCACTATCACCACCCTTCACATACACCACCCCCCACATACACCACTATCACCACCCTTCACATACACCACCATCACCACCCTTCACATACACCACTATCACCGTCCCTTCACATACACCACTATCACCACCCTTCACATACACCACCATCACCGTCCCTTCACATACACCACCATCACCACCCCCCACATACACCACTATCACCACCCTTCACATACACCACCATCACTACCCTTCACATACACCACTATCACCACCCCCCACATACACCACTATCACCACCCCCCACATACACCACTATCACCACCCTTCACATACACCACTATCACCGTCCCTTCACATACACCACTATCACCACCCCCCACATACACCACTATCACCACCCCCACATACACCACCATCACCACCCTTCACATACACCACTATCACCACCCATCACATACACCACTATCACCGTCCCTTCACATACACCACCATCACCACCCCCCACATACACCACTATCACCACCCTTCACATACACCACCATCACCACCCTTCACATACACCACTATCACCGTCCCTTCACATACACCACTATCACCGTCCCTTCACATACACCACTATCACCACCCTTCACATACACCACTATCACCCCCCTTCACATACACCACTATCACCGTCCCTTCACATACACCACTATCACCACCCTTCACATACACCACCATCACCACCCTTCACATACACCACTATCACTACCCCCACATACACCACCATCACCACCCCCCACATACACCACCCCCACATAAACCACTATCACCACCCTTCACATACACCACTATCACCACCCTTCACATACACCACCATCACCACCCTTCACATACACCACTATCACTACCCCCACATACACCACCATCACCACCCCCCACATACACCACTATCACCACCCTTCACATACACCACCCCCACATACACCACTATCACCACCCCCCACATACACCACTATCACCACCCCCCACATACACCACCATCACCACCCCCACATACACCACTATCACCACCCCCCACATACACCACCATCACCACCCCCACATACACCACTATCACCACCCCCCACATACACCACTATCACCACCCCCCACATACACCACTATCACCACCCCCCACATACACCACTATCACCACACCACCCCCCACATACACCACTATCACCACCCCCACATACACCACCATCACCACCCATCACATACACCACTATCACCACCCCCACATACACCACTATCACCACCCTCCACATACACCACCATCACCACCCCCCACATACACCACTATCACCACCCCCCACATACACCACCATCACCACCCCCACATACACCACTATCACCACCCCCACATACACCACTATCACCACCCCCCACATACACCACTATCACTACCCCCCACATACACCACTATCACCACCCCCCACATACACCACTATCACCACCTCCCACATACACCACTATCACCACCTCCCACATACCTATGGATTACCCGCGGATGATTTAATTTATGTCCTATCGCTGGTCGGCCTGGGCTCAGCCTCCCCTAATGATTTCTGGTCTAAGAGGCTAATTAGTCTTAGTAGCCTACAGTCCACGTAGCCATCACAGCCAGGCTGATCCCAGCAGACACTGATCATGTTCCTCTCTCTTCCGAAGGCTTGTATTGTTGTTCTAGCAATATATATATGTTTTTAGAGAAGAGTCCTGAGCCTCTGATGTTTAGACTGTGATGTCTTGTTTCCAGGATGAGTGACGTTGCTCAGTAAACTCTTACTGAGTTTGTACTCAGTTTGGAACCCTTGGAACCCTTGGTTTGTACCCTTGGAACTTAAAAAATTACAAAAAAATATTAAATCTGCTTACTACCACTTAAATGTTGGAGGTTTTGGGCCTTGAATGTCTTAATTTTATGAGTATATTAAGAGGCCTCTTTAGTATTAGAGCATTAACTTAACTCTCTATTCTAATGAATACAGTTTGAGTGCTTTCAGGCCGTCCCAGCAGTATATGGGTTCAGTATTACTGATTCAGTGATAGCAGTTAAGGATCTCTCTATATTTAATAGCTCTGCTATCTAGGCTGCTTTGAAAGGAGATATGAGGACACGATAACAGTCCATTCAAGATAACACAAATGGCTCTGAAGAATGCCATCATTGGTCTAGCATCCATCTTATGAGTGTTCTCGTTATCCACATTTTTCTTGGCTCCGTTGTGCTCTCTAAATATTAATTTGGTCTTACGTTTCAGGATCTTTGACTTGGACTCCTTCTTCCTGTGACGTCTTAGTCTTGTATCTTGTACTCCTTTTATTTTCCTATTTTCCATACCAAAGTAACTGAAATTCATCAACACACACAGAGATCACACTAACGTGATGCATCAAATGAACAAATCCACAAGGGCCGTGACGAGGATTCGAACCTGCGTCCGGGAGCATCCCAGACACTGCCTTAATCGACTGAGCTACGACAGGGTAAAAGAGTTTCAAAGACAGGGTTTCAACCCTTTTACCCTGTCGTAGCTCAGTCGATTAAGGCAGTGTCTGGGATGCTCCCAGACGCAGGTTCGAATCCTCGTCACGGCCCTTGTGGATTTGTTCATTTGACATTCATCAACATTGAATGTCATGTTACTTTCTGTTGGCCATTGAAAGTTTTTGATGATATGTTTTTTTCCCTATATTTACACTATTTAAATTGTCCTAGATACTTTAGTCTCACCACTATCCAGGAGGCCTGGTCAGTGACCGGGCCTCGGGGGACGATGATCCTCGGAAGCACCGCAAGGTAAATGCAATGTAGCTGCAAAGTAATCTACAAAGGATAAGAGGCAAGTGTGTGTGTTGTAGATTCGTCTTTATTTTGCAAGAGGACGAGAAAACGGGCTCACCATAGCCCGTGCTACTTGGGACTTTTTGTTCCCAGTAGCGAATCTTCAACAACAGGGAGCCGGTCGGCCGAGCGGACAGCACGCTGGACTTGTGATCCTGTGGTCCTGGGTTCGATCCCAGGCGCCGGCGAGAAACAATGGGCAGAGTTTCTTTCACCCTATACCCCTGTTACCTAGCAGTAAAATAGATACCTGGGTGTTAGTCAGCTGTCACGGGCTGCTTCCTGGGGGTGGAGGCCTGGTCGAGGACCGGGCCGCGGGGACACTAAAAAGCCCCGAAATCATCTAAAGATAACCTCAAGATCAAGATAACAACAACTAATGGTGCAAGGACGGTACCTTGAGGGTAGGGGGGGGTGGCTCCGTACCGAACGTACCGTACTCAAGCTGGGTACGGTACGGAGTACTACCTTCCTATCTTGCCAATCCATTTGTCAGAAATTAAAATAAAGAAATTTATTTAATTTAATAAAGAAATAAAGATCCCCTCTACTTGTTAGCTTTCATTTTAGCCTATTACTCCAAGATCAGATGTACAATGCCTTCTCAAAATCTATGTGCATGATGTATGATGCATGTACATGATGCGGCCTGCGGGCCGCTCCAAGCAACAGCCTGGTGGACCAAACTCTCACAAGTCGAGCCTGGCCTCGGGCCGGGCTTGGAGAGTAGAACAACTCCCAGAACCCCATCAACCAGGTATCAAGCAGGTATGCATTTTTGGTTCGCTCGGAATGATTCCAATTTTGACGTAATTTATGCAAGTACTTGTGAAAGACGAGAGCTACTTGCTCCTGTACTAACCTGCACTATGTAACTTTCCCACACATAAATGGTCAGTTTTCTTCCAAGCATCCTTTCAGTAACTTCATAATATGGGTATGTCCGACGTCTCACGTGTAGAGGGACGTCGACGTCTCACGTGTAGAGGGACGTCGACGTCTCACGTGTAGAGGGACGTCGACGTCTCACGTGTAGAGGGACGTCGACGTCTCACGTGTAGACGGACGTCGACGTCTCACGTGTAGACGGACGTCGACGTCTCACGTGTAGACGGACGTCGACGTCTCACGTGTAGACAGACGTCGACGTCTCATCTTGGGCCACCAGCTGTGGGAGTGAGGCGTCTCATCTTGGAGTAATCTTTCTAACATTGGGTCCTCTAACATTTCGATGGTGTTCCACACCCTGATGGCTTGGTGCTGCAGTCTCATGTTTAGTGGCTGTGTGTTCAGGAGTTCATGGAGCTCCTGGATTGTCTGATCATATGGTGGACGGTGTTTTGCTGCTCTCCTTAGCTCTCTATTTCCCACTGCTTGGAGTTCTTGCATGTTAGTTTCTTTAAGGTGTGTAGTGGTACTGGGGGATACTCTAGATGCGGCCGAACTAGAGCCTTATATAGGTGGATCTGAATGTTTGTACTGAGGCTTCGTAATCTCCTCAGTTTCCCTAAGGCTGCTTTGGCTTTGTTTAGTCGGTCCCTTACGCGAATTTTTATCCTTGTTCCATTGATCATAAGTCCCAGTATTCTGCCGACCTCCGCATATTGGATCGGGCGGTTGTCAAGGATAACGGGGTCCGGGTTTCTTTTTGCAATGTGTATTATTTGGAACTTTTGTTTATTTGTGCTAATTTTCTATTACTTCTCAAAGTTATTTATGAAATCAGTTGCTGCCTTGATCCTGTTGGCTAGTAGCGGCTTTGATGGTCCTAGTTGGCAAATTATTCTCTCTCCTAGTTACTGCTTAGGTAAGCTCCCCCCTCTCCCACCATGGCCACCTCCTCTCCCACCTTCCACCATGGTTCCGTCCCCCTCCCACAGTAGCTCCCTTTCCTCCCGTGCCTGACGTGGGAGGGAAGGAAGGGTGCCAGTAATGAGGGCTTGGCCCAGGGTCACCAGGGTGTGAGCTGCCACCATTAAGGGATAATGATCAGTGCAGTCTCCTCCCTGCCTGCCTCCCTGCCTCCCTGCCTGCCACTCTCTTGTCATACCAGCTTCGTCGTGTTGACACTGGACACATGCACAGCTGTAGCCGATTGGCCTCAAGTACTAGGCTCAGTGGCAGGTGGCCTTGTTGCTGGCCATTGAGTCGTGTGGTTGCGCCCCCCCCCCCCACCGTCCACCTGAATGACGCAGGAGCAGGCGCAGACGCAAGAGCAGACGCAAGATGTGGAGCGCAGTTCACATGACAGAGGACGGGGATACTAATTGGTCAGTGACATAACCACTCTCCCGAACCTGTCTGGTACCCATCGGAGGCGTTACCTTGAGGCTACCTTGAGGTGCTTCCGGGGCTTAGCGTCCCCGCGGCCCGGTCGTCGACGAGTTTCATCATAAACGCTGTATGAGGTCGTCTGGGTATGTATGCTCCTTATATAGTAAGAACGAAAGCGTTGACAGTTCTTGGGCACCTTAATGTTACACAAGTGTCTCTTTAGCGTACCCATCACATCCGTTTAAAAGGAGTATTTTCCCCATTCTGCCATGCCTCCTGGTCTCTTCAGGGACGGTTTCAGTTTTGGAGCCGGTCCCTATAATATCTTCCAGATACCTGGTTGATGGGGTTCTGGGAGTTCTACTCCCCAAGCCAGGCCCGAGGCCACGCTTGGCTTGTGAGAGTTTGGTCCGCCAGGCTGTTGCTTGGAGCGGCCCGCAGGCCAGGCTTGACTTGTGAGAGTTTGGTCCACCAGGCTGTTGCATTATCTGGCTCCACCAGATGTGCATTATGATGAATCCTTAGCACAAGGGCGTCAAACTGAGTGATTCTAAGCGGTTTAAATAATTTAAGTGACTTATCTAGTGCATTTGTGCAGTAAATGTTTTCTGCACGAGCTCCAATTCAGCTACTTTTCCGGGTTTGGTGTTCAACATGATCCCACCACATAATTCAACATTATTCCACTTGTGTCGTAAGTAGTACCATCTTACCTGGACATACCACTCTATCTCAACAACGACGAGGAAGGCTATGTAGATAGTAGTATGTAGGGTCATATACTCATACTCAAGATAGTATGTAGGGGAATAGACATGATCGAGCTCAAGATGAGAGAATCATAAATTCTAAGAGGCAGAGAGAGCAAAAGACCACGAGTTAAATATAGAGGAACCCGAAATATTTTTCCTTGTATGTAAAAATAAGAACAAAAACTGCATCCAGCATTGGGCCCCTTGTGCAAGGGTGATGGAACTGTCACAGATGATAAAGAAATGAGTGAAATACTGAGGCTTCAGTACGATTCTGTTTTCAGTGAACTGACCACATTGAAGGTCGCTGATCCAAATGAATCCTTCATGAATGTGACACCAACATGAACCACATATCAGATGTCACCCTAACCCAACTGGACTTTGGGAGTAGCCATAGACAGCATGCCCATGCACTCTGCACCAGGTCCCCTGACGTCTGGAATTCCATATTCATCAAGAAGTGCAAAACACCACTATCACAGGCCCTAGACATCGTTTGGAGACGGAGCCTAGATACTGGCGTCATCCCTGACATACTTAAAACAGCAGAGATCGCGCCACTTCACAAAGGAGGTAGTAAAGCAGATGCAAAAATTTATAAACGAGTAGCCTTCACACATCATAAAATTCTTTGAAAGAGTACTAAGAAGTAGGATTACAAATCGCATGGATTCACAGCATCTCCATAACCCCGGACAACACGGGTTCAGAACAGGGCGCTCCTGCCTCTCACAGTTGCTAGATTACTATAACGTGGCCTGAGGTGCCGTGGGAGACGAGCAAAACGCAGATGTATTATACTTTGCAAAAGCTTTCGACAAATGTGACCATGGTGTTATCACGCACAAAATGCGTGCACAAGGAATTACCGGCAAAGTTGGGAGATGGATCTTCTCCTTCCTAACGAACAAAATACAGAGTGTAATAGTCAACACAGTCATATCTGGATCATCTACTGTGAAGAGCTCAGTCCCCCAGGGTACTGTGCTTGCTCCGGTACTTTTTGTCGTCCTGATATCAGACATAGAAAAGGATACAAACTACAGCACTGTATCATCATTTGCAGATGCCACCAGGACTGTCATGAGAGTAGACAACAAAGAGGACACGGCAAATCTCCAATCTGATGTAAATCAGGTCTGTCAATGGGCCACAGATAATAATATGACGTTCAATGAAAATAAGTTCCAGCTCCTGCGCTATGGAAAAGACGAAAATATAAAAACGGAAACTATATATACAACACAGTCAAATCACACTATAGAACACAAGAGCAATGTAAAGGCTCTAGGAGTAACCATGTCAAAAGCCTTACCTTTAAAGAACGCAATAAAGTAGCTGTCACGACTGCAAGAAAAATGACAGGTTGGATAACAAGGACCTTCCAAACAAAGGATGCCATACTAACGATAATACTTTTCAAGACACTCGATAATACTTTTCAAGACACTAGTGCTCTCTAGAGAGAGTGAGTAGGAGTCAGGTCACCAATTTCATGGAGACCAATGACCTTCACAACCCAGGCCAACATGGAGACCAATGACCTTCACAACCCAGGCCAACATGGAGACCAATGACCTTCACAACCCAGGCCAACATGGATTTCGAGCGGGAAGATCGTGCCTCTCACAGCTACTTGAGCACTACGACAAAGTCACTGAGGCATTAGAAGAAAACCAGAATGCTGATGTGATATACACGGACTTCGCAAAGGCTTTCGATAAATGTGACCATGGCGTGATAGCACACAAAATGAAGTCAATGGGAATAACCGGTAAAGTAGGACGCTGGATACTCAGTTTTCTGTCAAACAGGACTCGGCGAGTAACGGTCAACCATATAAAATCTAGTCCAAGTGCAGTGAAAAGCTCTGTACCTCAGGGTACAGTCCTTGCACCACTGCTTTTCCTTATTCTCATATCAGATATAGACAAAAATACAAGTCACAGCTTCGTATCATCCTTTGCAGATGACACAAAAATCAGTATGAAAATTACCTCGGCTGAGGACATTGAAAAACTTCAAGCTGATATTAATAAAGTTTTCGACTGGGCATCAGAAAATAACATGATGTTTAACAGTGATAAATTCCAGGTACTCAGGTACGGTAAAAATGAGGACCTTAAACATAATACAGGGTACAAAACACAATCAAATCTGCCCATAGTAGGAAAACAGCATGTCAAGGATTTGGGAATAATGTCTGACGACCTAACGTTTAAGGAGCATAACCAAGCAAATATTGCGACAGCCAGAAAAATGATAGGATGGATTACGAGAACTTTCAAATCCAGGGATCCCATCACAATGGTTGTACTCTTCAAGTCACTTGTGTTGTCCCGTCTTGAGTACTGCTCAGTACTCACTTCCCCCTTCAGAGCAGGAGAGATTGCTGAAATAGAGGGAATACAGAGAACATATACGGCACGCATAGACGCGATAAAGCACCTAAATTATTGGGATCGTCTCAAAGCTCTCCAAATGTACTCACTAGAAAGAAGACGAGAGAGATATCAAATAATATACACCTGGAAGATACTGGAGGGCCAAGTACCAAATCTACACAGTAAAATAACAAAGTACTGGAGTGAACGATATGGAAGAAAATGTAGAATAGAACCAGTGAAGAGCAGAGGTGCCATAGGCACAATCAGAGAACACTGTATAAACATCAGAGGTCCTCGGTTGTTCAACGTCCTCCCAGCAAGCATAAGAAATATTGCCGGAACAACCGTGGACATCTTCTAGAGGAAACTAGATTTATTCCTCCAAGGAGTGCCGGACCAACCGGGCTGTGGTAGGTATGTGGGCCTGCGGGCCGCTCCAAGCAACAGCCTGGTGGACCAAACTCTCACAAGTCAAGCCTGGCCTCGGGCCGGGCTTGGGGAGTAGAAGAACTCCCAGAACCCCATCAACCAGGCATCAACCAGGTAACCAGGCCAGGGTGGAATATTGCTGCACACTGACAGCCCCATTCAGAGCCGGAGAAATTGCTGACCAAGAGAGCGTGCAAAGATCCTTTACCGCTAGAATCCACTCTTATAAGTCATCTTTATTATTAGGACCAATTAAATGTTGTAAATCTGTATTATCTATATTGCAAACGAGAGAGAGATGCATAATTATTTACACGTGGAAAATATTAGAGGGGCTGGTCCCAAACCTGCACACACAGAAATAACAACACATGAGACCAGGAGGCATGGCAGGATGTGCAGAATACCCCCGTTGAAAAGCAGAGGTGCAACAGGTACTCTGAGAGAGAACTATCAACATTAGAGGCCCGAGACTGTTCAACACGCTTCCACTACACATAAGGGGCATAACTGGCCGACCCCTCACAGTGTTCAAGAGAGAACTATCAACATCAAAGGCCAGAGACTGTTCAACACGTTCCACTACACATAAGGGGCATAACTGGCCGACCCCTCACAGTGTTCAAGAGAGAACTATCAACATCAGAGGCCCGAGACTGTTCAACACGCTTCCACTACACATAAGGGACATAACTGGCTGACCCCTCACAGTGTTCAAGAGAGAACTATCAACATCAGAGACCCGAGACTGTTCAACACGCTTCCACTACACAAAAGGGACATAACTGGCCGACCCCTCACAGTGTTCAAGAGAGAACTATCAACATCAGAGGCCCGAGACTGTTCAACACGCTTCCACTACACATAAGGGACATAACTGGCCGACCCCTCACAGTGTTCAAGAGAGAACTATCAACATCAGAGGCCCAAGACTGTTCAACACGGTTCCACTACACATAAGGGGCATAACTGGCCGACCCCTCACAGTGTTCAAGAGAGAACTGGATAAACACCTCCAAAGGATACCTGATCAACCAGGCTGTGATTCAATACGTCAGCAGGCTGCGAGCAGGCGCGTCCAACAGTCTGGTTGACCAGTCCAGCAACCAGGAGGCCTGGTCGACGACCGGGCCGCGGGGACGCTAAGCCCCGGAAACACTTCAAGGTAACAAGGTATCCAGCCTCTCATTAACTTTCTGTTCTCACAGCTACTACACTGTTGGGTGTTTTTTTTTAATAAGATTTCTGTCATGATGGCTCCTAGGTCTTTGACGTTGCTTTTAATATGTGATTCTGGTATGACTTTCTGCGTTATAACAGTAGTTCAGGAGCTAGAATTTGTCGCCATGAAACATTTATTTTCAAAGTCTGCTGCGTCCTCTATGAAAATCCTCGTGTCATTTACAAAGGATGACACAGTACTATAAGTATAGGAACACGAGTACTGGAGTATTCCAGTACCGCCAGGGAACTGGACTTTTACAGTGGACGAGGCATATTTTCTCTGTACTCACCTATTTGTACTCACCTATTTGTGCTTGCGGGGGTTGAGCTTTGGCTCTTTGGTCCCGCCTCTCAACTGTCAATCAACTGGTGTACTGCAGCGATTGTTCAATGGCAGGAGAGTACTCTAGCATCCACTACCGCTCACTTTTATATATTCCCTGATGAGGTACTGACCTACAGGTTGGGTCAGAGTCGTACTGACCTACAGGTTGGGTCAGAGTCGTACTAACCTACAGGTTGGGTCAGAGTCGTACTGACCTACAGGTTGGGTCAGAGTCGTACTGACCTACAGGTTGGGTCAGAGTCGTACTGACCTACAGGTTGGGTCAGAGTCGTACTGACCTACAGGTTGGGTCAGAGACGTACTGACCTACAGGTTGGGTCAGAGTCGTACTGACCTACAGGTTGGGTCAGAGTCGTACTGACCTACAGGTTGGGTCAGAGACGTACTAACCTACAGGTTGGGTCAGAGTCGTACTGACCTACAGGTTGGGTCAGAGTCGTACTGATCTACAGGTTGGGTCAGAGTCGTACTGATCTACAGGTTGGGTCAGAGACGTACTGACCTACAGGTTGGGTCAGAGTCGTACTGACCTACAGGTTGGGTCAGAGTCGTACTGACCTACAGGTTGGGTCAGAGTCGTACTGACCTACAGGATGGGTCAGAGACGTACTAACCTACAGGTTGGGTCAGAGTCGTACTGACCTACAGGTTGGGTCAGAGTCGTACTGATCTACAGGTTGGGTCAGAGTCGTACTGATCTACAGGTTGGGTCAGAGACGTACTGACCTACAGGTTGGGTCAGAGTCGTACTGACCTACAGGTTGGGTCAGAGACGTACTGACCTACAGGTTGGGTCAGAGACGTACTGACCTACAGGTTGGGTCAGAGTCGTACTGACCTACAGGTTGGGTCAGAGTCGTACTGACCTACAGGTTGGGTCAGAGTCGTACTGACCTACAGGTTGGGTCAGAGTCGTACTGACCTACAGGTTGGGTCAGAGTCGTACTGACCTACAGGTTGGGTCAGAGTCGTACTGACCTACAGGTTGGGTCAGAGTCGTACTGACCTACAGGTTGGGTCAGAGTCGTAGTAACCTACAGGTTGGGTCAGAGTCGTACTGACCTACAGGTTGGGTCAGAGTCGTACTGACCTACAGGTTGGGTCAGAGTCGTACTGACCTACAGGTTGGGTCAGAGTCGTACTAACCTACAGGTTGGGTCAGAGTCGTACTAACCTACAGGTTGGGTCAGAGTCGTACTAACCTACAGGTTGGGTCAGAGTCGTACTAACCTACAGGTTGGGTCAGAGTCGTACTGCCCTACAGGTTGGGTCAGAGACGTACTGACCTACAGGTTGGGTCAGAGACGTACTGACCTACAGGTTGGGTCAGAGACGTACTGACCTACAGGTTGGGTCAGAGTCGTACTGACCTACAGGATGGGTCAGAGACGTACTGACCTACAGGTTGGGTCAGAGACGTACTGACCTACAGGTTGGGTCAGAGTCGTACTGACCTACAGGTTGGGTCAGAGTCGTACTGACCTACAGGTTGGGTCAGAGTCGTACTGACCTACAGGTTGGGTCAGAGTCGTACAAACCTACAGGTTGGGTCAGAGTCGTACTGACCTACAGGTTGGGTCAGAGTCGTACTGACCTACAGGTTGGGTCAGAGTCGTACTGACCTACAGGTTGGGTCAGAGTCGTACTGACCTACAGGTTGGGTCAGAGACGTACTGACCTACAGGTTGGGTCAGAGTCGTACTGACCTACAGGTTGGGTCAGAGTCGTACTGACCTACAGGTTGGGTCAGAGTCGTACTGACCTACAGGTTGGGTCAGAGTCGTACAAACCTACAGGTTGGGTCAGAGTCGTACTGACCTACAGGTTGGGTCAGAGTCGTACTGACCTACAGGTTGGGTCAGAGTCGTACTGACCTACAGGTTGGGTCTGAGTCGTACTGACCTACAGGTTGGGTCTGAGTCGTACTGACCTACAGGTTGGGTCAGAGTCGTACTAACCTACAGGTTGGGTCAGAGTCGTACTGACCTACAGGTTGGGTCAGAGTCGTACTGACCTACAGGTTGGGTCAGAGTCGTACTGACCTACTGGTTGGGTCAGAGTCGTACTGACCTACAGGTTGGGTCAGAGTCGTACTAACCTACAGGTTGGGTCAGAGTCGTATATACTGACCTACAGGTTGGGTCAGAGTCGTACTGACCTACAGGTTGGGTCAGAGTCGTACTGACCTACAGGTTGGGTCAGAGTCGTACTGACCTACAGGTTGGGTCAGAGTCGTACTGACCTACAGGTTGGGTCAGAGTCGTACTGACCTACAGGTTGGGTCAGAGTCGTACTGACCTACAGGTTGGGTCAGAGTCGTACTAACCTACAGGTTGGGTCAGAGTCGTACTAACCTACAGGTTGGGTCAGAGTCGTACTAACCTACAGGTTGGGTCAGAGTCGTACTAACCTACAGGTTGGGTCAGAGTCGTACTGACCTACAGGTTGGGTCAGAGTCGTACTGACCTACAGGTTGGGTCAGAGTCGTACTGACCTACTGGTTGGGTCAGAGTCGTACTGACCTACAGGTTGGGTCAGAGTCGTACTAACCTACAGGTTGGGTCAGAGTCGTATATACTGACCTACAGGTTGGGTCAGAGTCGTACTGACCTACAGGTTGGGTCAGAGTCGTACTGACCTACAGTTTGGGTCAGAGTCGTACTGACCTACAGGTTGGGTCAGAGTCGTACTGACCTACAGGTTGGGTCAGAGTCGTACTGACCTACAGGTTGGGTCAGAGTCGTACTGACCTACAGGTTGGGTCAGAGTCGTACTGACCTACAGGTTGGGTCAGAGTCGTACTGACCTACAGGTTGGGTCAGAGTCGTACTGACCTACAGGTTGGGTCAGAGTCGTACTGACCTACAGGTTGGGTCAGAGTCGTACTAACCTAGTCACCACGACAAGCGTCTGCCACATCTTCTAGCTGTCTCCACAGATCCGTCAACGTCAGCACTGACGCACCAGAGCCGTCAGCGTCAGCGCTGACGCACCAGAGCCGTCAGCGTCAGCGCTGACGCACCAGAGCCGTCAGCGTCAGCACTGACGCACCAGAGCCGTCAGCGTCAGCACTGACGCACCAGAGCCGTCAGCGTCAGCACTGACGCACCAGAGCCGTCAGCGTCAGCACTGACGCACCAGACCCATAACCTGAGCACTCTCAGTGATGCGTTTCATTGTTTACTGCTCACAGGCAATTGTCCTTTGATATATTGTCTTTTAATACCCACAATGCGCATGATGGAGACGTTGCTGTCATGCGGCGGCATGCACTGGACGACCGGGTCTTTGTTCGAGGTTGTTCACCCACTTGCAAGGTCTTGGGGGGGGGGCACTCAGAGCTCTTCCCCCCAATCAATGCATTCCTGATAATCAGATCGTTCTGTATGGAGCAGCAGCCCCTTGCATTAGCAAGATGAAAGTGGGTAAGAGGCTTTTATCTGGCTACATCCGCACTCGTGCGATTATATTGTTCAGTGAGAAAGACTCAACCAGGCTGTGACTCGTACGTCAGGCTGTGACTCGTACGTCAGGCTGCGAGCAGCCGCGTCCAACAGCCTGGTTGATCAGTCCGGCAACCAGGAGGCCTGGTCGACGACCGGGCCGCGGGGACGCTAAGCCCCGGAAGCACCTCAAGGTAACCTCAAGGTAACAGAGGGTGCATGACACAACAGGAAGCCCAGAGGACATGCAGCCTGTAAAGGCATATAATCAGCTTTATTAATTCACGAATGAATGCGTCCGCAAGGTGCCGCAAGGTGCCGCGAGGTGCCGCGAGGTGCCGCGAGGTGCCGCGAGGTGCCGCAAGGTGATTATTAAGATTTGTGTCATTTCCTGCGTTCGCGTGAGATGCCTCGGGAACTCGATGCCGTTACAAATAATTAGGACCTAATTTTGCCTTTTTGGAATTGGAGTATGGCGTGTCCGCCACCGTGAAGACTGACCCTGAAGACAGAAGAGTTCAGCATCACAGAAGGAAGACGACTCTAGGACTCAAGAGGACAACTGTCCTCGCCTCCTTACCTAGCCGGCCAGTGTGCTGAGAGCCTCAGATCTGGCGTGCAGCTGGGTGTAGGCCGAGCTCTGTCTCTCCGACTTCGACGTTTCCTCTCACCTGATATTCTTCAGCTATACCCACTTGCCCGCTCACCCGAAGGCTATCTTGTCCTGCATATCGGTCGTTCGTGCTAATAACGCAAGCGTTAACTCGATATCATCCGGGAACATACTTGCTTCATTGGGGTTCTGGGAGTAGTTCTACTCCCTAGAACCCCATGTGAGTTCTTGGTCTTGCGAGAGCTTGGTCCACCAGGCTGTTGCTTGGAGCGGCCCGCAGGCCCACATAATTAAAATAATAATACGTATTCTTAATGTAGTATATAGGCATTGATTAAATGTGTTGTCGTGGCAACAGCGGAGGTGAGGAGGCCTGGCGCCTCGGTGCAACAGGTACTCTGAGAGAGAACTATCAACACCAGAGGCCCGAGACTGTTCAACACGCTTCCACTACACATAAGGGACATAACTGGCCGACCCCTCACAGTGTTCAAGAGAGAACTATCAACATCAGAGGCCCGAGACTGTTCAACAAGCTTCCACTACACATAAGGGGCATAACTGGCCGACCCCTCACAGTGTTCAAGAGAGAACTATCAACATCAGAGGCCCGAGACTGTTCAACACGCTTCCACTACGCATAAGGGACATAACTGGCCGACCCCTCACAGTGTTCAAGAGAGAACTATCAACATCAGAGGCCCGAGACTGTTCAACACGCTTCCACTACACATAAGGGGCATAACTGGCCGACCCCTCACAGTGTTCAAGAGAGAACTATCAACATCAGAGGCCAGAGACTGTTCAACACGCTTCCACTACACATAAGGGACATAACTGGCCGACCCCTCACAGTGTTCAAGAGAGAACTATCAACATCAGAGGCCCGAGACTGTTCAACACGCTTCCACTACACATAAGGGACATAACTGGCCGACCCCTCACAGTGTTCAAGAGAGAACTATCAACATCAGAGGCCCGAGACTGTTCAACACGCTTCCACTACACATAAGGGGCATAACTGGCCGACCCCTCACAGTGTTCAAGAGAGAACTATCAACATCAGAGGCCCGAGACTGTTCAACACGCTTCCACTACACATAAGGGACATAACTGGCCGACCCCTCACAGTGTTCAAGAGAGAACTATCAACATCAGAGGCCCGAGACTGTTCAACACGCTTCCACTACACATAAGGGACATAACTGGCCGACCCCTCACAGTGTTCAAGAGAGAACTATCAACATCAGAGGCCCGAGACTGTTCAACACGCTTCCACTACACATAAGGGGCATAACTGGCCGACCCCTCACAGTGTTCAAGAGAGAACTATCAACATCAGAGGCCCGAGACTGTTCAACACGCTTCCACTACACATACGGGACATAACTGGCCGACCCCTCATAGTGTTCAAGAGAGAACTATCAACATCAGAGGCCCGAGACTGTTCAACACACTTCCACTGCACATAAGGGACATAACTGGCAGACCCCTCACAGTGTTCAAGAGAGAACTATCAACATCAGAGGCCCCGAGACTGTTCAACACGCTTCCACTACACATAAGGGACATAACTGGCCGACCCCTCACAGTGTTCAAGAGAGAACTGTCAACATCAGAGGCCCGAGACTGTTCAACACGCTTCCACTACACATAAGGGACATAACTGGCCGACCCCTCACAGTGTTCAAGAGAGAACTATCAACATCAGAGGCCCGAGACTGTTCAACACGCTTCCACTACACATAAGGAGCATAACTGCCGAACCCTCACAGTGTTCAAGAGAGAACTATCAACATCAGAGGCCCGAGACTGTTCAACACGCTTCCACTACACATAAGGGACATAACTGGCCGACCCCTCACAGTGTTCAAGAGAGAACTATCAACATCAGAGGCCCGAAACTGTTCAACACGCTTCCACTACACATAAGGGACATAACTGGCTGACCCCTCACAGTGTTCAAGAGAGAACTATCAACACCAGAGGCCCGAGACTGTTCAACACACTTCCACTGCACATAAGGGACATAACTGGCCGACCCCTCACAGTGTTCAAGAGAGAACTATCAACATCAGAGGCCCCGAGACTGTTCAACACGCTTCCACTACACATAAGGGACATAACTGGCCGACCCCTCACAGTGTTCAAGAGAGAACTATCAACATCAGAGGCCCGAGACTGTTCAACACGCTTCCACTACACATAAGGGACATAACTGGCCGACCCCTCACAGTGTTCAAGAGAGAACTATCAACATCAGAGGCCCGAGACTGTTCAACACGCTTCCACTACACATAAGGGACATAACTGGCCGACCCCTCACAATGTTCAAGAGAGAACTATCAACATCAGAGGCCCGAGACTGTTCAACAAGCTTCCACTACACATAAGGGGCATAACTGGCCGACCCCTCACAGTGTTCAAGAGAGAACTATCAACATCAGAGGCCCGAGACTGTTCAACACGCTTCCACTACGCATAAGGGACATAACTGGCCGACCCCTCACAGTGTTCAAGAGAGAACTATCAACATCAGAGGCCCGAGACTGTTCAACACGCTTCCACTACACATAAGGGGCATAACTGGCCGACCCCTCACAGTGTTCAAGAGAGAACTATCAACATCAGAGGCCAGAGACTGTTCAACACGCTTCCACTACACATAAGGGACATAACTGGCCGACCCCTCACAGTGTTCAAGAGAGAACTATCAACATCAGAGGCCCGAGACTGTTCAACACGCTTCCACTACACATAAGGGACATAACTGGCCGACACCTCACAGTGTTCAAGAGAGAACTATCAACATCAGAGGCCCGAGACTGTTCAACACGCTTCCACTACACATAAGGGGCATAACTGGCCGACCCCTCACAGTGTTCAAGAGAGAACTATCAACATCAGAGGCCCGAGACTGTTCAACACGCTTCCACTACACATAAGGGACATAACTGGCCGACCCCTCACAGTGTTCAAGAGAGAACTATCAACATCAGAGGCCCGAGACTGTTCAACACGCTTCCACTACACATAAGGGACATAACTGGCCGACCCCTCACAGTGTTCAAGAGAGAACTATCAACATCAGAGGCCCGAGACTGTTCAACACGCTTCCACTACACATAAGGGGCATAACTGGCCGACCCCTCACAGTGTTCAAGAGAGAACTATCAACATCAGAGGCCCGAGACTGTTCAACACGCTTCCACTACACATACGGGACATAACTGGCCGACCCCTCATAGTGTTCAAGAGAGAACTATCAACATCAGAGGCCCGAGACTGTTCAACACACTTCCACTGCACATAAGGGACATAACTGGCAGACCCCTCACAGTGTTCAAGAGAGAACTATCAACATCAGAGGCCCCGAGACTGTTCAACACGCTTCCATTACACATAAGGGACATAACTGGCCGACCCCTCACAGTGTTCAAGAGAGAACTATCAACATCAGAGGCCCGAGACTGTTCAACACGCTTCCACTACACATAAGGGACATAACTGGCCGACCCCTCACAGTGTTCAAGAGAGAACTATCAACATCAGAGGCCCGAGACTGTTCAACACGCTTCCACTACACATAAGGAGCATAACTGCCGAACCCTCACAGTGTTCAAGAGAGAACTATCAACATCAGAGGCCCGAGACTGTTCAACACGCTTCCACTACACATAAGGGACATAACTGGCCGACCCCTCACAGTGTTCAAGAGAGAACTATCAACATCAGAGGCCCGAAACTGTTCAACACGCTTCCACTACACATAAGGGACATAACTGGCTGACCCCTCACAGTGTTCAAGAGAGAACTATCAACACCAGAGGCCCGAGACTGTTCAACACACTTCCACTGCACATAAGGGACATAACTGGCCGACCCCTCACAGTGTTCAAGAGAGAACTATCAACATCAGAGGCCCCGAGACTGTTCAACACGCTTCCACTACACATAAGGGACATAACTGGCCGACCCCTCACAGTGTTCAAGAGAGAACTATCAACATCAGAGGCCCCGAGACTGTTCAACACGCTTCCACTACACATAAGGGACATAACTGGCCGACCCCTCACAGTGTTCAAGAGAGAACTATCAACATCAGAGGCCCGAGACTGTTCAACACGCTTCCACTACACATAAGGGACATAACTGGCCGACCCCTCACAGTGTTCAAGAGAGAACTATCAACATCAGAGGCCCGAGACTGTTCAACACGCTTCCACTACACATAAGGGACATAACTGGCCGACCCCTCACAATGTTCAAGAGAGAACTATCAACATCAGAGGCCCGAGACTGTTCAACACGCTTCCACTACACATAAGGGACATAACTGGCCGACCCCTCACAGTGTTCAAGAGAGAACTATCAACATCAGAGGCCCGAAACTGTTCAACACGCTTCCACTACACATAAGGGGCATAACTGGCCGACCCCTCACAGTGTTCAAGAGAGAACTATCAACATCAGAGGCCCGAGACTGTTCAACACGCTTCCACTACACATAAGGGACATAACTGGCCGACCCCTCACAGTGTTCAAGAGAGAACTATCAACATCAGAGGCCCGAGACTGTTCAACACACTTCCACTACACATAAGGGACATAACTGACCGACCCCTCACAGTGTTCAAGAGAGAACTATCAACATCAGAGGCCCGAGACTGTTCAACACGCTTCCACTACACATAAGGGACATAACTGGCCGACCCCTCACAGTGTTCAAGAGAGAACTATCAACATCAGAGGCCCGAGACTGTTCAACACGCTTCCACTACACATAAGGGGCATAACTGGCCGACCCCTCACAGTGTTCAAGAGAGAACTATCAACATCAGAGGCCCGAGACTGTTCAACACGCTTCCACTACACATAAGGGACATAACTGGCCGACCCCTCACAGTGTTCAAGAGAGAACTATCAACATCAGAGGCCCGAGACTGTTCAACACGCTTCCACTACACATAAGGGACATAACTGGCCGACCCCTCACAGTGTTCAAGAGAGAACTATCAACATCAGAGGCCCGAGACTGTTCAACACGCTTCCACTACACATAAGGGGCATAACTGGCCGACCCCTCACAGTGTTCAAGAGAGAACTATCAACATCAGAGGCCCGAGACTGTTCAACACGCTTCCACTACACATAAGGGGCATAACTGGCCGACCCCTCACAGTGTTCAAGAGAGAACTATCAACATCAGAGGCCCGAGACTGTTCAACACGCTTCCACTACACATAAGGGACATAACTGGCCGACCCCTCACAGTGTTCAAGAGAGAACTATCAACATCAGAGGCCCGAGACTGTTCAACACGCTTCCACTACACATAAGGGGCATAACTGGCCGACCCCTCACAGTGTTCAAGAGAGAACTATCAACATCAGAGGCCCGAGACTGTTCAACACGCTTCCACTACACATAAGGGACATAACTGGCCGACCCCTCACAGTGTTCAAGAGAGAACTATCAACATCAGAGGCCCGAGACTGTTCAACACGCTTCCACTACACATAAGGGACATAACTGGCCGACCCCTCACAGTGTTCAAGAGAGAACTATCAACATCAGAGGCCCGAGACTGTTCAACACGCTTCCACTACACATAAGGGGCATAACTGGCCGACCCCTCACAGTGTTCAAGAGAGAACTATCAACATCAGAGGCCCGAGACTGTTCAACACGCTTCCACTACACATAAGGGACATAACTGGCCGACCCCTCACAGTGTTCAAGAGAGAACTATCAACATCAGAGGCCCGAGACTGTTCAACACGCTTCCACTACACATAAGGGACATAACTGGCCGACCCCTCACAGTGTTCAAGAGAGAACTATCAACATCAGAGGCCCGAGACTGTTCAACACGCTTCCACTACACATAAGGGGCATAACTGGCCGACCCCTCACAGTGTTCAAGAGAGAACTGGATAAACACCTCCAAAGGATACCTGATCAACCAGGCTGTGACTCATACGCCAGGTTGCCAGCAACCGCGTCCAACAGCCTGGTTGACCAGTCCAGCATCACGGAGACCTAGTCGACGACCGGATCGCGGGGACATTGAGCCCCGAAATCCTCACAAGGTAACATGGATGGGAGGCAATGTGAGGGTTGGAGAGGGCTACAGTGTTCATGTAACATGTAGTACAACATGTAACATTACAACATGTAACATTACAACATGTAACATTACAACATGTAACATTACAACATGTATTACAACATGTAACAATACAACATGTAACATTACAACATGTAACAATACAACATGTAACATTACAACATGTAACATTACAACATGTAACATTACAACATGTAACATTACAACATGTAACATTACAACATGTAACATTACAACATGTAACATTACAACATGTAACATTACAACATGTAACATTACAACATGTAACATTACAACATGTAACATTACAACATGTAACATTACAACATGTAACAATACAACATGTAACATTACAACATGTAACAATACAACATGTAACATTACAACATGTAACATTACAACATGTAACAATACAACATGTAACATTACAACATGTAACAATACAACATGTAACATTACAACATGTAACATTACAACATGTAACAATACAACATGTAACATTACAACATGTAACATTACAACATGTAACATTACAACATGTAACAATACAACATGTAACATTACAACATGTAACATTACAACATGTAACATTACAACATGTAACAATACAACATGTAACATTACAATATGTAACATTACAACATGTAACATTACAACATGTAACATTACAACATGTAACATTACAACATGTAACATTACAACATGTAACAATACAACATGTAACATTACAACATGTAACATTACAACATGTAACATTACAACATGTAACAATACAACATGTAACATTACAACATGTAACATTACAACATGTAACATTACAACATGTAACATTACAACATGTAACATTACAACATGTAACAATACAACATGTAACATTACAACATGTAACAATACAACATGTAACATTACAACATGTAACATTACAACATGTAACATTACAACATGTAACAATACAACATGTAACATTACAACATGTAACATTACAACATGTAACATTACAACATGTAACAATACAACATGTATTACAACATGTAACATTACAACATGTAACATTACAACATGTAACATTACAACATGTAACATTACAACATGTAACAATACAACATGTAACATTACAACATGTAACATTACAACATGTATTACAACATGTAACATTACAACATGTAACATTACAACATGTAACATTACAACATGTAACAATACAACATGTAACATTACAACATGTAACAATACAACATGTAACATTACAACATGTAACATTACAACATGTAACAATACAACATGTAACAATACAACATGTAACATTACAACATGTAACAATACAACATGTAACATTACAACATGTAACATTACAACATGTAACATTACAACATGTAACATTACAACATGTAACATTACAACATGTAACATTACAACATGTAACAATACAACATGTATTACAACATGTAACATTACAACATGTAACATTACAACATGTAACATTACAACATGTAACATTACAACATGTAACAATACAACATGTAACATTACAACATGTAACATTACAACATGTATTACAACATGTAACATTACAACATGTAACATTACAACATGTAACAATACAACATGTAACATTACAACATGTAACAATACAACATGTAACATTACAACATGTAACAATACAACATGTAACATTACAACATGTAACATTACAACATGTAACAATACAACATGTAACATTACAACATGTAACATTACAACATGTAACATTACAACATGTAACAATACAACATGTAACATTACAACATGTAACATTACAACATGTATTACAACATGTAACATTACAACATGTAACATTACAACATGTAACATTACAACATGTAACATTACAACATGTAACATTACAACATGTATTACAACATGTAACATTACAACATGTAACATTACAACATGTAACAATACAACATGTAACAATACAACATGTAACATTACAACATGTAACATTACAACATGTAACATTACAACATGTAACATTACAACATGTAACATTACAACATGTAACATTACAACATGTAACATTACAACATGTAACATTACAACATGTAACAATACAACATGTAACATTACAACATGTAACATTACAACATGTAACATTACAACATGTAACATTACAACATGTAACAATACAACATGTATTACAACATGTAACAATACAACATGTAACAATACAACATGTAACAATACAACATGTATTACAACATGTAACAATACAACATGTAACAATACAACATGTAACATTACAACATGTAACATTACAACATGTACATTACAACATGTAACATTACAACATGTAACATTACAACATGTAACATTACAACATGTAACATACAACATGTAACATACAACATGTAACATTACAACATGTAACATTACACATGTAATTACAACATGTAACATTACAACATGTACATTACAACATGTAACATTACAACATGTAACATTACACATGTAACATTACAACATTAACATTACAACATGTAACAATACAACATGTAACAGTACACATGTAACAATACAACAGGTATTACAACATGTAACAATACAACATGTACCAGTACAACATGTAACAATACAACATGTAACTATACAACATGTACATTACAACATGTAACAATACAACATGTAACAATACAACATGTATTACAACATGTAACATTACAACATGTATTACAACATGTAACAATACAACAGGTAACATTACAACATGTAACATTACAACATGTAACATTACAACATGTAACATACAACATGTAACATTACAACATGTACATTACAACATGTAACATTACACATGTAACATTACAACATGTAACATTACAACATGTAACATTACACATGTAACATTATACAACATGTAACCTTACAACATGTAACATTACAACATGTACATTACAACATGTAACATTACAACATGTAACATTACAACATGTAACATTACAACATGTAACATTACAACATGTAAACATTACAACAGTTAACAATTACAACAGGTATTCAACATGTAACAATACAACATGTAACATTACAACATGTAACATTACAACATGTAACATGTATTACAACATGTAACATTACAACATGTAACAATACAACATGTATTACAACATGTAACATTACAACATGTATTACAACATGTAACATTACAACATGTAACATTACAACATGTAACATTACAACATGTAACATTACAACATGTAACATTACAACATGTAACATTACAACATGTAACATTACAACATGTAACATTACAACATGTAACATTACAATATGTAATAATACAACATGTAATAATACAACATGTAACAATACAACATGTAACATTACAACATGTAACATTACAACATGTAACAATACAACATGTAGTACAACATGTAACAATACAACATGTAACAATACAACATGTAACATTACAACATGTAACATTACAACATGTAACATTACAACATGTAACATTACAACATGTAACAATACAACATGTAACATTACAACATGTAACATTACAACATGTAACATTACAACATGTAACATTACAACATGTAACATTACAACATGTAACAATACAACATGTAACAATACAACATGTAACAATACAACATGTAACAATACAACATGTAACATTACAACATGTAACATTACAACATGTAACAATACAACATGTAACAATACAACATGTAACATTACAACATGTAACATTACAACATGTAACATTACAACATGTAACAATACAACATGTAACATTACAACATGTAACATTACAACATGTAACATTACAACATGTAACATTACAACATGTAACATTACAACATGTAACATTACAACATGTAACATTACAACATGTAACATTACAACATGTAACATTACAACATGTAACATTACAACATGTAACATTACAACATGTAACATGTATTACAACATGTAACAATACAACATGTAGTACAACATGTAACAATACAACATGTAACATTACAACATGTAACATTACAACATGTAACATTACAACATGTAACAATACAACATGTAGTACAACATGTAACAATACAACATGTAACATTACAACATGTAACATTACAACATGTAACATTACAACATGTAACATTACAACATGTAACATTACAACATGTAACATTACAACATGTAACAATACAACATGTAACATTACAACATGTAACATTACAACATGTAACATTACAACATGTAACATTACAACATGTAGTACAACATGTAACATTACAACATGTAACAATACAACATGTAACATTACAACATGTAACATTACAACATGTAACATTACAACATGTAACATTACAACATGTAACAATACAACATGTAGTACAACATGTAACATTACAACATGTAACAATACAACATGTAGTACAACATGTAACATTACAACATGTAACAATACAACATGTAACATTACAACATGTAACATTACAACATGTAACATTACAACATGTAACATTACAACATGTAACAATACAACATGTAACATTACAACATGTAACAATACAACATGTAGTACAACATGTAACATTACAACATGTAACAATACAACATGTAACAATACAACATGTAACATTACAACATGTAACATTACAACATGTAACATTACAACATGTAACAATACAACATGTAACAATACAACATGTAACATTACAACATGTAACATTACAACATGTAACAATACAACATGTAACATTACAACATGTAACATTACAACATGTAACATTACAACATGTAACATTACAACATGTAACATTACAACATGTAACATTACAACATGTAACAATACAACATGTAACAATACAACATGTAACATTACAACATGTAACATTACAACATGTAACATTACAACATGTAACATTACAACATGTAACATTACAACATGTAACATTACAACATGTAACATTACAACATGTAACATTACAACATGTAACAATACAACATGTATTACAACATGTAACATTACAACATGTAACATTACAACATGTAACAATACAACATGTATTACAACATGTAACATTACAAAATGTAACATTACAACATGTAACATTACAACATGTAACATTACAACATGTAACATTACAACATGTAACAATACAACATGTAACAATACAACATGTAACATTACAACATGTAACATTACAACATGTAACATTACAACATGTAACATTACAACATGTAACATTACAACATGTAACATTACAACATGTAACATTACAACATGTATTACAACATGTAACATTACAACATGTAACATTACAACATGTAACATTACAACATGTAACATTACAACATGTAACATTACAACATGTATTACAACATGTAACAATACAACATGTAGTACAACATGTAACAATACAACATGTATTACAACATGTAACAATACAACATGTAACAATACAACATGTAACAATACAACATGTAACATTACAACATGTAACATTACAACATGTAGTACAACATGTAACAATACAACATGTATTACAACATGTAACAATACAACATGTATTACAACATGTAACAATACAACATGTAACATTACAACATGTAACATTACAACATGTAACATTACAACATGTAACATTACAACATGTAACATTACAACATGTAACATTACAACATGTAACATTACAACATGTAACATTACAACATGTAACAATACAACATGTAACATTACAACATGTAACATTACAACATGTAACATTACAACATGTAACATTACAACATGTAACATTACAACATGTAACATTACAACATGTAACATTACAACATGTAACATTACAACATGTAACATTACAACATGTAACATTACAACATGTAACAATACAACATGTAACAATACAACATGTAACATTACAACATGTAACATTACAACATGTAACAATACAACATGTAGTACAACATGTAACAATACAACATGTATTACAACATGTAACAATACAACATGTAACAATACAACATGTAACATTACAACATGTAACATTACAACATGTAACAATACAACATGTAACAATACAACATGTAACAATACAACATGTAACAATACAACATGTAACAATACAACATGTAACATTACAACATGTAACATTACAACATGTAACAATACAACATGTAGTACAACATGTAACAATACAACATGTAACATTACAACATGTATTACAACATGTAACATTACAACATGTAACATGTATTACAACATGTAACATTACAACATGTAACATTACAACATGTAACATTACAACATGTAACAATACAACATGTAACAATACAACATGTAACATTACAACATGTATTACAACATGTAACATTACAACATGTAACATGTATTACAACATGTAACATTACAACATGTAACAATACAACATGTAACAATACAACATGTAACATTACAACATGTAACATTACAACATGTAACAATACAACATGTAACAATACAACATGTAACATTACAACATGTAACAATACAACATGTAACATTACAACATGTAACAATACAACATGTAGTACAACATGTAACAATACAACATGTATTACAACATGTAACATTACAACATGTAACATGTATTACAACATGTAACATTACAACATGTAACAATACAACATGTATTACAACATGTAACATTACAACATGTAACAATACAACATGTATTACAACATGTAACATTACAACATGTATTACAACATGTAACATTACAACATGTATTACAACATGTAACATTACAACATGTATTACAACATGTAACATTACAACATGTATTACAACATGTAACATTACAACATACATTACAACATGTAACATTACAACATGTAATAATACAACATGTAACATTACAACATGTAACATTACAACATGTAATAATACAACATGTAACAATACAACATGTAACATTACAACATGTAACATTACAACATGTAACAATACAACATGTATCATTACAACATGTAACATTACAACATGTAATAATACAACATGTAACATTACAACATGTAACATTACAACATGTAATAATACAACATGTAACAATACAACATGTAACATTACAACATGTAACATTACAACATGTAACATTACAACATGTAACATTACAACATGTAACATTACAACATGTAACATTACAACATGTAACATTACAACATGTAATAATACAACATGTAACATTACAACATGTAACATTACAACATGTAACATTACAACATGTAACAATACAACATGTAGTACAACATGTAACAATACAACATGTAACATTACAACATGTAACATTACAACATGTAACATTACAACATGTAACATTACAACATGTAACATTACAACATGTAACATTACAACATGTAACATTACAACATGTAACATTACAACATGTAATAATACAACATGTAACATTACAACATGTAACATTACAACATGTAACAATACAACATGTAACAATACAACATGTAACAATACAACATGTAACATTACAACATGTAACAATACAACATGTAACATTACAACATGTAACATGTAGTACAACATGTAACAATACAACATGTAACATTACAACATGTAACATTACAACATGTAACATTACAACATGTAACAATACAACATGTAGTACAACATGTAACAATACAACATGTAGTACAACATGTAACAATACAACATGTAACATTACAACATGTAACATTACAACATGTAACATTACAACATGTAACATTACAACATGTAACATTACAACATGTAACAATACAACATGTAACATTACAACATGTAACATTACAACATGTAACATGTAGTACAACATGTAACAATACAACATGTAACATTACAACATGTAACATTACAACATGTAACATTACAACATGTAACATTACAACATGTAACAATACAACATGTAGTACAACATGTAACAATACAACATGTAACATTACAACATGTAACAATACAACATGTAACAATACAACATGTAGTACAACATGTAACATTACAACATGTAACAATACAACATGTAACATTACAACATGTAACATTACAACATGTAACATTACAACATGTAGTACAACATGTAACATTACAACATGTAACAATACAACATGTAACAATACAACATGTAACAATACAACATGTAGTACAACATGTAACATTACAACATGTAACAATACAACATGTAACATTACAACATGTAACATTACAACATGTAACATTACAACATGTAACATTACAACATGTAACAATACAACATGTAACATTACAACATGTAACAATACAACATGTAGTACAACATGTAACATTACAACATGTAACAATACAACATGTAACAATACAACATGTAACATTACA
This sequence comes from Procambarus clarkii, assembly GCF_040958095.1. Classification (NCBI taxonomy): domain Eukaryota; kingdom Metazoa; phylum Arthropoda; class Malacostraca; order Decapoda; family Cambaridae; genus Procambarus; species Procambarus clarkii. Next base: position 26,382,324 of record NC_091208.1, on the reverse strand, counting down.
ACATGTAACATTACAACATGTAACATTACAACATGTAACAATACAACATGTAACAATACAACATGTAACATTACAACATGTAACATTACAACATGTAACAATACAACATGTAACATTACAACATGTAACAATACAACATGTAACAATACAACATGTAACATTACAACATGTAACATTACAACATGTAACAATACAACATGTAACATTACAACATGTAACATTACAACATGTAACAATACAACATGTAACATTACAACATGTAACAATACAACATGTATTACAACATGTAACAATACAACATGTAACATTACAACATGTAACATTACAACATGTAACATTACAACATGTAACATTACAACATGTAACATTACAACATGTAACAATACAACATGTAACATTACAACATGTAACATTACAACATGTAACAATACAACATGTAACATTACAACATGTAACATTACAACACGTAACATTACAACATGTATTACAACATGTAACATTACAACATGTAACATTACAACATGTAACATTACAACATGTATTACAACATGTAACAATACAACATGTATTACAACATGTAACATTACAACATGTAACAATACAACATGTAACATTACAACATGTAACATTACAACATGTAACATTACAACATGTAACAATACAACATGTAACATTACAACATGTAACATTACAACATGTATTACAACATGTAACAATACAACATGTATTACAACATGTAACAATACAACATGTAACATTACAACATGTAACAATACAACATGTAACATTACAACATGTATTACAACATGTAACAATACAACATGTAACATTACAACATGTAACATTACAACATGTAACATTACAACATGTAACATTACAACATGTAACATTACAACATGTATTACAACATGTAACAATACAACATGTATTACAACATGTAACAATACAACATGTATTACAACATGTATTACAACATGTAACAATACAACATGTATTACAACATGTAACATTACAACATGTAACATTACAACATGTAACATTACAACATGTAACAATACAACATGTAACATTACAACATGTAACATTACAACATGTATTACAACATGTAACAATACAACATGTATTACAACATGTAACAATACAACATGTAACAATACAACATGTAACATTACAACATGTAACAATACAACATGTAACATTACAACATGTAACATTACAACATGTAACATTACAACATGTAACAATACAACATGTAACATTACAACATGTAACATTACAACATGTAACATTACAACATGTAACATTACAACATGTAACATTACAACATGTAACATTACAACATGTAACATTACAACATGTAACAATACAACATGTAACAATACAACATGTAACAATACAACATGTAACATTACAACATGTAACAATACAACATGTAACAATACAACATGTAACAATACAACATGTAACATTACAACATGTAACAATACAACATGTAACAATACAACATGTAACAATACAACATGTAACATTACAACATGTAACAATACAACATGTAACATTACAACATGTAACAATACAACATGTAACATTACAACATGTAACAATACAACATGTAACATTACAACATGTAACAATACAACATGTAACAATACAACATGTAACATTACAACATGTATTACAACATGTAACAATACAACATGTAACATTACAACATGTAACAATACAACATGTAACATTACAACATGTAACAATACAACATGTAACATTACAACATGTATTACAACATGTAACAATACAACATGTAACAATACAACATGTAACATTACAACATGTAACAATACAACATGTAACAATACAACATGTAACAATACAACATGTAACATTACAACATGTAACATTACAACATGTAACAATACAACATGTAACAATACAACATGTAACATTACAACATGTAACAATACAACATGTAACATTACAACATGTAACAATACAACATGTAACATTACAACATGTAACAATACAACATGTAACAATACAACATGTAACAATACAACATGTAACAATACAACATGTATTACAACATGTAACATTACAACATGTAACAATACAACATGTAACAATACAACATGTAACATTACAACATGTAACATTACAACATGTAACATTACAACATGTAACAATACAACATGTAACATTACAACATGTAACAATACAACATGTAACAATACAACATGTAACATTACAACATGTAACAATACAACATGTAACATTACAACATGTAACATTACAACATGTAACATTACAACATGTAACATTACAACATGTAACATTACAACATGTAACATTACAACATGTAACATTACAACATGTAACATTACAACATGTAACAATACAACATGTAACAATACAACATGTAACAATACAACATGTAACATTACAACATGTAACAATACAACATGTAACAATACAACATGTAACAATACAACATGTAACATTACAACATGTAACAATACAACATGTAACAATACAACATGTAACAATACAACATGTAACATTACAACATGTATTACAACATGTAACAATACAACATGTAGTACAACATGTAACAATACAACATGTATTACAACATGTAACAATACAACATGTAACAATACAACATGTAACAATACAACATGTAACATTACAACATGTAACATTACAACATGTAGTACAACATGTAACAATACAACATGTATTACAACATGTAACAATACAACATGTATTACAACATGTAACAATACAACATGTAACATTACAACATGTAACATTACAACATGTAACATTACAACATGTAACATTACAACATGTAACATTACAACATGTAACATTACAACATGTAACATTACAACATGTAACATTACAACATGTAACATTACAACATGTAACATTACAACATGTAACATTACAACATGTAACATTACAACATGTAACATTACAACATGTAACATTACAACATGTAACATTACAACATGTAACATTACAACATGTAACATTACAACATGTAACATTACAACATGTAACAATACAACATGTAACAATACAACATGTAACATTACAACATGTAACATTACAACATGTAACAATACAACATGTAGTACAACATGTAACAATACAACATGTATTACAACATGTAACAATACAACATGTAACAATACAACATGTAACATTACAACATGTAACATTACAACATGTAACAATACAACATGTAACAATACAACATGTAACAATACAACATGTAACAATACAACATGTAACAATACAACATGTAACATTACAACATGTAACATTACAACATGTAACAATACAACATGTAGTACAACATGTAACAATACAACATGTAACATTACAACATGTATTACAACATGTAACATTACAACATGTAACATGTATTACAACATGTAACATTACAACATGTAACATTACAACATGTAACATTACAACATGTAACAATACAACATGTAACAATACAACATGTAACATTACAACATGTATTACAACATGTAACATTACAACATGTAACATGTATTACAACATGTAACATTACAACATGTAACAATACAACATGTAACAATACAACATGTAACATTACAACATGTAACATTACAACATGTAACAATACAACATGTAACAATACAACATGTAACATTACAACATGTAACAATACAACATGTAACATTACAACATGTAACAATACAACATGTAGTACAACATGTAACAATACAACATGTATTACAACATGTAACATTACAACATGTAACATGTATTACAACATGTAACATTACAACATGTAACAATACAACATGTATTACAACATGTAACATTACAACATGTAACAATACAACATGTATTACAACATGTAACATTACAACATGTATTACAACATGTAACATTACAACATGTATTACAACATGTAACATTACAACATGTATTACAACATGTAACATTACAACATGTATTACAACATGTAACATTACAACATACATTACAACATGTAACATTACAACATGTAATAATACAACATGTAACATTACAACATGTAACATTACAACATGTAATAATACAACATGTAACAATACAACATGTAACATTACAACATGTAACATTACAACATGTAACAATACAACATGTAACATTACAACATGTAACATTACAACATGTAATAATACAACATGTAACATTACAACATGTAACATTACAACATGTAACAATACAACATGTAACATACAACATGTAACATTACAACATGTAACTTACAACATGTAACAATACAACATGTACATTACAACATGTAACATACAACATGTAACAATACAACATGTATTACAACATGTATACAATTACAACATGTAACATTACAACATGTACAATACAACATGTAACATTACAACATGGTAACATTACAAACATGTAACATTACACAACATGTAACATTACAACATGTAAAATACAACATGTAACATTACAACATGTAACATTACAACATGTAACATGTATTACAACATGTAACAATACACATGTAACATTACAACATGTAACAATACAACATGTAACATTACAACATGTAACATTACAACATGTAACATTAACAACATGTAACAATTACAACATGTAACATACAACATGTAACATTACAACATGTAACATTACAACATGTAACATACAACATGTAACAATACAACATGTAACTAAACAGTAACATACAACATGTAACATTACAACATGTACATTACAACATGTAACATTACAACATGTAACATACAACATGTAACATTAGCAACATGTAACAATACAACATGTAACATTACAACATGTAACATTACAACATGTAACATTACAACATGTAACAATACACATGTAACAATTACAACATGTAACAATACAACATGTAACATTACAACATGTAACATTACAACATGTAACGATACAACATGTAACAATACAACATGTAACATTACAACATGGTAACATTACAACATGTAACATTACAACATGTAACAATTACAACATGTAACAGTACAACATGTAACATTACAACATGTAACAATACAACATGTAACATTACAACATGTAACATTACAACATGTAACATTACAACATGTAGCATACATGTAACATTACAACATGTAACAATACAACATGTAACAATACAACATGTAGTACAACATGTAACATTACAACATGTAACTTACAACATGTAACATTACAACATGTAACATTACAACATGTAACATTACAACATGTAACATTACAACATGTAACAATACAACATGTAACATTACAACATGTAACAATACAACATGTAGTACAACATGTAACATTACAACATGTAACAATACAACATGTAACAATACAACATGTAACATTACAACATGTAACATTACAACATGTAACATTACAACATGTAACAATACAACATGTAACAATACAACATGTAACATTACAACATGTAACATTACAACATGTAACAATACAACATGTAACATTACAACATGTAACAATACAACATGTAACAATACAACATGTAACATTACAACATGTAACATTACAACATGTAACAATACAACATGTAACATTACACCTGTAACATTACAACATGTAACAATACAACATGTAACATTACAACATGTGAACAATACAACATGTAATTACAACATGTAACAATACAACATGTACATTACAACATGTAACATTACAACATGTAACATTACAACATGTAACATTACAACATGTAACATTACAACATGTAACAATACAACATGTAACATTACAACATGTAACATTACAACATGTAACATTACAACATGTAACAATACAACATGTAACATTACAACATGTAACATTACAACATGTAACAATACAACATGTAACAATACAACATGTAACATTACAACATGTAACATTACAACACGTAACATTACAACATGTATTACAACATGTAACATTACAACATGTAACATTACAACATGTAACATTACAACATGTAACATTACAACATGTATTACAACATGTAACAATACAACATGTATTACAACATGTAACATTACAACATGTAACAATACAACATGTAACATTACAACATGTAACATTACAACATGTAACATTACAACATGTAACAATACAACATGTAACATTACAACATGTAACATTACAACATGTATTACAACATGTAACAATACAACATGTATTACAACATGTAACAATTACAACATGTAACATACAACATGTAAGACATACAGAACATGTAACATACAACATGTAACACATTACAGACATGTAACGATACAACATGTAACAATTAAAACATGTAACATTACAAACATGTACAATACAACATGTAAACATTACAACATGTAACCATACAACATGTAACATTACACATGTGTAACAAATACAACATGTAACATTACAAACAATGTAATTACATACAATGTAACATTAGCAACATGTAACAATTACATACATGTATTAAACAGTGTAACAGTACAACATGTAACATACAACATGTAACATTACAACATGTAACATTACAACATGTATACAATACAACATGTACAATACAACATGTAAACATTACACATGTATACAACATGTAACATTACAACATGTAACATTATCAACATGTAACATTACAACATGTAACATAACAACATGTAACCATACAACATGTAACATATACAACATGAACATTACAACATGTAACATTACAACATGTCACAATACAACATGTAACATATACAACATGTAACAATACAACATGTAACATTACAACATGTAACATTACAACATGTAACATTACAACATGTAACATACACATGTAACATTACAACATGTACACATTACAACATGTACAATACAACATGTAACAATACAACATGTAACATTACAACATGTAACAATACAACATGTAACAATACAACATGTAACAATACAACATGTAACATTACAACATGTAACAATACAACATGTAACAATACAACATGTAACAATACAACATGTAACATTACAACATGTAACAATACAACATGTAACATTACAACATGTAACAATACAACATGTAACATTACAACATGTAACAATACAACATGTAACATTACAACATGTAACAATACAACATGTAACATTACAACATGTATTACAACATGTAACAATACAACATGTAACATTACAACATGTAACAATACAACATGTAACATTACAACATGTAACAATACAACATGTAACATTACAACATGTATTACAACATGTAACAATACAACATGTAACATTACAACATGTAACAATACAACATGTAACAATACAACATGTAACAATACAACATGTAACATTACAACATGTAACATTACAACATGTAACAATACAACATGTAACAATACAACATGTAACATTACAACATGTAACAATACAACATGTAACATTACAACATGTAACAATACAACATGTAACATTACAACATGTAACAATACAACATGTAACAATACAACATGTAACAATACAACATGTAACAATACAACATGTATTACAACATGTAACATTACAACATGTAACAATACAACATGTAACAATACAACATGTAACATTACAACATGTAACATTACAACATGTAACATTACAACATGTAACAATACAACATGTAACATTACAACATGTAACAATACAACATGTAACAATACAACATGTAACAATACAACATGTAACATTACAACATGTAACAATACAACATGTAACAATACAACATGTAACATTACAACATGTAACATTACAACATGTAACATTACAACATGTAACATTACAACATGTAACATTACAACATGTAACATTACAACATGTAACAATACAACATGTAACAATACAACATGTAACAATACAACATGTAACATTACAACATGTAACAATACAACATGTAACAATACAACATGTAACAATACAACATGTAACATTACAACATGTAACAATACAACATGTAACAATACAACATGTAACAATACAACATGTAACATTACAACATGTAACAATACAACATGTAACATTACAACATGTAACAATACAACATGTAACATTACAACATGTAACAATACAACATGTAACATTACAACATGTAACAATACAACATGTAACAATACAACATGTAACATTACAACATGTATTACAACATGTAACAATACAACATGTAACATTACAACATGTAACAATACAACATGTAACATTACAACATGTAACAATACAACATGTAACATTACAACATGTATTACAACATGTAACAATACAACATGTAACAATACAACATGTAACATTACAACATGTAACAATACAACATGTAACAATACAACATGTAACAATACAACATGTAACATTACAACATGTAACATTACAACATGTAACAATACAACATGTAACAATACAACATGTAACATTACAACATGTAACAATACAACATGTAACATTACAACATGTAACAATACAACATGTAACATTACAACATGTAACAATACAACATGTAACAATACAACATGTAACAATACAACATGTAACAATACAACATGTATTACAACATGTAACATTACAACATGTAACAATACAACATGTAACAATACAACATGTAACATTACAACATGTAACATTACAACATGTAACATTACAACATGTAACAATACAACATGTAACATTACAACATGTAACAATACAACATGTAACAATACAACATGTAACAATACAACATGTAACATTACAACATGTAACAATACAACATGTAACAATACAACATGTAACAATACAACATGTAACATTACAACATGTAACATTACAACATGTAACATTACAACATGTAACATTACAACATGTAACATTACAACATGTAACAATACAACATGTAACAATACAACATGTAACATTACAACATGTAACAATACAACATGTAACAATACAACATGTAACAATACAACATGTAACATTACAACATGTAACAATACAACATGTAACAATACAACATGTAACAATACAACATGTAACATTACAACATGTAACATTACAACATGTAACATTACAACATGTAACATTACAACATGTAACAATACAACATGTAACAATACAACATGTAACATTACAACATGTAACATTACAACATGTAACATTACAACATGTAACAATACAACATGTAACATTACAACATGTAACATTACAACATGTAACATTACAACATGTAACATTACAACATGTAACAATACAACATGTAACAATACAACATGTAACATTACAACATGTAACATTACAACATGTAACATTACAACATGTAACATTACAACATGTAACAATACAACATGTAACATTACAACATGTAACATTACAACATGTAACAATACAACATGTAACAATACAACATGTAACATTACAACATGTAACATTACAACATGTAACAATACAACATGTAACATTACAACATGTAACAATACAACATGTAACAATACAACATGTAACAATACAACATGTAACATTACAACATGTAACATTACAACATGTAACATTACAACATGTAACATTACAACATGTAACATTACAACATGTGTTACAACATGTAACATTACAACATGTAACATTACAACATGTAACATTACAACATGTAACAATACAACATGTAACAATACAACATGTAACATTACAACATGTAACATTACAACATGTAACAATACAACATGTAACATTACAACATGTAACATTACAACATGTAACATTACAACATGTAACATTACAACATGTAACATTACAACATGTAACATTACAACATGTAACAATACAACATGTAACATTACAACATGTAACATTACAACATGTAACAATACAACATGTAACATTACAACATGTAACAATACAACATGTAACATTACAACATGTAACATTACAACATGTAACATTACAACATGTAACAATACAACATGTAACATTACAACATGTAACAATACAACATGTAACATTACAACATGTAACATTACAACATGTAACATTACAACATGTAACATTACAACATGTAACATTACAACATGTAACAATACAACATGTAACATTACAACATGTAACATTACAACATGTAACAATACAACATGTAACATTACAACATGTAACATTACAACATGTAACATTACAACATGTAACAATACAACATGTAACATTACAACATGTAACATTACAACATGTAACATTACAACATGTAACATTACAACATGTAAACAATACAACATGTAACAATACAACATGTAACAATTACAACATGTAACATTACAACATGTAACATTACTAACATGTAACATTACAACATGTAACATTACAACATGTAAAACTACACATGTACCATTACAACATGTAACATTACAACATGTAACAATACAACATGTAAATACAACATGTAACATTACACATGTAACAATACAACATGTAACATGTACAACATGTAACAATACAACATGTAACAATTACAACATGTAACAATACAACATGTAACAATTACAACATGTAACATTACAACATGTAACATTACAACATGTAACAATACAACATGTAACATACAACATGTAACATACAACATGTAACATTACAACATGTAACATACAACATGTAACATTACAACATGTAACAATACAACATGTAACATTACAACATGTAACATTACAACATGTAACATTACAACATGTAACATTACAACATGTAACAATTACAACATGTAACAATACAACATGTAACATTACAACATGTAACATTACAACATGTAACATTACAACATGTAACATTACAACATGTAACATTACAACATGTAACATTACAACATGTAACATTACAACATGTAACAATTACAACATGTAATACAATACAACATGTAACATTACAAACATGTAACAATACAACATGTACATTACAACATGTAACATTACAACATGTAACAATACAACATGTACAAGTACAACATGTAACAATACAACATGTAACATTACAATATGTAACATTACAAACATGTAACATTACACATGTAACATTACAACATGTAACAATGACACATGTAACATTACAACATGTAACAATACAACATGTAACATTACAAACATGGTAACATTACAACATGTAACAATACAACATGTAACATTACAAACATGTAACAATACAGACATGTAACATTACACATGTAACATTACAACATGTAACATACAACATGTAACATTACAACATGGATACATTACAACATGTAACAATTACAACATGTAACAATACACATGTAACATTACAACATGTAACAATACAACATGTAACATACAACATGTAACATTACACATGTACAGTACAACATGTAACATACAACATGTAAACATTACAACATGTACATTACAACATGTACATTACAAACATGTAACATACACATGTAACAATACAACATGTAACATTACAACATGTAACATATACAACATGTAACATTACACATGTACATACACTGTAACATTACAACATGTAACATTACAAACATGTAACATTACAACATGTAACATTACAACATGTAACATTACAACATGTAACATTACAACATGTACACATTACAACATGTAACATTACAACATGTTAACATTACAAACATGTAAACATTACAACATGTAACATTACAACATGTAACAATTACAACAGTAACATTACAACATGTAACATTACAACATGTAACATTACAACATGTAACATTACAACATGTAACATTACAACATGTAACAATACAACATGTAAACATTACAACATGTAACATTACAACAATGTAACATTACAACAATGTAACATTACAACATGTAACATTACAACATGTAACATTACAACATGTAACAATTACAAACATGTAACATTACAACATGTAACAATACAACATGTAACATTACAACATGTAACATTACAACATGTAACATTACAACATGTAACATTACAACATGTAACAATACAACATGTAACAATACAACATGTAACATTACAACATGTATTACAACATGTAACATTACAACATGTAACATTACAACATGTAACAATACAACATGTAACATTACAACATGTAACATTACAACATGTAACAATACAACATGTAACATTACAACATGTAACATTACAACATGTATTACAACATGTAACATTACAACATGTAACATTACAACATGTAACAATACAACATGTAACAATACAACATGTAACATTACAACATGTAACAATACAACATGTAACATTACAACATGTAACATTACAACATGTATTACAACATGTAACATTACAACATGTAACATTACAACATGTAACAATACA
>NC_091208.1:26189979-26364979 GCF_040958095.1 Procambarus clarkii | reverse complement strand
TGAAAGAGAGCCCCGTTACCTAACGCCCCGTAACTCTGATGCTCTTATTGGTCGCCCGGATGGTATCACAGTGAACCCCTGGAAGAATGGCAAGCAGTTGGTATGGGACTACACGTGCGTATCAACCCTGGCTAACACCTACATTAACCTCAGTGTTGCACAACCAGGTGGCGCTGCCACCCACAGGGAAGCAGCCAAATCCCGTATGTATAGAGAACTGGATCACCACTACAATTTTGTCCCCATTGCTTCTGAGACACTTGGCGCCTGGGGTAAAAGTGCTACCAGTTTTTTGAAGGAACTAGGTTCTAGGTTCATTAAAACAACAAGGGACCCAAGAGCTGCAAGCTTTCTTTTCCAGCGCCTCAGTGTGGCGATACAGAGGGCTAATGCGCACTGCATCCAGGGTTCCTGCCCGCCATCTGAGGAGCTGGAGGAACTCGACAACCTATGATAACCATCTTTGTAACCCATATGTAACTCCTTTTTTGTAACAAAGTTCAAATAAAGTAAATATATATGTGTACATACAAAAGAATGGGGGTGGTAGGAGAAGATAATATTAGTGTTCAGTGAGAAACCACAAGGTCTCCTCTGAATACTTTTTATTTTCTTCTCCGAGGCTATGGGTCCCCACATTGGCACCAGAGGTGGTACCCTCACAAACTTCTATATTATATATATATATATATATATATATATATATATATATATATATATATATATATATGTCGTACCTAATAGCCAGAACGCACTTCTCAGCCTACTATTCAAGGCCCGATTTGCCTAATAAGCCAAGTTTTCATGAATGAATGTTTTTTCGTCTACCTAACCTACCTAACCTAACCTAACCTAGCTTTTTTTGGCTACCTAACCTAACCTTACCTATAAATATAGGTTAGGTTATGTTAGGTAGGGTTGGTTAGGTTCGGTCATATATCTACATTAATTTTAACTCCAATAAAAAAAAATTGACCTCATACATAGAGAAAAGGGTTGCTTTATCATTTCATAAGAAAAAAATTATAGTAAATATATTAATTCAGGAAAACTTGGCTTATTAGGCAAATCGGGCTATGAATAGTAGGCTGAGAAGTGAGTTCTGGCTACTAGGTACGACATATATATATATATATATATATATATATATATATATATATATATATGTCGTACCTAGTAGCCAGAACGTACTTCTCAGCCTACTATGCAAGGCCCGATTTGCCTAATAAGCCAAGTTTTCATGAATTAATTGTTTTTCAACTGCCTAACCTACCTAACCTAACCCAACTTTTTCGGCTACCTAACCGAACCTAACCTATAAAGATAGGTTAGGTTAGGTTAGGTTAGGTAGGGTTGGTTAGGTTCGGTCATATATCTACGTTAATTTTAACTCCAATAACAAAAATTGACCTCATACATAATGAAATGGGTAGCTTTATCATTTCATAAGAAAAAAATTTGAGGAAATATATTAATTCAGGAAAACTTGGCTTATTAGGCAAATCGGGCCTCGCATAGTAGGCTGAGAAGTGCGTTCTGGCTACTAGGTACGACATTATATATATATATATATATATATATATATATATATATGTCGTACCTAGTAGCCAGAACACACTTCTCAGCCTACTATGCAAGGCTCAATTTGCCTAATAAGCCAAGTTTTCATGAATTAATTGTTTTTCGACTACCTAACCTACCTAACCTAACCTAACCTACCTTTTTCGGCTACCTAACCGAACCTAACCTATAAAGATAGGTTAGGTTAGGTTAGGTAGGGTTGGTTAGGTTCGGTCATATATCTACGTTAATTTTAACTCCAATAAAAAGAAATTGACCTCATACATAATGAAATGGGTAGCTTTATCATTTCATAAGAAAAAAATTAGAGAAAATATATTAATTCAGGAAAACTTGGCTTATAAGGCAAATCGGGCCTTGCATAGTTGGCCGAGAAGTGCATTCTGGCTACTAGGTACGACATATATATATATATATATATATATATATATATATATATATATATATATATATATATATACAAGCTTCCCACAACCTCGGCTAGAGACGACGCAGACACAGTGGCACACCAAGGATGGCACTGTGTGTGGCACCAAGGATGGCACTGTGTCTGTGGCACCAAGGATGGCACTGTGTCTGTGGCACCAAGGATGGCACTGTGTCTGTGGCACCAAGGATGGCACTGTGTCTGTGGCACCAAGGATGCCACTGTGTCTGTGGCACCAAGGATGCCACTGTGTCTGTGGCACCAAGGATGACACTGTGTCTGTGGCACCAAGGATGCCACTGTGACTGTGGCACCAAGGATGCCACTGTGACTGTGGCACCAAGGATGGCACTGTGACTGTGGCACCAAGGATGGCACTGTGTCTGTGGCACCAAGGATGCCACTGTGACTGTGGCACCAAGGATGGCACTGTGACTGTGGCACCAAGGATGGCACTGTGACTGTGGCACCAAGGATGCCACTGTGACTGTGGCACCAAGGATGCCACTGTGACTGTGGCACCAAGGATGGCACTGTGTCTGTGGCACCAAGGATGACACTGTCTGTGGCACCAAGGATGACACTGTGTCTGTGGCACCAAGGATGCCACTGTGTCTGTGGCACCAAGGATGCCACTGTGTCTGTGGCACCAAGGATGCCACTGTGACTGTGGCACCAAGGATGCCACTGTGACTGTGGCACCAAGGATGGCACTGTGTCTGTGGCACCAAGGATGACACTGAGTGGCACCAGGGAAAAACACGATCACGAACTCAAATCCGATAACAAACTTGTCAACACACAACATCAAAAACACGAAAACCCTATCACCACCACCCCCCTCTCCCCCCCAGCACCCCCCCCCTCCCCCACCGCCACCCCCATTACCCCCCCCCACCTCATCTCCCACCCCAGCACCCCCCCCTCACCTCATCTCCCACCCCAACACTAGGTCAAAGAATGGTGGAGAATCTTCAGAGGACTTAGAAACGGAAAGTCATGCCTCACGAACTTGATTGAGTTTTATGACAAGGTCACTAAATTAAGGCAGGGTAGACAATAGTTCTAGACTGTCACAAGGCATTTGACACTCTTCCCCGATGAAAGACTGCTCCACAAGATAGACAACCCAGGGAGCCAGATTCACGAAAGCACTTACGCAAGTACTTACGAACCTGTACATCTTTTCTCCATTTTTGGCGGCTTTGTTTACAATTATTAAACAGTTAATGAGCTCGGAAGCACCTGGAGGCTATTTATAACAATAACAACAGTTAAATGGGAAGTTTTCAGGCGTGCAAACTGTTTAATAAATGTAACCAAAGGTGTCGAAGATTGAGGAAAGATGTACACGTTCGTAAATACTTGCGTAACTGCTTCGTGAATCTGGCCCCAGGTTTCTATTTGGAGGAATGTACCAAGTGGGGTCCTACAAGACTCTGTCCTGGGCCCGCTGCTGTTCCGAATTTATGTGACCGACCTGCCCGAGGGAGTGAGCTCAGACGTGTCAATGTTTGCAGATGATGCAAAGCTGATGAGGAATGTGAAAACATATGAGGACTGCAGGAAGTTACAGGAGGTCCTTGACAAGCTCCAGGAGTGGTCAAGAAGATGGCTGCTGGAATTCTATCCCAACAAGTGTAAGGTAATGAAGATGGGAAATAGAGAAGACCAGAAGGTATCTACACCATAGAGGGAAGGCACCTCCAGGAATCAGATAAAGAGAACGATCTTAGAAGTGGATATAATTCCGATACTCACACCGGAGACACACACACACAGGATAACATCAGCAGCATATGGGATGCTGGCAAATACAAGAACATCGTTTAAGAACCTGAATCAGGACTCCTTCAAAGCAATCTACTCAACATTCGTTAGACCAATACTGGAATACGCATCACCGGCAGGGAATCCGCACCTTGTGAAGCATAAAGCCAAAATTAAAAAAGTACAAAAGGTTTGTAGCACGATTGGTACCTGCTTACCTGGTTGATGGGGTTCTGGAAGTTCTTCTACTCCCCGGGCCGAGGCCAGGCTTGACTTGTGAGAGTTTGGTCCACCAGGCTGTTGCTTGGAGCGGCCCGCAGGCCCACATACCCACCACAGCCCGGCTGATCCGGAACTTCTCTTAGAAAACAGTCCAGCAGTGAGTAAAAGGATTAAGCTACGAACATAGTCTAATGGAACCAAATCTCCCAGTCCTAGAGGATAGAACAGAGGGGATATGATCTCAACTTACAAGATACTGAGTGGAATAGATAAGGTAGATAACGATACCCTCTTCAGACTGAGAGAAAGCAGGACAAGAGGACATTGGTAAAAGCTGTAGGCATAAATGAACCTAACTAAGTACACGTAACAAATGGAATGCTTTCAAAGAAACGTCGTGGAAGCCACCTCCGTCCACAACTTTAAGGCCAGATTGGACAAAGAGTTTGAAAGTCAGGAGTAGTTAAGGTGAAATGCAACAGCTGCAAGGCTACTGGTCGGGGCACAGAGAGCTAGAGACCTTACTTCCCTATAGACACTGATAGCTAAGTACCCCCACCACAGTCTTCCACTCCACCACCATCACTGTCCCCCACCGCAGTGTATTTCCCCTCCCAAATCTTGTTATTAATACACATATTCACTATAAATTCTCATCCACACTTTCACTATCCATTCATCCACATGTTCACTATCTGCCTGGCCGCTTCTCACTCCCTGGCGCCTCCTAGAACATTTGCAGCCCCGACAGGGACCCTCCCAGACAGGGACTCTCCCAGTCAGGGACCCCACAGACAGGGACCCCACAGACAGGGACCCCCCAGACAGGGACCCCCAGACAGGGACCCCCAGACAGGGACCCCCAGACAAGGACCCCCGACAGGGACCCCCAGACAGGGACCCCCAGACAGGGACCCCCAGACAGGGGACCCCCAGACAGGGGACCCCCAGGCAGGGACCCCCAGACAGGGGACCCCCAGACAGGGGACCCCCAGACAGGGACCCCCAGACAGGGGACCCCCAGGCAGGGACCCCAAATAGGGACCCCCCAGACAGGGGACCCCAAGACAGGGACCCCCAAACAGGGAGCCCAAACAGGGACCTCATCTTGATTTTCCCTTATCTTGCTTCGTCTCCATTATTCTCTCTACTCCTTTTTCTTATCGCGACCTTCTTAATGGTTCTTAATTCTGTTTTCTTATTAACTCTGCATCATCCTTGATGGAATTTCCTTGTTATCTTCTGCCTGCCTGGTGTATCCTACCCCCTGCCCGTCCTCCCTCTCACACCAGGGATATCTACGCCATAAGGCTATCTATACACCATAAGGCTATCTATACACCATAAGGCTATCTATACACCATAAGACTATCTATACACCATAAGGCTATCTATACACCATAAGGCTATCTATACACCATAAGGCTATCTATACACCATAAGGCTATCTATGCCATAAGGCTATCTATGCCTTAAGGCTATCTAAGCCATAAGGCTATCTATACACCATAAGGCTATCTACACACCATAAGGCTATCTATACACCATAAGGCTATCTACACACCATAAGGCTTTCTATACACCATTAGGCTATCTACACTCCATATGGCTATCTATACACCATAAGGCTATCTATACACCATAAGGCTATCTATACACCATAAGGCTATCTATACACCATAAGGCTATCTAAACACCATAAGGCTATCTATACACCATAAGGCTATATATACACCATAAGGCTATCTATACACCATAAGGCTATCTATACACCATAAGGCTATCTATACACCATAAGGCTATCTATACACCATAAGGCTATCTATACACCATAAGGCTATCTATGCCATAAGGCTATCTATACACCATAAGACTATCTATACACCATAAGGCTATCTATGCCATAAGGCCATCTATACACCATAAGGCTATCTATACACCATAAGGCTATCTATACACCATAAGGCTATCTATACACCATAAGGCTATCTATACACCATAAGGCTATCTATGCCATAAGGCTATCTATACACCATAAGACTATCTATACACCATAAGGCTATCTATACACCATAAGGCTATCTATACACCATAAGACTATCTATACACCATAAGACTATCTATACACCATAAGGCTATCTATACACCATAAGGCTATCTATACACCATAAGGCTATCTATGTCATAAGGCTATCTATGCCTTAAGGCTATCTAAGCCATAAGGCTATCTATACACCATAAGGCTATCTACACACCATAAGGCTTTCTATACACCATAAGGCTATCTACACACCATAAGGCTATCTATACACCATAAGGCTATCTATACACCATAAGGCTATCTATACACCATAAGGCTATCTATACACCATAAGGCTATCTATACACCATAAGGCTATCTATACACCATAAGGCTATCTATACACCATAAGGCTATCTATACACCATAAGGCTATCTATACACCATAAGGCTATCTATACACCATAAGGCTATCTATACACCATAAGGCTATCTATACACCATAAGGCTATCTACACACCATAAGGCTATCTATACACCATAAGGCTATCTATACACCATAAGGCTATCTATACACCATAAGGCTATCTACACCGGCTTGATGGGGTTCTGGGAGTTCTTCTACTCCCCAAGCCCGGCCCGAGAGCCAAGGCTTTACTAGTGAGGCATAAAAGCAAATTGAAAGTAATAAAAAGGTTTGCAAGAAAATTGTTGCCAGAGCTAAGAGAGTTGAAGTACAAGGACCGGCTGATGGAACAATCACACGACCCTGGAAAACAATCACGCAACACAATCAGCTAATCAGTTTACAACCAGCTGCCAAATATATTTCATCTGGATGGTGAGAAGCGAAGCGTGAAATGATAACGAAATAGAAACTCTGCTAAGTTTATCTTCTGGGGTTTACTACTTCTTCCGGGGATCCATGTCCCCGCGGCCCGGTCTCTGACGAGGTCTTCTGGCTGGTGGTCTGGTCAATCAGACTGTTGGACGCTGCAGCGTGGCATGTGTGTGGTGGAGTGGGCGGGGGTCGCCCACTCCACGTTGCTTGACGCTGTCATTAGAGGTAGAGTGTTTGAGTGAAGTCTTGGGACAAGATGAGACAGAACTTGTCACTCTCCTCTCACACTCCTCCCCTCACTCTCTCTCACCATACTCCTCCCCCGCACACTCTCACCATACTCCTGCCCTCACTCTCTCACCATACTCCTGCCCCCTCACTCTCTCTCACTATACTCCTGCCCCTCACTCTCTCTCACCATACTCCTCCCCCTCACACTCTCACCATACTCCTGCCCTCACTCTCTCACCGTACTCCTGCCCCTCACTCTCTCTCACTATACTCCTGCCCCTCACTCTCTCTCGCCATACTCCTGCCCCTCACTCTCGCCATACTCCTGCCCCTCACTCTCTCTCGCCATACTCCTGCCCCTCTCTCTCTCTCGCCATACTCCTGCCCCTCACTCTCTCTCGCCATACTCCTGCCCCTCACTCTCTCTCGCCATACTCCTGCCCCTCACTCTCTCTCGCCATACTCCTGCCCCTCACTCTCTCTCGCCATACTCCTGCCCCTCACTCTCTCTCACCATACTCCTGTCCCTCACTCTCTCTCGCCATACTCCTCCACTCACTCTCTCTACCTTGAGGCTACCTTGAGGTGCTTCCGGGGCTTAGTGTCCCCGCGGCCCGCTCGTCGACCAGGCCTCCTGGTTGCTGGACTGATCAACCAGGCTGTTAGACGCGGCTGCTCGCAGCCTGACGTATGAGTCACAGCCTGGTTGATCAGGTATCCTTTGGAGGTGCTTATCCAGTTCTCTCTTGAACACTGTTAGGGGTTTCCCAGTTATGCCCCTTATGTGTAGTGGAAGCGTGTTGAACAGTCTCGGGGCTCTGATGTTGATAGAGTTCTCTCTCAGAGTACCTGTTGCACCTCTGCTTTTCAACGGGGGTATTCTGCACATCCTGCCATGTCTTCTGGTCTCATGTGATGTTATTTCTGTGTGCAGGTTTGGGACCAGCCCCTCAATTATTTTCCACGTGTAAATTATTATGTATCTCTCCCGCCTGCGCTCAAGGGAGTACAGATTTAGGCTCTTTAGTCGGTCCCAGTAATTTAGATGTTTTACTGAGTGGATTCTAGCAGTAAAGGATCTCTGCACGCTCTCCAGGTCAGCAATTTCTCCACCTCTGAAAGGGGCTGTCATTGTGCAGCAGTACTCCACTCTAGAGAGCACTAGCGTCTTGAAAAGTATCATCAGTATAGTATCTCTAGTGTGAAAGTTCTTGTTATCCATCCTGACATTTTTCTTGCAGTTGTGACGGCTACTTTATTGTGTTCTTTAAAGGTAAGGTCTTCCGACATGAGTACACCCAGATCCTTTACATTGCCTTTTCGTTCTATGTTATGATTTGCCTGAGTTTTGTACGTGGTTTCTGTTTTTATGTTTTCAATTTTTCCGTAGCGCATGAGCTGGAACTTATCCTCGTTAAACACCATATTATTTTCTGTAGCCCATAGAAAGACCTGATCTACATCTGATTGGAGGTTTGCCGTGTCCTCTATGTTGCCAACTCTCATGAAAATCCTAGTGTCATCTGCAAAGGATGATACAGTGCTATAGGTTGTGTTCTGGTCTATGTCCGATATGAGGATGAGAAAAAGTACTGGAGCAAGCACAGTACCCTGGGGGACTGAGCTCTTCACGGTTGATGGGCTGGATTTTATTTTGTTGACTATTACACATTGGGTTCTGTTAGTCAGGAAATTGTAGATCCATCTGCCTATTTTCCCCGGTAATTCCTTTTGAACGCATTTTATGTGCAATAACACCATGGTCACATTTATCAAAAGCTTTTGCGAAATCTGTGTAAATTACATCAGCGTTTTGTTTGTCTTCCATAGCATCTAATGCCATATCATAGTGGTCCAGCAACTGCGACAGGCAAGAGCGCCCTGTTCTGAAACCATGTTGTCCGGGGTTATGGAGATGCTGTGATTCCATGTATTTTGTGATCTTACTTCTTAGCACTCTCTCAAAAATTTTTATGATGTGCGATGTTAGTGCTATCGGTCTGTAATTTTTTGCCTCTGCCTTATTTCCTCCTTTATGGAGTGGTGCTATCTCTGCTGCTTTTAGTATGTCAGGGATAACGCCAGTATCTAGGCTTTGTCTCCACAGAATGTGAAGGGCCTGCGATAGCGGTTTTTTACAGTTCTTGATGAATATGGAGTTCCAAGAATCCGGGCCTGGTGTAGAGTGCATAGGCATACTGTTTATGGCTTCTTCAAAATCTAGTGGGGATAGGGCGACGTCTGATATATGATTTGATGTTGGTATCATATCCATGAAAAATTCATTTGGGTTATCAATCTTTAGTGCATTTAATGGCTCGCTGAAAACAGAGTCGTACTGCTTCCTCAGTAACTCGCTCATTTCTTTGTTGTCATCGGTGAAAGATCCATCTCCCTTTCGCAGGGGCCCGATACTAGATGTGGTTTTTGATCTTGATTTTGCAAAGGAGAAAAAATATTTCGGATTTCTCTCTATTTCACTGATGGCCTTTTGCTCTCTTTGCCTCTCCTGGGTTTTGTATGATTCTTGTAGCTTGAGTTCAATTGTTTCTATTTCTCTACCTAACCTTTTTCGCCGTTCTTGAGATAGGGTGCGACTCTCAAGTTGTTCCGCGATTCGTTTTCTTCGCCTATATAGGGAACGACGTACCGTTCCAATCTGCATCTCTTTCTCTTTTTTCTTAGGGGTATGCGGTTTGAACATATTTCTAGTGCTACTGAGCATATTTTTTCCAGGCACTGGTTCAGGTTTGCATTTCCTAGCTGTTCTTCCCAGTTTATTTCTGTGAAGTCCTGGTTTATTTGCTCCCAGTTTATCCGTTTATTATTGAAGTTGAATTTGCTGAAATCTCCTCCACCTGGAATCTGGACTGGTTTTGATGGTCCATTCCCCATGGTTGTCAGAACTTCAATTAAGTTGTGATCTGAGTAACAAGTATTTGTAATCATTATGTTCCCGATCAACTCATCATTATTAGTGAAAATGAGGTCCAGCGTGTTCTCCTTCCTAGTTGGTTCTATTTGCTGGTTTAAGGCAAACCTATCGCACATCCGTTGCAGGTCATTTGCATGTGCCTGTTCATTTAGGCTACTTCCTGGTATTCTTTCTGATATTACTGTATTAGCCAGGTGCTTCCATTTCAGGTGCCGTAGGTTGAAGTCCCCAAGCAGGATGATGTTCGGAGCTGGATTTGTGAGGTTTTCCAAGCAGTGCTCTATTTTCATTAGTTGGTCTTTAAACTGCTGAGGGTTTGCCTCCGGTGACTTATATACAAGGACAACAACTACATTTAGGATCTCTATTTTGACTATCAGCACTTCCACCATATCATTTGAGGTGTTTAGCAGCTCAGTACAGATGAGTGTGTCTTTGATGTAGAGGCTGACCCCACCCTGAAGCCGGTGTTTCCTATCACATCTGAAGAGATTGTACTCTGAGATCCATATTTCACCATCAAGGTAGTCCTTTGTGTGAGTTTCCGTTAGGGCTGCAAACACTGCATTTGCCTCATGAAGGAGACCATCTATAAAGTGAACTTTGTTGGGTTTGCGTGTTTTTATACCCTGGATGTTGGCAAATATAAATGATGTTATCGTGTTAGTGGAAGTGCTGGATGCTTTAATTGGTGTTAATATCTGAGGCTCTGGTAAGGAGGCCACTGTGTTTGCGTCCTCTCTAGCATTTGACCGAGTTGGTGGTAGAGTCTGGTCATTTTTAGCCATTCTTCTCCTCCTCCTCTTGCTAAAAAATTATCCCGGTCGATGGAGTAGTCGCTGTTTTCATAGTGGTAGTCTGTCGGTTTTATTCGCCTGGAACCTCTTATATGAAAAGCTGGACATTCAGCATTGAAGCACTCTTTCCTGTCCAAAGAGTTCTTGCAAATTTCTGGGTGAAAGAATTCACAGCTTTTGGTACATTTACCTGTATTGAGGAGGTTTCTGCACTTTCTAGGGTGATCGTGTGTACATGTTCCATTTATTCTTCCCGATTCCCCATGCTTACAGGTTGCCCATCTGTAATACCAACAGATTTTGGGGCCTTGCTTTGTTTGTTTCCCTCTGCCAGGGACCGCACTCTGCTGCGGCGCCCCCGACACTGTGCTCTGCTCCGGTGCCTGTGACACTGTGCCCTGCTCCGGTGCCTGTGACACCGCGCTCTGCTCCGGTGCCTGTGACACCGCGCTCTGCTCCGGTGCCTGTGACACCGCGCTCTGCTCCGGTGCCTGTGACACCGCGCTCTGCTCCGGTGCCTGTGACACCGCGCTCTGCTCCGGTGCCTGTGACACTGTGCCCTGCTCCGGTGCCTGCGACACCGCGCACTGCTCCGGGGCCTGTGACACTGTGCCCTGCTCCGGGGCCTGTGACACTGTGCCCTGCTCCGGGGCCTGTGACACTGTGCCCTGCTCCGGGGCCTGTGACACCGCGCTCTGCTCCGGGGCCTGTGACACCGCGCTCTGCTCCGGGGCCTGTGACACCGCGCTCTGCTCCGGGGCCTGTGACACCGCGCACTGCTCCGGGGCCTGTGACACCGCGCTCTGCTCCGGGGCCTGTGACACCGCGCTCTGCTCCGGGGCCTGTGACACCGCGCTCTGCTCCGGGGCCTGTGACACCGCGCTCTGCTCCGGGGCCTGTGACACCGCGCTCTGCTCCGGTGCCTGTGACACCGCGCTCTGCTCCGGTGCCTGTGACACCGCGCTCTTCTCCGGTGCCTGTGACACCGCGCTCTGCTCCGGTGCCTGTGACACCGCGCTCTGCTCCGGGGCCTGTGACACCGCGCTCTGCTCCGGTGCCTGTGACACCGCGCTCTGCTCCGGTGCCTGTGACACCGCGCTCTGCTCCGGTGCCTGTGACACCGCGCTCTGCTCCGGTGCCTGTGACACCGCGCTCTGCTCCGGTGCCTGTGACACCGCGCTCTGCTCCGGGGCCTGTGACACCGCGCTCTGCTCCGGTGCCTGTGACACCGCGCACTGCTCAGGCATCCCCGACTCCGTGCCCTGCTCAGGCATCCCCGACTCCGTGCCCTGCTCAGGCATCCCCGACTCCGCGCCCTGCTCAGGCATTCCCGTATCCATACGGGGATCCTCTCACCATACGCCACCACAAATCCCCTAAGTTATATTACACATTTCCTCACCAACGTTTCGACCGGGAGCCGGTCGGCCGAGCGGACAGCACGCTGAATTTGTGATCCTGTGGTCCCGGGTTTGATCCCAGGCGTCGGCGAGAAACAATGGGCAGAGTTTCTTTCACCCTATGCCCCTGTTACCTAGCAGTAAAATAGGTACCTGGGTGTTAGTCAGCTGTCACGGGCTGCTTCCTGGGGGTGGACGCCTGGTCGAGGACCGGGCCGCGGGGACACTAAAGCCCCGAAATCATCTCAAGATAACCTCAAGATAAGAAGATAACCCATGGTACTGACCTCTACAGCCTGACCTCAGGCTCTCATGACCCCCACACCTCCCACACCTGACTGGTCCACACCTGGCTGGCAGTGGTCCACACCTGGAGTATACCTGGAGAGGGTTCTGGGAGTTCTTCTCCCCATGCCCGGCCTGAGGCCAGGCTCGACTTGTGATAACTTGGTCCACCAGGCTGTTGCTTGGAGCGGCCCGCAGGCCCACATACCCACCACAGCCCGGTTGGTCCGGCACTCCTTGGAGGAACTTATCTAAGTGCCTCTTGAATACCGCCACCTTTGTTCCGGCAATATTTCTTATGCTTGCTGGGAGGGTGTTGAACAGCTATGGACCTCAGATGTGGTAGGCCTCCTGTGGTTGGTGTAGGCCTCCTGTGGTTGGTGTAGGCCTCCTGTGGTTGGTGTAGGCCTCCAGTGGTTGGTGTAGGCCTCCAGTGGTTGGTGTAGGCCTCCTGTGGTTGATGTAGGCCTCCAGTGGTTGGTGTAGGCCTCCAGTGGTTGGTGTAGGCCTCCTGTGGTTGGTGTAGGCCTCCAGTGGTTGATGTAGGCCTCCAGTGGTTGGTGTAGGCCTCCAGTGGTTGGTGTAGGCCTCCAGTGGTTGGTGTAGGCCTCCAGTGGTTGGTGTAGGCCTCCAGTGGTTGGCGTAGGCCTCCAGTGGTTGGCGTAGGCCTCCAGTGGTTGGTGTAGGCCTCCAGTGGTTGGTGTAGGCCTCCAGTGGTTGGTGTAGGCCTCCTGTGGTTGGTGTAGGCCTCCTGTGGTTGATGTAGGCCTCCAGTGGTTGGTGTAGGCCTCCAGTGGTTGGTGTAGGCCTCCAGTGGTTGGTGTAGGCCTCCAGTGGTTGGTGTAGGCCTCCTGTGGTTGGTGTAGGCCTCCAGTGGTTGGTGTAGGCCTCCTGTGGTTGGTGTAGGCCTCCTGTGGTTGGTGTAGGCCTCCAGTGGTTGGTGTAGGCCTCCTGTGGTTGGTGTAGGCCTCCAGTGGTTGGTGTAGGCCTCCTGTGGTTGGTGTAGGCCTCCAGTGGTTGGTGTAGGCCTCCTGTGGTTGGTGTAGGCCTCCAGTGGTTGGTGTAGGCCTCCAGTGGTTGGTGTAGGCCTCCAGTGGTTGGTGTAGGCCTCCTGTGGTTGGTGTAGGCCTCCTGTGGTTGGTGTAGGCCTCCAGTGGTTGGTGTAGGCCTCCAGTGGTTGGTGTAGGCCTCCAGTGGTTGGTGTAGGCCTCCAGTGGTTGGTGTAGGCCTCCTGTGGTTGGTGTAGGCCTCCAGTGGTTGGTGTAGGCCTCCAGTGGTTGGTGTAGGCCTCCAGTGGTTGGTGTAGGCCTCCAGTGGTTGGTGTAGGCCTCCAGTGGTTGATGTAGGCCTCCAGTGGTTGATATAGGCCTCCAGTGGTTGGTGTAGGCCTCCAGTGGTTGGTGTAGGCCTCCAGTGGTTGGTGTAGGCCTCCAGTGGTTGGTGTAGGCCTCCAGTGGTTGGTGTAGGCCTCCTGTGGTTGGTGTAGGCCTCCAGTGGTTGGTGTAGGCCTCCAGTGGTTGGTGTAGGCCTCCAGTGGTTGGTGTAGGCCTCCAGTGGTTGGTGTAGGCCTCCAGTGGTTGGTGTAGGCCTCCAGTGGTTGGTGTAGGCCTCCTGTGGTTGGTGTAGGCCTCCAGTGGTTGGTGTAGGCCTCCAGTGGTTGGTGTAGGCCTCCAGTGGTTGGTGTAGGCCTCCAGTGGTTGGTGTAGGCCTCCTGTGGTTGGTGTAGGCCTCCAGTGGTTGGTGTAGGCCTCCAGTGGTTGGTGTAGGCCTCCAGTGGTTGGTGTAGGCCTCCAGTGGTTGGTGTAGGCCTCCAGTGGTTGGTGTAGGCCTCCAGTGGTTGGTGTAGGCCTCCTGTGGTTGGTGTAGGCCTCCAGTGGTTGGTGTAGGCCTCCAGTGGTTGGTGTAGGCCTCCTGTGGTTGGTGTAGGCCTCCAGTGGTTGGTGTAGGCCTCCTGTGGTTGGTGTAGGCCTCCAGTGGTTGGTGTAGGCCTCCTGTGGTTGGTGTAGGCCTCCAGTGGTTGGTGTAGGCCTCCTGTGGTTGGTGTAGGCCTCCAGTGGTTGGTGTAGGCCTCCTGTGGTTGGTGTAGGCCTCCAGTGGTTGGTGTAGGCCTCCTGTGGTTGGTGTAGGCCTCCAGTGGTTGGTGTAGGCCTCCAGTGGTTGGTGTAGGCCTCCAGTGGTTGGTGTAGGCCTCCTGTGGTTGGTGTAGGCCTCCTGTGGTTGGTGTAGGCCTCCAGTGGTTGGTGTAGGCCTCCAGTGGTTGGTGTAGGCCTCCAGTGGTTGGTGTAGGCCTCCAGTGGTTGGTGTAGGCCTCCTGTGGTTGGTGTAGGCCTCCAGTGGTTGGTGTAGGCCTCCAGTGGTTGGTGTAGGCCTCCAGTGGTTGGTGTAGGCCTCCAGTGGTTGGTGTAGGCCTCCAGTGGTTGATGTAGGCCTCCAGTGGTTGATATAGGCCTCCAGTGGTTGGTGTAGGCCTCCAGTGGTTGGTGTAGGCCTCCAGTGGTTGGTGTAGGCCTCCAGTGGTTGGTGTAGGCCTCCAGTGGTTGGTGTAGGCCTCCTGTGGTTGGTGTAGGCCTCCAGTGGTTGGTGTAGGCCTCCAGTGGTTGGTGTAGGCCTCCTGTGGTTGGTGTAGGCCTCCAGTGGTTGGTGTAGGCCTCCTGTGGTTGGTGTAGGCCTCCTGTGGTTGGTGTAGGCCTCCAGTGGTTGGTGTAGGCCTCCTGTGGTTGGTGTAGGCCTCCAGTGGTTGGTGTAGGCCTCCAGTGGTTGGTGTAGGCCTCCAGTGGTTGGTGTAGGCCTCCAGTGGTTGGTGTAGGCCTCCAGTGGTTGGTGTAGGCCTCCAGTGGTTGGTGTAGGCCTCCAGTGGTTGGTGTAGGCCTCCAGTGGTTGGTGTAGGCCTCCAGTGGTTGGTGTAGGCCTCCAGTGGTTGGTGTAGGCCTCCTGTGGTTGGTGTAGGCCTCCTGTGGTTGGTGTAGGCCTCCAGTGGTTGGTGTAGGCCTCCAGTGGTTGGTGTAGGCCTCCAGTGGTTGGTGTAGGCCTCCAGTGGTTGGTGTAGGCCTCCAGTGGTTGGTGTAGGCCTCCAGTGGTTGGTGTAGGCCTCCAGTGGTTGGTGTAGGCCTCCAGTGGTTGGTGTAGGCCTCCTGTGGTTGATATAGGCCTCCTGTAGTTATCTTGAGGTTATCTTGAGATGATTTCGGGGCTTTAGTGTCCCCGCGGCCCGGTCCTCAACCAGGCCTCCACCCCCAGGAAGCAGCCCGTGACTGCTGACTAACTCCCAGGTACCTATTTACTGCTAGGTAACAGGGGCATTCAGGGTGAAAGAAACTTTGCCCATTTGTTTCTGCCTCGTGCGGGAATCGAACCCGCGCCACAGAATTACGAGTCCTGCGCGCTATCCACCAGGCTACGAGGCCCCTGTTGATATACGCCTCCTGTTTATTTAATTCGCGTGTTCATAGGTGGAGCGTGTTCATAGGTGGAGCGTGTTCATAGGTGGAGCGTGTTCATAGGTGGAGCGTGTTCATAGGTGGAGCGTGTTCATAGGTGGAGCGTGTTCATAGGTGGAGCGTGTTCATAGGTGGAGAGTGTTCTCCACGTCAGCGTTCTACGCAGTTCTTTGTCCTTGTTCATGAACACATTTTTGTTCAAGATTTGTTCATTAAAATCATTTGAATATACAAAGCTTAGGGTTGTTACAGTGGCACCGAGTCAGGGAGGTGTTGGTGAGGGAGAGAGGTGATGTTGGTGAGGGAGAGAGGTGGTGTTGGTGAGGGAGAGAGGTGATGTTGGTGAGGGAGAGAGGTGGTGTTGGTGAGGGAGAGAGGTGATGTTGGTGAGGGAGAGAGGTGATGTTGGTGAGAGAGGTGGTGTTGGTGAGGGAGAGAGGTGATGTTGGTGAGGGAGAGAGGTGATGTTGGTGAGGGAGAGAGGTGATGTTGGTGAGGGAGAGAGGTGATGTTGGTGAGGGAGAGAGGTGATGTTGGTGAGGGAGAGAGGTGGTGTTGGTGAGGGAGAGAGGTGATGTTGGTGAGGGAGAGAGAGAAGGTGTTGGTGAGGGAGAGAGGTGATGTTGGTGAGGGAGAGAGGTGGTGTTGGTGAGGGAGAGAGGTGATGTTGGTGAGGGAGAGAGGTGGTGTTGGTGAGAGAGAGAGGTGGTGTTGGTGAGGGAGAGAGGTGATGTTGGTGAGGGAGAGAGGTGGTGTTGGTGAGGGAGAGAGGTGATGTTGGTGAGGGAGAGAGAGAAGGTGTTGGTGAGGGAGAGAGGTGATGTTGGTGAGGGAGAGAGGTGGTGTTGGTGAGGGAGAGAGGTGATGTTGGTGAGGGAGAGAGGTGGTGTTGGTGAGAGAGAGAGGTGGTGTTGGTGAGGGAGAGAGGTGATGTTGGTGAGGGAGAGAGGTGGTGTTGGTGAGGGAGAGAGGTGGTGTTGGTGAGGGAGAGAGGTGGTGTTGGTGAGGGAGAGAGGTGATGTTGGTGAGGGAGAGAGGTGGTGTTGGTGAGAGAGAGAGGTGGTGTTGGTGAGGGAGAGAGGTGATGTTGGTGAGGGAGAGAGGTGGTGTTGGTGAGGGAGAGAGGTGGTGTTGGTGAGGGAGAGAGGTGGTGTTGGTGAGGGAGAGAGGTGGTGTTGGTGAGGGAGAGAGGTGATGTTGGTGAGAGAGGTGGTGTTAGTGAGGGAGAGAGGTGGTGTTGGTGAGGGAGAGAGAGAAGGTGTTGGTGAGGGAGAGAGAGAAGGTGTTGGTGAGGGAGAGAGAGAAGGTGTTGGTGAGGGAGAGAGGTGGTGTTGGTGAGGGAGAGAGAGAAGGTGTTGGTGAGGGAGAGAGAGAAGGTGTTGGTGAGGGAGAGAGAGAAGGTGTTGGTGAGGGAGAGAGAGAAGGTGTTGGTGAGGGAGAGAGGTGGTGTTGGTGAGGGAGAGAGGTGATGTTGGTGAGAGAGAGAGGTGGTGTTGGTGAGGGAGAGAGAGAAGGTGTTGGTGAGGGAGAGAGGTGATGTTGGTGAGGGAGAGAGGTGGTGTTGGTGAGGGAGAGAGGTGGTGTTGGTGAGGGAGAGAGGTGGTGTTGGTGAGGGAGAGAGGTGATGTTGGTGAGAGAGAGAGGTGGTGTTGGTGAGGGAGAGAGGTGGTGTTGGTGAGGGAGAGAGAGAAGGTGTTGGTGAGGGAGAGAGGTGATGTTGGTGAGAGAGAGAGGTGGTGTTGGTGAGGGAGAGAGGTGGTGTTGGTGAGGGAGAGAGGTGGTGTTGGTGAGGGAGAGAGGTGGTGTTGGTGAGGGAGAGAGAGAAGGTGTTGGTGAGGGAGAGAGGTGGTGTTGGTGAGGGAGAGAGGTGGTGTTGGTGAGGGAGAGAGGTGGTGTTGGTGAGGGAGAGAGGTGGTGTTGGTGAGGGAGAGAGGTGGTGTTGGTGAGGGAGAGAGGTGGTGTTGGTGAGGGAGAGAGGTGGTGTTGGTGAGGGAGAGAGGTGGTGTTGGTGAGGGAGAGAGGTGGTGTTGGTGAGGGAGAGAGGTGATGTTGGTGAGGGAGAGAGGTGGTGTTGGTGAGGGAGAGAGGTGATGTTGGTGAGGGAGAGAGGTGGTGTTGGTGAGAGAGAGAGAAGGTGTTGGTGAGAGAGAGAGAGAAGGTGTTGGTGAGAGAGAGAGAAGGTGTTGGTGAGAGAGAGAGGTGGTGTTGGTGAGGGAGAGAGGTGATGTTGGTGAGGGAGAGAGGTGGTGTTGGTGAGAGAGAGAGAGAAGGTGTTGGTGAGAGAGAGAGAGAAGGTGTTGGTGAGGGAGAGAGGTGGTGTTGGTGAGGGGAGGAGTCAGCAAGGGGTGAGGGGAAGGCATCAAGAATGAGGGGACGAGCAACAAGAGAGGGGAAGTAAATCCCCTCTCAGCAAGCCCTCAACACACACAGTGATGGCAGTAACCCTTGAGGGCAAGATGCCCTTCTTGATGGCGGCTCAGTTGCAGCCTCCTGTGTAACACAAGAGGGGATCACCCTCATGTGCAGACGCCCCTGTGCAACACCAGGCCACACAACACAGGGGCCCACAGGGGCCACACAACACAGGGGCCACACAACACAGGGGCCCACAGGGGCACACAACACAGGGGCCCACAGGGGCGCACAGGGGCCACACAACACAGGGGCCACACAACACAGGGGGCCACACAACACAGGGGCCCACGGGGGCCACGCAACACAGGGGCCACACAACACAGGGGCCCACAGGGGCCACGCAACACAGGGGCCACACAACACAGGGGGCCACACAACACAGGGGCCCACAGGGGCCACGCAACACAGGGGCCACACAACACAGGGGCCCACAGGGGCCATGCAACACAGGGGCCACACAATACAGGGGCCACACAACACAGGGGGCCACACAACACAGGGGCCACACAACACAGGGGCCACACAACACAGGGGGCCACACAACACAGGGGCCACACAACACCCAGCCACAAAACACAGGGGGCCAAACAACACAGGGGCCACACAACACCGGGCCACACAACACAGGGGCCTACACAACACAGGGGGCCACACAACATCCGGCCACACAAGACAGGGGCCCACAGGGGCCACACAACACAGGGGCCACACAACACAGGGCCACACAACACAGGGGGCCACACAACACAGGGACCACACAACACAGGGGGCCACACAACACAGGGGCCACACAACACAGGACCTACACAACACAGGGGCCACACAACACAGGGGCCACACAACACAGGGGGCCACACAATACAGGGGGCCACACAACACAGGGGGCCACACAACACAGGGGGCCACACAACACAGGGGCCACACAACACAGGGGGCCACACAACACAGGGGGCCACACAACACAGGGGGCCACACAACACAGGAGCCACACAACACAGGGGCCACACAACACAGGGGGCCACACAACACAGGGGGCCACACAACACAGGGGGCCACACAACACAGGGGGCCACACAACACAGGGGGCCACACAACACAGGGGGCCACACAACACAGGGGCCACACAACACAGGGGCCACACAACACAGGGGCCACACAACACAGGGGCCACACAACACAGGGGCCACACAACAACAGGGCCACACAACAACAGGGGCCACACAACACAGGGGGACACACAACACAGGGGACACACAACACAGGGGCCACACAACACAGGACCTACACAACACAGGGCCACACAACACAGGGGCCACAAAACACAGGGGGACACACAACACAGGGGCCACACAACAACAGGGCCACACAACAACCGGGGCCACACAACACAGGGGACACACAACACAGGGGCCACACAACACAGGGGCCACACAACACAGGGGGCCACACAACACAGGGGGCCACACAACACAGGGGGCCACACAACACAGGGGCCACACAACACAGGGGGCCACACAACACAGGGGCCACACAACACCGGGGGCCACACAACACAGGGGCCACACAACACAGGGGCCACACAACACAGGGGCCACACAACACAGGGGGCCACACAACACAGGGGGCCACACAACACAGGGGGCCACACAACACAGGGGGCCACACAACACAGGGGGACACACAACACAGGGGGACACACAACACAGGGGCCACACAACACAGGGGCCACACAACACAGGGGCCACACAACACAGGGGCCACACAACAACAGGGGCCACACAACAACAGGGGCCACACAACAACAGGGGCCACACAACAACAGGGGCCACACAACACAGGGGGCCACACAACACAGGGGGCCACACAACACAGGGGCCACACAACACAGGGGCCACACAACAACAGGGGCCACACAACAACAGGGGCCAGACAACAACAGGGGCCACACAACACAGGGGGCCACACAACACAGGGGGCCACACAACACAGGGGCCACACAACACAGGGGCCACACGGAATTAATACTAGTCTCTAATCACAGATGATCATTACTCTTGGATCCTCAATTACTGTCGCATTAATGAAACCTTCAATTTTGCAGCGTGTGCGTGTAATTCATAGCGTTAGGCCTTATTAATGCGCTCAATGGGGGCTGGTCGCACGCACTCCACCCTCCTTCACACGCATTGATCACGCATTGATCCTCCAATGATCACAATTATGCGCTCATACATCAAATATTTGTCACGAATTTGTCGGATAATCATTCATTAATCAATCACGCATTTCTCATACCAATTTATGCATTCGAGTCATGAATTTGTCAAGAAATCTGCTATTTTGTCCCGCAAATACTTTTATCAAACACAAAAACGCATTTCTCGCGCATTTATCACGCAAAGTTACGCGTAATGAAGACAATTTTCAGTCACAAAATTTACGCATACAGTCATGCGTCTATAAGGCGATCACGCGTTTGTAAATCGGTCACGAATTTCCCACATTAATCAAGGAATATTCGAGCATTTCTGGCCGTGAGGACCCACTAGGTGGGTCCCTCAGGGTCCATCAGGTGGGGCCACCAGGTGGGGCCACCAGGTGGGGCCACCAGGTGGGGTCACCAGGTGGGGCCACCAGGTGGGGCCACCAGGTGGGTCCACCAGGTGGGTCCACCAGGTGGGGCCACCAGGTGGGGCCACCAGGTGGGGCCACCAGGTGGGGCCACCAGGTGGGGCCACCAGGTGGGGCCACCAGGTCTGGACATCATCATTCCCGTTGACGTCTTCCTACCTTGTGTAGCTTCCGGGGATCAACAGCCTCGCGGCACAGTCTCCGACCGGTTGGTCATCTGGTCAACCAGGCTGTTGGACGCGGCTGCTCGCAGCCTGACGTATGGGTCACAGCCTGGTTGATCAGGTATCCTTTGGAGGTGCTTGTCAAGTTCTCTCTTGAACACTGTGAGGGGTCGGCCAGTTATGTCCCTTATGTGTAGTGGAAGCGTGTTGAACAGTCTCGGGCCTCTGATGTTGATAGTTCTCTCTTGAACACTGTGAGGGGTCGGCCAGTTATGCCCCTTATGTGTAGTGGAAGCGTGTTGAACAGTCTCGGGCCTCTGATGTTGATAGTTCTCTCTTGAACACTGTGAGGGGTCGGCCAGTTATGTCCCTTATGTGTAGTGGAAGCGTGTTGAACAGTCTCGGGCCTCTGATGTTGATAGTTCTCTCTTGAACACTGTGAGGGGTCGGCCAGTTATGTCCCTTATGTGTAGTGGAAGCGTGTTGAACAGTCTCGGGCCTCTGATGTTGATAGAGTTCTCTCTCGAAGTACCTGTTGCACCTCTGCTCTTCAACGGGGGTATTCTGCACATCCTGCCATGTCTTCTGGTCTCACGTGGTGTTATTTCTGTGTACAGGTTTGGGACCAGCCCCTCTACTATTTTCCACGTGTAAATTATTATGTATCTCTCCCGCCTGCACTTGAGAGAATACAGATTTAGGCTCTTTAGTCGGTCCCAGTAGTTTAGATGTTTTACTGAGTGGATTCTAGCAGTAAAGGATCTCTGCACGCTCTCCAGGTCAGCAATTTCTCCAGCTTTGAAAGGGGCTGTCATTGTGCAGCAGTACTCCACTCTAGAGAGCACTAGCGTCTTGAAGAGTATCATCATCGGTATAGCATCTCTAGTGTGAAAAGTTCTTGTTATCCAACCTGTCATTTTTCTTGCAGTTGTGACGGCTACTTTATTGTGTTCTTTAAAGGTAAGGTCTTCCGACATGAGTACACCCAGGTCCTTTACATTGCCTTTTCCTTCTATTTATGATTTGACTGAGTTTTGTACGTGGTTTCTTTATATATTTTCATTTTTTCCGTAGCGCATGAGCTGGAACTTATCTTCAATAAACACCATATTATTTTCTGTAGCCCATAGAAAGACCTGATCTACATCTGATTGGGGGTTTGCCGTGTCCTCTATGTTGCCTACTCTCATGAAGATCCTAGTGTCATCTGCAAAGGATGATACAGTGCTATAGGTTGTGTTCTGGTCTATGTCCGATATGAGGATGAGAAAAAGTACTGGAGCAAGCACAGTACCCTGGGGGACTGAGCTCTTCACGACTGATGGTCCGGATTTGATGTTGTTGACTATTACACATTGGGTTCTGTTAGTCAGGAAATTGTAGATCTATCTGCCTATTTTCCCGGTAATTCCTTTTGCACGCATTTTGTGTGCATTAACACCATGGTCACATTTGTCGAAGGCTTTAGCGAAATCTGTGTAAATTACATCAGCGTTTCGCTTATCGTCCATGGCAGTGGAGGTGGCAGAAGTCCCTCGATATTATCACGTATCACATCATTTATCACCACTTGACACGGGTCCAAAACCGACCGAAACACCTCCACTTTTTCCCGTGTGATAAGCACAGGTTGGATTATTTTGGGTTCTCTCTCACTCTTGCCCAGCTCCAGTAACTACTTATTCTCTTGTGACTTCTTTGTGGCTTCCTGAGACTTGGCTTGTGGTTTACTGAGACTTGGCTTGTGGTTTACTGAGACTTGGCTTGTGGCTTACTGAGACTTGGCTTGTGGCTTACTGAGACTTGGCTTGTGGTTTACTGAGACTTGGCTTGTGGTTTACTGAGACTTGGCTTGTGGCTTACTGAGACTTGGCTTGTGGCTTACTGAGACTTGGCTTGTGGCTTACTGAGACTTGGCTTGTGGCTTCCTGAAACTTGGCTTGTGGTTTACTGAGACTTGGCTTGTGGCTTCCTGAGACTTGGCTTGTGGCTTACTGAGACTTGGCTTGTGGCTTACTGAGACTTGGCTTGTGGCTTACTGAGACTTGGCTTGTGGCTTACTGAGACTTGGCTTGTGGCTTCCTGAGACTTGGCTTGTGGCTTCCTGAGACTTGGCTTGTGGCTTCCTGAGACTTGGCTTGTGGCTTACTGAGACTTGGCTGGTGGCTTCCTGAGACTTGGCTGGTGGCTTACTGAGACTTGGCTGGTGGCTTACTGAGACTTGGCTTGTGGCTTACTGAGACTTGGCTTGTGGCTTACTGAGACTTGGCTTGTGGCTTCCTGAGACTGCCTCTTTCCCCACTCCTCCTGTCCTCCTCAGTCTCCCCATTAATACTGGAGTGACTCCCTCCTCTCCCATCCACACACACTATTTCTCTACCTGTTATCACTGTTCGGCCTCTTCCCTCTCACTGCTCATCATCATCTACATCTACCTCCTCCCCTTCAACTTCATTCTTCATTTCTCTTTTCTTTTACATTATTTTCCTCCTCTCATCCTCCTGTTCCTCTCCGTTGTCACCCCCCATCTCCATATTTTCAACCCACATTTCTTAAAACAGTTACTCTTACCCCTCCTCCCCTCCATCTCTCTTCCTCTCTCTTTTTTCCTTCTCTACCCCTCGTGTTGTTGCCGTGTATGCCCCCCCCCCGCCCCGTACTCACAGGCACGCTCAAGGGAGAGTTCCATACGGAGAGTAACCAAGAGTGTCTTATGGCTTGGTATACGAGTGTTGATGTTATCTCCTGAGTGAATACTCTGAAATGCCCTGTGTGGCAGATCTCTGTGTTACATCTCCCTGCCCTGAGGCTGCCCTGAGACTACCTTGAGGCTGACCTGAGGCTGCCCTGAGGCTGCCTTGAGGCTGCCCTGAGACTACCTTGAGGCTGCCCTGAGGCTGCCCTGAGGCTGACCTGTGGCTGCCCTGAGGCTGACCTGAGGCTGACCTGTGGCTGCCCTGAGGCTGCCCTGAGGCTGCCTTGAGGCTGCCCTGAGACTACCTTGAGGCTGCCTTGAGGCTGCCCTGAGACTACCTTGAGGCTGCCCTGAGGCTGACCTGTGGCTGACCTGTGGCTGCCCTGAGGCTGCCCTGAGGCTGCCCTGAGACTACCTTGAGGCTGCCCTGAGGCTGCCCTGAGGCTGCCCTGAGACTACCTTGAGGCTGCCCTGAGGCTGCCCTGTGGCTGCCCTGTGGCTGCCCTGTGGCTGCCCTGAGGCTGCCCTGAGGCTGCCCTGAGGCTGCCCTGAGGCTGCCCTGAGGCTGACCTGAGGCTGCCCTGAGGCTGACCTGAGGCTGCCCTGAGGCTGACCTGAGGCTGCCCTGAGGCTGACCTGAGGCTGACCTGAGGCTGCCCTGAGGCTGACCTGAGGCTGACCTGTGGCTGCCCTGAGGCTGCCCTGAGGCTGCCCTGAGGCTGCCTTGAGGCTGCCCTGAGACTACCTTGAGGCTGCCCTGAGGCTGCCCTGAGGCTGCCCTGAGGCTGACCTGAGGCTGCCCTGAGGCTGCTCTGAGGCTGACCTGAGGCTGCCCTGAGGCTGCCCTGTGGCTGCCCTGAGGCTGACCTGAGGCTGCCCTGAGACTACCTTGAGGCTGCCCTGAGGCTGCCCTGAGGCTGCCCTGTGGCTGCCCTGAGGCTGACCTGTGGCTGCCTTGAGGCTGACCTGTGGCTGCCTTGAGGCTGACCTGAGGCTGACCTGTGGCTGCCCTGAGGCTGACCTGAGGCTGACCTGAGGCTGACCTGAGGCTACCCTGAGGCTGCCCTGAGACTACCTTGAGGCTGCCCTGAGGCTGCCCTGAGGCTGACCTGTGGCTGCCCTGAGACTACCTTGAGGCTGCCCTGAGGCTGCCCTGTGGCTGACCTGTGGCTGCCCTAAGACTACCTTGAGGCTGCCCTGAGGCTGCCCTGAGGCTGCCCTGAGGCTGCCCTGAGGCTGCCCTGTGGCTGCCCTGTGGCTGCCCTGTGGCTGCCCTGTGGCTGCCCTGAGGCTGCCCTGAGGCTGACCTGTGGCTGCCTTGAGGCTGACCTAAGGCTGCCCTGAGACCACCTTGAGGCCAGATGATACCTGGTTGATTTGATGGAGATAGAGGTGGTACCCAGCACCAGTGTCCCCACGACCCGGACTTTGAAACTTTATTGAGGTTAACTGTCTGGTTGACTAGACAACCGCAGAGTTTCCCAGAGGCAATAAGATGCATCAGAAGGAAGACAGTGTAGGTTGAGTGAAGGTGGAAGTCTGGAGCGGTACACACAAATGGGTAACGAGCTACAACCAAAGCCGTAAGCTGGGTATACGATAGCCATTGTGCACAACTCACAATGAACAACAGAACACCCATGGGCAGGACACCTGAAGAGATGAATTAGTGGAGCGAGGTTCAAGAGGCGGGGCCCCAGAGCACAACTACCCCACAGAATAACCTCTCAAACTACTAATCGTAGACGATTTAAAAACTGTAAATAAACCAAACTATCTGACCATCTACGATTGGTCACCTGACTTTGAGGTTACCTTGAGGTAGTTCCGAGTATCAATGTCCCTATGGCCCGGTCTCTGACTAAGATCTCTGGTGAACCAGGTCGTTTGACGCCGCTGTAAACAGTCTGAGACATGAATCACAGTCCAGTTGATCAGGTGACCTATGTAGGTGTTTATCAAGTCCCGTCTTCAAGGTGGAAAGAGGTCGGCTGGTCCCTCTAGCTGGCCAATAAGAGCGTCTTAACAGTGCCTATTGTGATTCTGATTTTCAATAGGCCTATTGAAATACTTGGTCTCTTAAGGAATTAAATTAAGGAGCAAAAGAGGATTTTTCAAAGTTATAATGTTTTTCTCGCAAGCGCTTCCTCCCTCGCTCGCAAGCACGCACGCTCACCCAGAAGCACACGCAAACAACTTCTCCCTCGCGTGCACACACACGTAACCTCTCGCCGGCACACATTCAAAACTAATGAAGCGAAGATAAAGAGACGGAGGAGCCCCAGAGCGCAAGTTCAAACCCCTGCAACAGCCCCCCCCTGTGTGTGTGTGTGTGTGAACACTGAACACAAACACACTCTGGAGAGCAACACGGGAAACGGGTGAACAGCTGCAGCAGGTGTAGCGCGTTACGTTACCTGTGTGGGAGGACAGCCTCGTAGCATCGCTCACCTGTGGAACAAACATAACAACATTAGAACACCGTAGTTATGAGATAAGAACATTAGAACACCGTAGTTATGAGATAAGAACATTAGAACACCGTAGTTATGAGATAAGAACATTAGAACACCGTAGTTCTGAGATAAGAACATTAGAACACCGTAGTTCTGAGATAAGAACATTAGAACACCGTAGTTATGAGATAAGAACATTAGAACACCGTAGTTATGAGATAAGAACATTAGAACACCGTAGTTATGAGATAAGAACATTAGAACACCGTAGTTCTGAGATAAGAACATTAGAACACCGTAGTTATGAGATAAGAACATTAGAACACCGTAGTTATGAGATAAGAACATTAGAACACCGTAGTTCTGAGATAAGAACATTAGAACACCGTAGTTATGAGATAAGAACATTAGAACACCGTAGTTATGAGATAAGAACATTAGAACACCGTAGTTATGAGATAAGAACATTAGAACACCGTACTTCTGAGATAAGAACATTGACTCACTCTACGACACACACACTTAACATAATTTTAAACACACTTACATCTACTGTAAGTTGCCCGGAAAACTGCCCAGGGTATTTGCCACAATGATGGTGCCAACCAGGCTGTAGTGGATACGTGGGCATGCGGGCTGCGCCAAGCAACAGCCTGGTGGACCAAGTTCCCGGAAGTCGAGCCTGACCCCGGGCCGGGCTTGGGGAATACAAGAACTCCCAGAAGCCTCTCTAGGTGTGGCTGACGTACTGAACATCGATAGATATGAGTGGAATATCGATAGATACGAGTGGAATATCGACAGATACGAGTGGAATATCGACAGATACGAGTGGAATATCGACAGATACGAGTGGAATATCGACAGATACGAGTGGAATATCGACAGATACGAGTGGAATATCGACAGATACGAGTGGAATATCGACAGATACGAGTGGAATATCGGCAGATACGAGTGGAATATCGGCAGATACGAGTGGAATATCGACAGATACGAGTGGAATATCGACAGATACGAGTGGAATATCGACAGATACGAGTGGAATATCGACAGATACGAGTGGAATATCGACAGATACGAGTGGAATATCGACAGATACGAGTGGAATATCGACAGATACGAGTGGAATATCGACAGATACGAGTGGAATATCGACAGATACGAGTGGAATATCGACAGATACGAGTGGAATATCGACAGATACGAGTGGAATATCGACAGATACGAGTGGAATATCGACAGATACGAGTGGAATATCGACAGATACGAGTGGAATATCGACAGATACGAGTGGAATATCGACAGATACGAGTGGAATATCGACAGATACGAGTGGAATATCGACAGATACGAGTGGAATATCGACAGATACGAGTGGAATATCGACAGATACGAGTGGAATATCGATAGATACGAGTGGAATATCGACAGATACGAGTGGAATATCGACAGATACGAGTGGAATATCGACAGATACGAGTGGAATATCGACAGATACGAGTGGAATATCGATAGATACGAGTGGAATATCGATAGATATGGGTACAATATATACAGTACGTGGAACATTCCCACAGCAAAACTGCAATATTTCCTATTCTATCGAAAATCTGTTTCTATGCGATTCCAGTTTTAGCTCTCCTTAATCACATATAATCCGACACCATATATATATATGCCCCCCCCCCTCTTCGTGTAGGGTGTCTACGTACATGTTGTTGGTTCCGGGGATCAACGTCCCCGCGGCCCGGTCTCTGACCAGGCCTCCTGGTTTGGTGGTCTGAACAACGAGGCTAATGAATCCTTTGGAGGTGTTCAATACTTGTACATTTATGAATCTAAATTGTCATATCAGTTAAGTGAAGAATTCTGGAAATGTGTTATTTGATGACTCCAAATGCTTACTTAATGCCTAAACACACACCTGTGGGGGGGGGGGTGTAGGGGGGTTGAGGACCGGGCCGCGAAGACGTTGAGCCCCGAAATCATCTCAAGGTAACCGCAAGGTAAGGGTTTAGATGTTTATTGGTCTCAAGAACATCTCTTTCTCACTTACCACAATCCTGACAGCATCTAGCTCCTGTTGGCCATCCGTGTCCTCCAAGACCGTGTCCTCAGCCAAGACCGTGTCCTCCTGGGCTAAGACCGTGTCCTCCTGGGCTAAGACCGTGTCCTCCTGGGCTAAGACCGTGTCCTCCTGGGAAAAGACCGTGTCCTCCTGGGAAAAGACCGTGTCCTCCTGGGAAAAGACCGTGTCCTCCTGGGCCAAGACCGTGTCCTCCTGGGAAAAGACCGTGTCCTCCTGGGCTAAGACCGTGTCCTCCTGGGCTAAGACCGTGTCTTTCTCAGCTAAGACCGTGTCCTCCTCGGCTAAGACCGCGTCTTTCTTAGCTAAGACCGTGTCTTTCTTAGCTAAGACCGTGTCTTTCTCAGCTAAGACCATGTCCTCCTCAGCTAAGACCATGTCCTCCTTGATGGGGTTCTGAGAGTTCTTCTACTGCCCAAGCCCGGCCTGAGGCCAGGCTTGACGTGTGAGAGTTTGGTCCACCAGGCTGTTGCTTGGAGCGGCCCGCAGGCCCACGTACCCACCACAGCCCGGTTGGTACCGGCACTCCTTGGAGGAAACTATTGCCACGGCGTTTTCTCATATCTGGCCCTCACGCCACGGGCAGCTGTGAGACCGTGTCCATCACCACAGAGCCCCAGAGCTCAGCCTAGTAATGTCAACCGGCCGCCAGGTGGCAGTGTGAGAAAGGTTCGAATGAGAAAGGAAAGTTAGAAAGGAAAGTGAGAGAGGCAAGGTCACAGGGACCTCTTGCCTCTTTACCTGTAAAAAAAAAAAAAAAACTTTTACATCAATTTGGCAACAGTTTAATAGCCGCCTGCCTGGTTGCAACTCGGTAAACTAAATGCAATAATTTAGTGCAGGATGCTGGAGCAGGAGATCATTTGCATATCATTTGCTGCAACAGAGAGGCTGAGGAAGAGTTGCTAGGCTCTCAGGCGGTCAACATGTAGTATGGCCCCGGGGCATTGGTGGGGTGTGGGACATACACCCCTCGCTGGCCAAGTGTGTGGGCCTGCGGGCCGCTCTAAGCAACAACCTGGTGGACCAAGCTCTCACAAGTCAAGCCTGGCCTCGGGCCGCTCCAAGCAACAGCCTGGTGGACCAAGCTCTCACACGTCAAGCCTGGCCTGCGGGCCGCTCTAAGCAACAACCTGGTGGACCAAGCTCTCACAAGTCAAGCCTGGCCTCGGGCCGCTCCAAGCAACAGCCTGGTGGACCAAGCTCTCACACGTCAAGCCTGGCCTCGGGCCGCTCCAAGCAACAGCCTGGTGGACCAAGCTCTCACACGTCAAGCCTGGCCTCGGGCCGCTCCAAGCAACAGCCTGGTGGACCAAACTCTCACACGTCAAGCCTGGCCTCGGGCCGTTCCAAGCAACAGCCTGGTGGACCAAACTCTCACACGTCAAGCCTGGCCTCGGGCCGGGCTTGGGGAGAAGAAGAACTCCCAGAACCCCATCAAGCAGGTATCACGCAGGGACTAGATTCACGAAGCAGTTACGCAAACACTTACGAACCTGTACATCTTTTTTCAATCTTTGGCGGCTTTGTTTACAATTATTAAACAGTTAATGAGCTCCGAAGCACCAGGAGACTGTTTATAACAATAACAACAGTTGATTGGCAAGTTTTCATGCTTGTAAACTGTTTCATAAATGTAACCAAAGCCGTCAAAGATTGAGAAAAGATGTACACGTTCGTAAGTACTTGCGTAACTGCTTCGTGAATCTGGACCCAGGTTCGTAATCAACCAGTTGTAATGGCTTGCCTGAGAGGCCGCTGCAAGCAACAGCCTCATCGATCAAGCTATCATCAAAAAGACCTTGGCCCCAGGACGAAATGTGGGAGTAGAACTCTTGAAATACGCTACAGGTAAACGACATTTCAACACCTCAGACTGTACTCGCTCTCCCCTCCCCAGGCGAGTACTCACTTAGCTTGAGGTTATCTTGAGGTTATCTTGAGATAATTTCGGGGCTTTTAGTGTCCCCGCGGCCCAGTCCTCGACCAGGCCTCCACCCCCAGGAAGCAGCCCGTGACAGCTGACTAACTCCCAGGTACCTATTTACTGCTAGGTAACAGGGGCATTCAGGGTGAAAGAAACTGCCCATTTGTTTCTGCCTCGTGCGGGAATCGAACCCGCGCCACAGAATTACGAATCCTGCGCGCTATCCACCAGGCTACGAGGCCCCAGCTGTACTTGGAAGAACAACAAGGTGAGTACCAGACCTGCACTCACCAGACACTGGTGGTGAGGGTGACACACCAACACCCACACACCTGCTACCAACATCCACACACCTGTCCCCCCAACACCCACACACCTGCCCCCCCCCCCCAAACACACAACCTGGTTGATACCTGGTTGATGGGGTTCTGGGAGTTCTTTTACTCCCCTACTACTACTTCTTCTACTGTCTTGTGAGCTTGGTCCACCAGGCTGTTGCTTGGAGCGGCCCGCAGGCCCACATACCCACCACAGCCTGGTTGGTCCGGCACTCCTTGGAGGAAACAATCTAGTTTTCTCTTGAAGATGTCCACGGTTGTTCCGGCAATATTTCTGATGCTCGCTGGGAGGACGTTGAACAACCGCGGACCTCTGATGTTTATACAGTGTTCTCTGATTGTGCCTATGGCACCTCTGCTCTTCACTGGTTCTATTCTGCATTTTCTTCCATATCGTTCACTCCAGTATGTTGTTATTTTACTGTGTAGATTTGGGACCTGGCCCTCCAGTATCTTCCACGTGTATATTATCCGTTGAGCTATGAAAGTCTAGGCTAGGTTAAGCTAAGCAAGTCTAGGCTAGGTTAAGCTAAGCAAGTCTAGGCTAGGGGTGAGCTAAGCAAGTCTAGGCTAGGGATGACCTAAGCAAGTCTAGGGTAGGCTAAGCTAGGCAAGTCTAGGCTAGGGGTGAGCTAGGCAAGTCTAGGCTAGGTTAAGCTAAGCAAGTCTAGGCTAGGTTAAGCTAAGCAAGTCTAGGCTAGGTTAAGCTAAGCAAGTCTAGGCTAGGTTAAGCTAAGCAAGTCTAGGCTAGGGGTGAGCTAAGCAAGTCTAGGCTAGGTTAAGCTAAGCAAGTCTAGGCTAGGGGTGAGCTAAGCAAGTCTAGGCTAGGTTAAGCTAAGCAAGTCTAGGCTAGGTTAAGCTAAGCAAGTCTAGGCTAGGTTAAGCTAAGCAAGTCTAGGCTAGGTTAAGCTAAGCAAGTCTAGGCAAGGTTGAGTTAGGCTCACATTATTGGAGGTATAAATTTAGGTGGACATCGGAGGGAACATAAGGGAGACGCGTGATAAAAGCAATTTATCTGTTCGGGGGCTGGCGGCCCTAATGGTAACATAAAAATGCGATGATAATGTTTCTCCATAAACCAGGGCTGCAGAGGGGAAGGTGGGTGGAGAGAGAGGGAAGGGGAAGGTGGGAGAGAGAGGGAGGGAGAGAGAGGGAGGGGAAAGGGGGAGAGAGAGAGAGAGAGAGAGAGAGAGAGAGAGAGAGAGAGAGAGAGAGAGAGAGAGAGAGAGAGAGAGAGAGAGA
The DNA here is from genome assembly GCF_040958095.1 of Procambarus clarkii. Lineage (NCBI taxonomy): Eukaryota > Metazoa > Arthropoda > Malacostraca > Decapoda > Cambaridae > Procambarus > Procambarus clarkii. The sequence goes on along the minus strand of NC_091208.1, from coordinate 26,333,076 downwards.
GAGAGAGAGAGAGAGATAAGGAGGGGGCAGAGATTTGCAGCAAAACTGCTGCTTGAATTAAGAGGATTCAGCTACGAGGACACGTTATGGGGGACGCAGTCTGAGAAACCTAGGGAGGGGGAGACTAAACCAAGAGATAATGATCACTACATACAAGATACCGACGGGAATAAACAGGGTAGACAAGAACACAATCTAATATAAGAGAAAGCAGTACAAGAGACCGGAGCTGGAAACGAAAACGAGTTAAAAGTTATGTAAAGAAATCCAGCACATACACATTTCAAAAGAAGAATTCAAAGTAAGTAGTTGTGGAAGCCCCCTCCCCCCCCCTCCCCTCCAGCCACAACTTGAACCCCAGATTCGAAGAAGAATTCAAACAGGAGGATACAGTTCAAGATGATGGGAACAGGTTCAAGACCAACAGGCGAGGCTACAGAGCTAGATCTCACTTCCTTGTAGACAATGTTAGGTAAGCAGTGTTACGTGAGCACCCAGTGTGGGGGCCAGACGTGGTGCAGGAGCCGGGGCCACAGTGGCCCTGGGGAGGGGGGGGGGAGGGGGGGGGAGGGGGGGGGAGGGGGGGAAGGGGGGGAGGGGGGGGGGGGGTTATTGATGGGGGGGCCTCCATCATGACAGGTAATTGAAGTGTTCTTGACCAAGCAGTCGAGAGTAACCTGTTATTGGCTCGCTCACTCATTAATTCCCAATACAGCGGACTCGGGTCACGTTATCGGTGTTCCATTTATTGTGCACCTCCTCCCATTCATCACTTCCTCCCTCCCCTCCCCTCCCCTCCCCCCCCCCCCCCCCCTCTCCCCCTCTCTCTCTCTCTCTCTCTCTCTCTCTCTCTCTCTCTCTCTCTCTCTCTCTCTCTCTCTCTCTCTCTCTCTCTCTTCCTACACAAACTCTTACCTCATTCCACCCTTCCCCCAATTCCCTCACTGCCCTAAGGCCAGCCATGCCCCCTTGCCCCCCTAGGCCTCAACGACCCCTGCCCTCAAGCTACACTATGCCCCCCCTACCCGGACACATGCCCCCCCCCCCGGACACATGGCCTCTCCCCCGGACACATGGCCTCTCCCCCGGACACATGGCCCCTCCCCCGGACACATGGCCCCTCCCCCGGACACATGGCCCCTCCCCCGGACACATGGCCCCTCCCCCGGACACATGGCCCCTGCTCAATAGTGTCCCAAAGGTGTCCGCAGTAGATCAACAGCCACACAGTCAACTGACAGGAAATTGAAATCTCTCACAATGTCCCGCTTGTGACTTGACCCGTCATGACCTAACGTGTCATGACTCCACGTGACCGGACCGGACCTGGCTGGACCGGACCGGACCTGGCTAGATTGGACCGGACCGGACCGGACCTGGATGGACCGGACCGGACCTGGCTGGACCGGACCGGACCGGACCGGATCTGGCAGGACCGGACCGGACCTGGCTGGACCGGACCGGACCTGGCTGGACCGGACCGGATCTGGCAGGACATGACCGAACTTCAGTACAAAGTTTAACTCGACACACCACTTGTACTAAAGCTTTGTATGAACGCTTCTTTCATTGTCAAATATTATCAAATTTATACATTAACTTGCAAGCAAGTTATTGAAGGCACCATCTCCCAATCAATCTAGTGAGCATCTTCTGACAAATGAACAAACAATGCATTAGACAATTGGCCATGTCTTACAGAGTATTTATGTTGTGAAATTCTACATTTCAAATCTTTAGATGTTTGCCCAACATAGAATCTTGTCTTTACAAGGTATTTATAAATGACACAATTATCACTACGAGGGCTGTTTCTAACCAACAGTTTACCAACAGTATTTTCGTAATTAAACAATACATGTATATCAAAAAGTTTCAAGGCCTTGACCATATATTCAAACCCAGAAAAATATGGTAAACATAACACATTCTTTGGTCGAATTTTCTCGCTACATAGATTATTATAATGTGCGCGACGTGCTTTGCTACGGCAAACTTCCAAAAAACTCAGTGGGTAACAAAGCTTGAGACCAAGAGAATCAATATAATAGAATCATTAGAATAATGATTCTAATAATGATAATAATGAATACAATAGAATCATTTCAGCATTGCCCGAAACGCATTGCGTAATAGTGGCTTTAGGCATTGTATGTACTAGCTCTATCTATATATCAATCCATTAATGTAACATCACTTGTATGTATATACCTTACCTGAATAAACATCTGAATCTGAATCTGAATCTGAATCATCTGAATCTGAATATTCTTAAACTCTTCATCTAAGAATTCTGAACTAACAACCCGAAGAGCTCTTAGAAACATGGGAAAAAATATATTTTTGTCACATTGTATCTATGCCCTGAGAAATAATGAACATAAGATAAATTATTCGTAGGCTTTCTGTACACTCTAAACTTTAGTGAAAAATATTCCCTATGAATAAGTATATCTAAGAATGGCAAACATTTATCAATTTCAGTCTCCATAGTAAATTTTATCGAGGTAACTGCTTGATACCTGCTTGATGGGGTTCTGGGAGTTCTTCTACTCCCCAAGCCCGGCCCGAGGCCAGGCTCGACTTGTGAGAGTTTGGTCCACCAGGCTGTTGCTTGGAGCGGCCCGCAGGGCCACGTACCCACCACGGCCCGGCTGATCTGGAACTTCTCTTAGAAAACAGTCCAGTTTTCTCTTGAAGATGTCCACGGTTGTTCCGGCAATATTTCTTATAGTCGCTGGGAGGACGTTGAACAACCGCGGACCTCTGATGTTTATACAGTGTTCTCTGATTGTGCCTATGGCACCTCTGCTCTCCACTGGTTCAATGTTGCATTTTCTTCCATATCGTTCACTCCAGTACGTTGTTATTTTACTGTGTAGATTTGGGACCTGGCCCTCCAGTATTTTCCATGTGTATATTATTTGGTATCTCTCTCTTCTCCTTTCTAGAGAGTACATTTGGAGAGCTTTGAGACGATCCCAATAATTTAGGAGCTTTATCTCGTCTATGCGTGCCGTATATGTTCTCTGTATTCCCTCTATTTCAGCAATCTCTCCTGCTCTGAAGGGGGAAGTGAGTACTGAGCAGTACTCGAGACGGGACAACACAAGTGACTTGAAGAGTACAACCATTGTGATGGGATCCCTGGATTTGAAAGTTCTTGTAATCCATCCGATCTTTTTTCTGGCTGTCGCAATATTTGCTTGGTTATGCTCCCTAAACGTTAGGGTCGTCGGACATCATTATTCCCAAATCCTTGACATGCTGTTTTCCTACTATGGGCAGATTCGATTGTGTTTGGTACCCTGTATTATGTTTACTGAATTGATCATTAAGTTTAGCTACAAATTCGTTTGTGTTTACATCTGTAGGACATATACACAAAATATCATCAACATATCTAAACCATGGAATGATTCCAGGGGTAATTTTTTAAAACAAATTTCTTTTCGAAGAATTCCATATACAAGTTTGAAAGCAATGACGATAAATGATGCCCCATTGCCATTCCAAAAGTCTGTAAATAATACTCATTATTTAAAAGATAAATTTACATTCTTTAATGCACAACTTAACAAGATTGACAACAATATCAGCAGAAAGAGGTAAAACCTGATTCACTAATTGAAGAGCAAGATAATCAAGAATATCATCAACCTTTGTAAACAAAGGACAAACTTTGTACCTTTGTAAACAAAGGACAAACTTTGTACCTTTGTAAACAAAGGACAAACTTTGTACCTTTGTAAACAAAGGACAAACTTTGTACCTTTGTAAACAAAGGACAAACTTTGTACCTTTGTAAACAAAGAACAAACGTCAAAACTGATTAGTTTGACATCAGGAGTGACAGGAACACTACTCAATTTTGTTAACTAATTCAAGTAAATTGGTCAAATGAGAAGAGGAAATAGTTCCTAAGAATGGGGGCAAGATTTTGGTAAGACATTTAGAAAACTTGTAAGAAATGGATCCCATAGAACTGATGATAGGCCTTATGGGGTAGTTAGGTTTATGCGTCTTGACAAGTCCAAAGAGATACGTCAATGAAGGTGATGAGGTACTAATCACTTGATTAAGGAGATACTTGATACTTGATTACTTGATACTTGTGGGTACTTGATTAAGAAGATCTTTATAGTTACTTAACAACTTCCTTCAAGTCCTTTCAGAACTATATGACAGAGTATTAAGTAGAAGTTTTCATTCAGTAGCGGCCGGTTGCAAGAAGCTTATCACCTACTGAGCCGGATGGCAGCTACAGATAAATGTATAATTCAGTAGGAAGAGGCCGGTTGAGCCGGATTACGGTTAGAGAGTAATTCCCAAGGGGATTTTATAATGGGCTGGCCGCGACGAGAACCGGATTACGGCATTTCACGGACCAGCGACGCTCCGGATAATGACTGAGGTAAACAGGCGGGTTAACGAGGTTCTTAAACGACCGATTATCGGGACTTAAAGACCGACCGGGAACAAGATGAAGTATTGCGGTCAAAAGGTTTAAGTGGGGGAGGAAGGGGGGGGGGGAAGAGAAGTTACCTCGTTAATTATCGTGCATCTGGAGACGCAACACACAGCTGCCCTGACGCAACACTTATCACAACCATCCAGGCACACCTGCACTATACACCTGCCCTAAACACATGTAGTTCAAACCAGAACTCTCACATTTGTACCTCACATATGACTGGGCTGTACTTATGTGGCCCTGCGGGCCGCTCCAAGCAACAGCCTGGTGGACCAAACTCTCACAAGTCAAGCCTGGCCTCGGGCCGGGCTTGGGGAGTAGAAGAACTCCCAGAACCCTCCCCCATTAACCCCCCCCCACACATGTGTCTCACATCTAATCCCACATCTTAAATTACACCTGACTAGGGGCACCAGGGGCCACTGTACAGGCACCAGGGCCATTGTACAGGCACCAGGGACCACTGTACAGGCACCAGGACCACTGTACAGGCACCAGGGCCACTGTACAGGCACCAGGGCCACTGTACAGGCACCATGAAGACTGTACAGGCACCAGGGCCACTGTACAGGCACCAGGGCCACTGTGCAGGCACCAGGGCCACTGTACAGGCACCAGGGACCACTGTGCAGGCACCAGGGCCACTATACAGGCACCAGGGCCACTGTACTGGCACCAGGGACCACTGTACAGGCACCAGGGCCCACTGTACAGGCACCAGGGCCACTGTACAGGCACCAGGGACCACTGTACAGGCACCAGGGACCACTGTACAGGCACCAGGGACCACTGTACAGGCACCAGGGCCACTGTACAGGCACCAGGGGCCACTGTACAGGCACCAGGGACCACTGTACAGGCACCAGAGACCACTGTACAGGCACCAGGGGCCACTGTACAGGCACCAGGGACCACTGTACAGGCACCAGGGACCACTGTACAGGCACCAGGGGCCACTGTACAGGCACCAGGGGCCACTGTACAGGCACCAGGGACCACTGTACAGGCACCAGGGACCACTGTACAGGCACCAGGGACCACTGTACAGGCACCAGGGCCACTGTACAGGCACCAGGGACCACTGTACAGGCACCAGGGACCACTGTACAGGCACCAGGGACCACTGTACAGGCACCAGGGACCACTGTACAGGCACCAGGGACCACTGTACAGGCACCAGGGCCACTGTACAGGCACCAGGGCCACTGTACAGGCACCAGGGACCACTGTACAGGCACCAGGGACCACTGTACAGGCACCAGGACCAGTAACTCATTCCAGACTTTCATCTGATCTTCCGTCTTGACACGAGATTAAGTTTCTTAAGCTGACAGCCAACTCTTAATTCATTATGGACGGAAGACCCGTTACAGAGATCTTTTGTTGAGAGACAGGTCATATCTCTCTATCTATATCTATATCTCTATATATATACCTATCTCTCTCTATCTTTCTCTCTCTTGCTCTCTCTCTCTCTCTCTCTCTCTCTCTCTCGTAGGAGACAGCTTATTGTACTTATTCCATGTTTGTTCGTTCAGACATTTTCAGACGTTCAGACAGGGTTGAGCTCTGGCTCTTTGATCCCGCCTCTCAACTTTCAATCAACTGATGTACAGATTCCTGAGCCTACTGGGCTCTATCATATGTACACTTGAAACCGTGTATGGAGTCAGCCTCCACCACATCACTGCCTAATGCATTCCACTTGTTAACTTCTCTGACACTGAAACAAATCTTTCTAACGTCCCTGTGGCTCATTTGGGTACTCAGTTTCCACCTTGCTCGGTGTTCCCTTGTTCGTGTTCCACCCGAGCTAAAGAGTTTGTCTTTGTCCACCCTGTCAATTCCTCTGAGAATTTTGTAGGTGGTTAACATGTTTCCCCTTACTCTTCTATCTTCTAGGGACGTGAGGGTTGGCTCCCGTAGCCTTTCCTCGTAGCTCATACCTCTCAGTTCTGGGTCTAGTCTGGTGGCATACCTCTTTTCTAACTTCGTCTTGTTTAACTAAGGATGTCTTTGTTATGTTATCTTATCTATGTTGACTAGGGAAGTTTAACTAACTTTGTCTTTGTTTAACTAGGTATGGACTCCAGGCTGGAGTTGCATACTCCACACACACACACACACACACACACACACACACACACACACACACACACACACACACACACACACACACACACATCTATAGAAACTATACATGGCCCACTATTGTAGTTTAGATTTAGCAACACTGTCCAGGTGTACCACCACCACCAGCCAGGTGTACCACCACCACCACCAGCCAGGTGTACCACCACCACCAGCCAGGTGTACCACCACCACCAGCCAGGTGTACCACCACCACCAGCCAGGTGTACCACCACCACCAGCCAGGTGTACCACCACCACCAGCCAGGTGTACCACCACCACCAGCCAGGTGTACCACCACCACCAGCCAGGTGTACCACCACCACCAGCCAGGTGTACCACCACCACCAGCCAGGTGTACCACCACCACCAGCCAGGTGTACCACCACCACCAGCCAGGTGTACCACCACCACCAGCCAGGTGTACCACCACCAGCCAGGTGTACCACCACCAGCCAGGTGTACCACCACCAGCCAGCTGTACCACCACCACCAGCCAGGTGTACCACCACCACCAGCCAAGTGTACCACCACCACCAGCCAGGTGTACCACCACCACCAGCCAGGTGTACCACCACCACCAGCCAGGTGTACCACCACCACCAGCCAGGTGTACCACCACCACCAGCCAGGTGTACCACCACCACCAGCCAGGTGTACCACCACCAGCCAGGTGTACCACCACCAGCCAGGTGTACCACCACCAGCCAGGTGTACCACCACCATCCAGGTGTACCAACCCCAGCCAGGTGTACCAACCCCAGCCAGGTGTACCACCACCATCCAGGTGTACCAACACCATCCAGGTGTACCAACACCAGCCAGGTGTACCACCACCAGCCAGGTGTACCACCACCAGCCAGGTGTACCACCACCAGCCAGGTGTACCACCACCAGCCAGGTGTACCACCACCAGCCAGGTGTACCACCACCAGCCAGGTGTACCACCACCAGCCAGGTGTACCACCACCAGCCAGGTGTACCACCACCAGCCAGGTGTACCACCACCAGCCAGGTGTACCACCACCAGCCAGGTGTACCACCACCAGCCAGGTGTACCACCACCAGCCAGGTGTACCACCACCAGCCAGGCCAGAAGACGTCAGGCATTTAAGGGGTGAAAACAGTTGAGTGTAAATACGACCTGTCTCAAGGGGCTGACTTGTGTAACTTCCGGGGATCAACAGCCCCGTTGCCCGGTCTCCGACCAGGTGTCAGTGGATCTAATACATAGGACTTTGGATGCTGTACACAGTCCGGGAGATTTGTTAAGACTGTCTTCGTGAGAGCGTCTTGAAACTTCTGGGTGTTGGAGGTAGCATGTTCAAACACACACACACACACACACACACACACACACACACACACACACACACACACACACACACACACACACACACACACACTGGGACCAAAGAGCCGAAGCTCAACTCCTGCAAGCACAACTAGGTGAGAACAACTAGGTAAGTACATTGAGACAGATAAACACACACACTGATTAAGACAGAGTTGGACAGCTTGAGGCTTCAAGAAGACCTGGACAAACAATGGTCCAACAAATGGTTATTAGAGTTTAACCCGAGAAAATGTAATGTAATGAAGATAGGTGTAGGGAGCAGGAGACCAGATACAAGGTATCATTTGTGAGATGAAATACTCAAGAGTCAGAGAGAAAGACCGGGGGGTTGATATCACGCCAGACCTGTCCCCTGAAGCTCATATCAGGAGGATAACATCAGCGGCATATGCCAGGTTCGATAACATAAGAACGGCCTTTAGAAACTTATGTAAGGAATCATTCAAAACTTTGTATACCACATATGTCAGACCAAATCTACAGTATGCGGCTCCAGCATGGAGTCCATACCTAGTCAAGCAGAAGACTAAACTGGAGAAGGTTCAAAGGCTTGCCACCTAGTACCCGAACTAATGCACTATGAGCTACGTAGTATCTCATAGTATCTCCTACGTCTACGTAGTATCTCCTCGTAGCTATGAGCTACGAGGAGAGACTACGGGAATTAAACCTCACGTCGCCGGAAGACAGAAAAGTTAGGTGGGACATGATCACCACATACATGATTCTCAAAGGAATTGATAGGGTAGATAAAGACATTATTTAACACAAGGGGCATATGCGTTAGGGGACACAGGTTGAAAATGAGTGCCCAAAATGACCCACAGAGACATTAGAAATAATTTTTTTAGTGTCAAAGTAGTTGACAAATGGCATGCATTAGGCAGTGATGTGGTGGAGGCTGACTCCATACACAGTTTCAAGTGTAGATATGATAGAGCCCAATAGGCTCAGGAACCTGTACACCAGTTGATTGACAGTTGAGAGGCTATCTTGAGATAATTTCGGGGCTTTAGTGTTCCCGCGGCCCGGTCCTCGACCAGGCCTCCACCCCCAGGAAGCAGCCCGTGACAGCTGACTAGCACCCAGGTACCTATTTACTGCTAGGTATCAGTGAAAGGGTGAACAGTAATAGGGTGAAAGAAACTCTGCCCATTGTTTCTCCCCGGCGCCCGGGATCGAACCCGGGACCACAGGACCACAAGCCCAGCGTGCTGTCCGCTCGGCCGACCGGCGGGACCAAAGAGCCAGAGCTCAACCCCCACAAGCACAACTAGGTGAGAACACACACACACTGGCATCACCGACAGCTACAATAATATATACATAAATCCTGGACCCCAGCAACATTACCAACATAAAATACAGGGATCAGCTTCTGCCTCCATGGTCCTTGTGATCAACAATCCTATTTGTGCTGCAACATGAATCATCAAGTGAGCTTGCGAGAGAATTGGAAAGTTGCGACTCGAATATTTAGACGTGACAGTGGTTGATGCTTGTTATGTTTGCTGGCGACGAGATAGAGTGCCTTAGGCTCCCTCACATGTTGACACGCACGCACGCACGCGCACACACACACACACACGTGCGTGCACTCATCTAGTTGTACTCAACTGGGCGAGTACACACACGCACGCACGTGCTGAAAAAGAACTTTTTCAGTGTCAGGCGTAGTTAACAGATGGAATGCATTAGGCAGTGATGTGGTGGAGGCTGATTCCATACACAGTTTCTAGTGTAGATATGATAGAGCCCAATAGGCTCAGGAACCTGTACACCTGTTGATTGACGGTTGAGAGGCGGGACCAAAGAGTCAGAACTCAACCCCCGCAAGCACACCTAGGAGAATACACACACATACAGGTTAGAAAGGCCAACACCCCGAGGCTACAAGCACAAATAATACATATAGATTTAAGGTGAATGTTATTTTTTTTCGTCGCTTCGTAATAATGGCAAAAACCACAGTGGTTACTTTACACCCAACAATAATACGATGCAAGAACGTTTTCTGTAGCTATTTATACGTCACTGTATAATGTACCACGGATATTCTTTACGGTGTTACAATGCTTCTTCTTGACGTTGTTACAACGTTTCTTCTTGACATTGTTACAACGTTTCTTCTTGACATTGTCACAACGTTTCTTCTTTACGTTGTTACAACGTTTCTTCTTTACGTTGTCACAACGTTTCTTCTTTACGGTGTCACAACGTTTCTTCTTTACGTTGTCACAACGTTTCTTCTTTACGTTGTTACAACGTTTCTTTTTTACGTTGTTACAACGTTTCTTCTTTACGTTGTTACAACGTTTCTTCTTTACGTTGCTACAACGTTTCTTCTTTACGTTGCTACAACGTCTATCCCTACGTTGTTACAGCGCGTATTCTTTTACGTTGTTGCAACGTTTATTCTTAACGTTGTTGCAACGTTGTTTGCTGGGTAAGTGTAGTCCACCGAGACTCCTTTGTTTTCCCGCGCGTTTCCTGCCGAGAATGACATCATGTTTGTGATGATCTCGGGAGCAGACCATTACTTGTGGACTTGCCAGACAGAGAGAGACTCGAACCCTTCACCCGTGTATCATGTTGAACTGTTTTCAGCCCGGCTCTTTAGTCATTCTGTCTGGCTTCTGTTACTTGGTTTGGCTTGCCTGGCCAGAGTGCGGGGGAGGCGTTCGTCTGTGCTGGGGCAACCTTGCCTTCCTAGCAAGGGGGGTGAAACCTGTGGCCCGTGGACCATGTGCGGGGGCCCGCGGACCACGTGCAGGGGCCCGTGGACCACGTGCAGGGGCCCGTGGACCACGTGCGGGGGCCCGCGGACCATGTGCGGGGGCCCGCGGACCACGTGCGGGGGCCCGTGGACCACGTGCGGGGGCCCGCGGACCACGTGCGGGGGCCCGCGGACCACGTGCGGGGGCCCGCGGACCACGTGCAGGGGCCCGTGGACCACGTGCAGGGGCCCGTGGACCACGTGCAGGGGCCCGTGGACCACGTGCGGGGGCCCGCGGACCACGTGCGGGGGCCCGCGGACCACGTGCAGGGGCCCGTGGACCACGTGCTGCTGCTACAACCGCACCTTGAGAGTACTCCGCTAATATAGTTTAAGTTAAAAGGACTTGTAAGCAGAGGAAAATTACTTTTATTTGTGTGTTGTGTCCGATCACAGCCAGGATGTTGTTGGTGCTGTGGTGGAGGCTGGTGGTCGTAGGTGCTGTGGTGGAGGCTGGTGGTTGTTGGTGCTGTGGTGGAGGCTGGTGGTTGTTGGTGCTGTGGTGGAGGCTGGTGGTTGTTGGTGCTGTGGTGGAGGCTGGTGGTTGTTGGTGCTGTGGTGGAGGCTGGTGGTTGTTGGTGCTGTGGTGGAGGCTGGTGGTTGTTGGTGCTGTGGTGGAGGCTGGTGGTTGTTGGTGCTGTGGTGGAGGCTGGTGGTTGTTGGTGCTGTGGTGGAGGCTGGTGGTTGTTGGTGCTGTGGTGGAGGCTGGTGGTTGTTGGTGCTGTGGTGGAGGCTGGTGGTTGTTGGTGCTGTGGTGGAGGCTGGTGGTTATTGGTGCTGTGGTGGAGGCTGGTGGTTGTTGGTGCTGTGGTGGAGGCTGGTGGTTGTTGGTGCTGTGGTGGAGGCTGGTGGTTGTTGGTGCTGTGGTGGAGGCTGGTGGTTGTTGGTGCTGTGGTGGAGGCTGGTGGTTGTTGGTGCTGTGGTGGAGGCTGGTGGTTGGTGGTGGTGCTGTGGTGGAGGCTGGTGGTTGGTGGTCCTGTGGTGGAGGCTGGTGGTTGGTGGTGCTGTGGTGGAGGCTGGTGGTTGGTGGTGCTGTGGTGGAGGCTGGTGGTTGGTGGTGCTGTGGTGGAGGCTGGTGGTGCTGTGGTGGAGGCTGGTGGTTGGTGGTGCTGTGGTGGAGGCTGGTGGTGCTGTGGTGGAGGCTGGTGGTTGGTGGTGCTGTGGTGGAGGCTGGTGGTTGGTGGTGCTGTGGTGGAGGCTGGTGGTTGGTGGTGCTGTGGTGGAGGCTGGTAGTTGTTGGTGCTGTGGTGGAGGCTGGTGGTTGGTGGTGCTGTGGTGGAGGCTGGTGGTTGGTGGTGCTGTGGTGGAGGCTGGTGGTTGGTGGTGCTGTGGTGGAGGCTGGTAGTTGGTGGTGCTGTGGTGGAGGCTGGTGGTTGGTGGTCCTGTGGTGGAGGCTGGTGGTTGGTGGTCCTGTGGTGGAGGCTGGTGGTTGGTGGTCCTGTGGTGGAGGCTGGTGGTTGGTGGTGCTGTGGTGGAGGCTGGTAGTTGTTGGTGCTGTGGTGGAGGCTGGTGGTTGGTGGTGCTGTGGTGGAGGCTGGTGGTTGGTGGTGCTGTGGTGGAGGCTGGTGGTTGGTGGTGCTGTGGTGGAGGCTGGTGGTTGGTGGTCCTGTGGTGGAGGCTGGTGGTTGGTGGTGCTGTGGTGGAGGCTGGTGGTTGGTGGTGCTGTGGTGGAGGCTGGTGGTTGGTGGTGCTGTGGTGGAGGCTGGTGGTTGGTGGTGCTGTGGTGGAGGCTGGTGGTTGGTGGTGCTGTGGTGGAGGCTGGTGGTTGGTGGTGCTGTGGTGGAGGCTGGTGGTTGGTGGTGCTGTGGTGGAGGCTGGTGGTTGGTGGTGCTGTGGTGGAGGCTGGTGGTTGGTGGTGCTGTGGTGGAGGCTGGTGGTTGGTGGTGCTGTGGTGGAGGCTGGTGGTTGGTGGTGCTGTGGTGGAGGCTGGTGGTTGGTGGTGCTGTGGTGGAGGCTGGTGGTTGGTGGTGCTGTGGTGGAGGCTGGTGGTTGGTGGTGCTGTGGTGGAGGCTGGTGGTTAACGTTGATTCCGAGCATGTCTGTTACTTAAGTGCTCCAGGGTGTCACGCAAGTGCTCCAGGGTGTCACGCAAGTGCTCCAGGGTGTCACACAAGTGCTCCAGGGTGTCACGCAAGTGCTCCAGGGTGTCACATAAGTGCTCCAGGGTGTCACATAAGTGCTCCAGGGTGTCACATAACTGCTCCAGGGTGTCACATAAGTGCTCCAGGGTGTCACATAAGTGCTCCAGGGTGTCACATAACTGCTCCAGGGTGTCACATAAGTGCTCCAGGGTGTCACATAAGTGCTCCAGGGTGTCACATAACTGCTCCAGGGTGTCGCACAAGTGCTCCAGGGTGTCACATAAGTGCTCCAGGGTGTCACATAAGTGCTCCAGGGTGTCGCATAAGTGCTCCAGGGTGTCGCACAAGTGCTCCAGGGTGTCACATAAGTGCTCCAGGGTGTCACATAAGTGCTCCAGGGTGTCACATAAGTGCTCCAGGGTGTCGCACAAGTGCTCCAGGGTGTCACGCAAGTGCTCCAGGGTGTCGCACAAGTGCTCCAGGGTGTCACACAAGTGCTCCAGGGTGTCACACAAGTGCTCCAGGGTGTCACACAAGTGCTCCAGGGTGTCGCACAAATGCTCCAGGGTGTCGCACAAGTGCTCCAGGGTGTCGCACAAGTGTTCCAGGGTGTCGCACAAGTGCTCCAGGGTGTCACACAAGTGCTCCAGGGTGTCACACAAGTGCTCCAGGGTGTCACACAAGTGCTCCAGGGTGTCACACAAGTGCTCCAGGGTGTCACACAAGTGCTCCAGGGTGTCGCACAAGTGCTCCAGGGTGTCGCACAAGTGCTCCAGGGTGTCGCACAAATGCTCCAGGGTGTCGCACAAGTGCTCCAGGGTGTCGCACAAGTGCTCCAGGGTGTCGCACAAGTGCTCCAGGGTGTCGCACAAGTGCTCCAGGGTGTCGCACAAGTGCTCCAGGGTGTCGCACAAGTGCTCCAGGGTGTCGCATAAGTGCTCCAGGGTGTCACGTAAGTGCTCCAGGGTGTCACATAAGTGCTCCAGGGTGTCACGTAAGTGCTCCAGGGTGTCACATAAGTGCTCCAGGGTGTCGCATAAGTGCTCCAGGGTGTCGCACAAGTGCTCCAGGGTGTCGCACAAGTGCTCCAGGGTGTCGCACAAGTGCTCCAGGGTGTCACACAAGTGCTCCAGGGTGTCACATAAGTGCTCCAGGGTGTCACGTAAGTGCTCCAGGGTGTCACATAAGTGCTCCAGGGTGTCACGTAAGTGCTCCAGGGTGTCACATAAGTGCTCCAGGGTGTCACGTAAGTGCTCCAGGGTGTCACATGAGTGCTCCAGGGTGTCACATAAGTGCTCCAGGGTGTCACATAAGTGCTCCAGGGTGTCACGTAAGTGCTCCAGGGTGTCACGTAAGTGCTCCAGGGTGTCACGTAAGTGCTCCAGGGTGTCACGTAAGTGCTCCAGGGTGTCACGTAAGTGCTCCAGGGTGTCACGTAAGTGCTCCAGGGTGTCACGCAAGTGCTCCAGGGTGTCACACAAGTGCTCCAGGGTGTCACACAAGTGCTCCAGGGTGTCACGCAAGTGCTCCAGGGTGTCACGCAAGTGCTCCAGGGTGTCACGCAAGTGCTCCAGGGTGTCACGCAAGTGCTCCAGGGTGTCACGCAAGTGCTCCAGGGTGTCACGCAAGTGCTCCAGGGTGTCACGCAAGTGCTTCAGGAACACCACTGAACCACCTTCAACACTCAACTCGAGGACTCAGTAAATGACCTTCGCTGCAGCATCTATTGCAACAGTTGACAGAGTAGACGTCATTGAGGAAGAACAACTTGCAATTGCAAATCACACGTGCAAGTGACGTGCGTAGTGACGACGATGAAAATCACACGTGCAAGTGACGTGCGTAGTGACGACGATGAAAATCACACGTGCAAGTGACGTGCGTAGTGACGACGATGAAAATCACACGTGCAAGTGACGTGCGTAGTGACGACGATGAAAATCACACGTGCAAGTGACGTGCGTAGTGACGACGATGAAAGTATGAATTTAACGTATGACTAAGTATGAGGTATGAAAGTACCTACCTTGAGGTTACCTTGAGGTGCTTCCGGGGCTTAGTGACCCCGCGGCCCGGTCGTCGACCAGGCCCCCTGGTTGTTGGACTGATCAACCAGGCTGTTAGACGCGGCTAACAGAAGTACCAGAAGTAACAGAAGAGTTTGTGGCATTGATACCAATAAAAGAAACAGGTAATGGTATCTTTGTGAGATTGGACACTGGACAAATTGGCCATTTATTGGACAAAAGCCGAGAGTGGGTATAGAGATGGAGCCCCTCAAATGATGGGTAGAAAAGATTGACTACCTGGCGATGACTTCGAGGCTCTACTTCCCAGCGGCCCGGTCCTCAACCAGGCCTCCTGGTTGCTGGACCGGTCAACCAGGCTGTTAGACGCGGCTAACAGACACGTCATTGCGTCGACTATTACATAAAAGGGGAAAATCTATTAACTGTGAATGTCAACCGCGCCTGACAGCTGGGTGGACAGCGCTTCGGATTCGTAGTCCTGAGGTTTCGGGTTCGATCCCCGGTGGAGACGGAGACAAATGGGCAAAATGTTTCTTTCCCCCCCTGATGCCCCTGTAACCTAGCGGTAAATAGGTACCTGGGAGTTATACAGCTGCTACGGGCTGCTTCCTGGGGGGTGGAGGCCTGGTCGAGGACCGGGCCGTCGGGACACTATGCCCCGAAATCATCTCAAGATAATCACAAATTTGTCAAATTTCATTTCAGTTTTTATAGAGGTGTTGTGTAGTGAAACATTAAATACTTAAAATGTCTTGAAGACGTCATAAAGGCTGGGAACTTTACGGAGAGTTCATCTGGGTTATGGAAGACAATGACAACATTCAAGGATGGCCAATATTGGTTATCTTGAGGTTATCTTGAGATGATTTCGGGGCTTTAGTGTCCCCGCGGCCCGGTCCTCGACCAGGCCTCCACCCCCAGGAAGCAGCCAGTGACAGCTGACTA
Source organism: Procambarus clarkii (assembly GCF_040958095.1). Classification (NCBI taxonomy): domain Eukaryota; kingdom Metazoa; phylum Arthropoda; class Malacostraca; order Decapoda; family Cambaridae; genus Procambarus; species Procambarus clarkii. Next base: position 26,317,282 of record NC_091208.1, on the reverse strand, counting down.
ACACCCAGGTACCTATTTTACTGCTAGGTAACAGGGGCATAGGGTGAAAGAAACTCTGCCCATTGTTCTCGCCGGCGCCCGGGATCGAACCCAGGACCACAGGATCACAAGTCCAGCGTCTTGTCCGCTCGGCCGCCCGACTCCCCTTGGTGACTATAAACACTATACTCCTGACGTTGTAATCAATCTTAACGGCAGCGGCCCGCTCCAAGCAACAGCCTGGTGGACCAAACTCTCACAAGTCAAGCCTGGCCTCGGGCCGGGCTTGGGGAGTAGAACAACTCCCAGAACCCCATCAACCAAGTATCAACCAGGTATCAACCAGGTTATCTCCAGCTTACAAAGCGTAATCTTCCACACTTGATATCCTCTCCATGACGGACCTGAGAATCATGCTGACACGCCAACCTGGTTGATCAGTCCAGCAACCAGGAGGCCTGGTCGACGACCGGGCCCCAGGGACACTAAGCCCCGGAAGCACCTCAAGGTAAGGTAAGGTGTCCTCCTACAAAGAACGTCGCTTTTCGCCCGTATGTGTTACATACGGCTGAAAATGGTCGTACTAGAAAATGGAAGCGGCTGGCGAAAGTGACGTACTGTCCCGTTTTCTGTTTTGGGTCCTCTGGTGGTAGCTTAGGAGAGACCACTTTAAAATACCCGTTTTCTTGCCGCTGGGTAACCTTAGGAGGAGTGACTGGCCCAACACACACAGGAAAGTAAACCACCAACATTTTCCCAGTTAAGGAATGACCTTCACAAAAGAATTACCGACTTTAAATTCCACGAGAAAGAGTTCTTAATTTTTCGGGCCCATTTTCTATCGATGTTTGAAGTCCCAGAATTTCTTCAGCAGGAAATAATTACAATCTGATTCTTTTTTTAGGGTTTTTCGAGTTAATGTTGGCCTATTATATCTGGGAACCATTTACCTCATTATGGAGTGTTTTCTTCCAAACATTATGACAATGACGGGAAGAACCAATCCATAAAGGTAATCGTTGAAGTACTGGGAAGTGAAGTAGTTACTATGGTACTCTGTACGCCAGAGTACCATGGTAATGTAGGTTCGAACCCTAGTCGGGCCATTCTTAGGTGATTTTATTACTTGGAGACCATTCAGCCTTTTTTCCATATTACATTATATTATATTACATATACCTGCTTGATGGCAGACCCATGGTCCCTGGACCCTTCTGTCTTGACGTGTAGTGTCCCATGGTCCCTGGACCCTTGTGTCTTGACGTGTAGTATCCCATGGTCCCTGGACCCTTCTGTCTTGACGTGTAGTGTGTCCCATGGTCCCTGGATGGGGTTCTGGGAGTTTGCGATGTTACCTAGCGATTATTCCGGGTCTCAACGCCTGGGACCTGGCTCTCCAGTATCTTCCATGTATACATTATTTGATACCTCTCTCGTCACCTTTCCAAAGACAACATTTTGAGAGCTTTGAGACGGTCCCAATAATTTAGATGTTTTATTTTGTTGTAAAGCTGTGACTAGTATTTTTGTCTATATCCGAGAAAAGAATGAGAAATGGCATTGGTGCAATGACTCTGCCCTGTGGAACAGAGCTTTTCACTGCATTTGGGATTGATTAACGCCCCATGTGGCATTTGGATTATGAGAACATTCAAATCCAAAGACGCCACAGAGACTCCGATAAAACATCTAAATTATTGGGACCGTCTCAAAGCTCTCAAAATGTTGTCTTTGGAAAGGAAACGAGAAAGGTATCAAATAATACACACATGGAAGGTACAGGAGGGCCAGATCGCGAATTTGCACAGTAGAATAACAACATACTGGAGCAAAAGGTACGGAAGGAAATGCAGAATAGAACCAGTGAAGAGTAAAGGTGCCATAGGCACAATCAGAGAACACTGAACATCAGAGGTCCACAACTGTTCAACACCCTCCCAGCAAGCATTATAAATATTGCAGGAACAATGGTGGATGTATTCAAGAGGCACTTAGATAAGTTCCTGCAAGAAGTGCCGGACCAACCAGACTGTAGTGGATATGCGGGCCTGCGGGCCGCTCCAAGCAACAGCCTATCGGACCAAGTTATCACAAGTCAAGCCTGACTTCAAGCCGGTCTCAGTGAGTAGAAGAACTCCCAGAACCCTCTCCAGGTAGGCTTTAAAGAACCGGCGGCTAGAAAGGCGGGGTCCAAGAGTTTAGGTTCGATCCCGCAGGCACAAATAAGACGAGGGCGCGCACATCAAATTCTTTCGAGAGATTTAATATATCCCAGGAACATGCACGTCATGGTGGCAACACGTCTAGTAGCAATACTGTCAGATGTGCCGATGGGGCGTGACTGAGGAGCTCCCAGGCACGCTCCAGGCGCCTTTATCGATGACAAGTGACAGAGGAGGTGCGCACCCCGCGCGCTGGACCCTTCTGTCTTGACGTGTAGTGTCCCACGGTCCCTGGACCCTTCTGTCTTGACGTGTAGTGTCCCACGGTCCCTGGACCCTTGTGTCTTGACGTGTAGTGTCCCATGGTCCCTGGACCCTTCTGTTTTGACGTGTAGTGTCCCACGGTACCTGGACCCTTCCGTCTTGACGTGTAGTGTCCCACGGTCCCTGGACCCTTCCGTCTTGACGTGTAGTGTGTCCCATGGTCCCTGGACCCTTCCGTCTTGACGTGTAGTGTCCCACGGTACCTGGACCCTTCCGTCTTGACGTGTAGTGTGTCCCACGGTCCCTGGACCCTTCTGTCTTGACGTGTAGTGTGTCCCATGGTCCCTGGACCCTTCCGTCTTGACGTGTAGTGTCCCACGGTCCCTGGACCCTTCCGTCTTGACGTGTAGTGTCCCACGGTCCCTGGACCCTTCCGTCTTGACGTGTAGTGTGTCCCATGGTCCCTGGACCCTTCCGTCTTGACGTGTAGTGTCCCATGGTCCCTGTACCCTTCTGTCTTGACGTGTAGTGTGTCCCATGGTCCCTGGACCCTTCTGTCTTGACGTGTAGTGTCCCATGGTCCCTGGACCCTTCTGTCTTGACGTGTTGTGTCCCATGGTCCCTGGACCCTTCTGTCTTGACGTGTAGTGTCCCATGGTCCCTGGACCCTTCTGTCTTGACGTGTAGTGTCCCACGGTCCCTGGACCCTTCTGTCTTGACGTGTAGTGTCCCATGGTCCCTGGACCCTTGTGTCTTGACGTGTAGTGTCCCATGGTCCCTGGACCCTTGTGTCTTGACGTGTAGTGTCCCATGGTCCCTGGACCCTTGTGTCTTGACGTGTAGTGTCCCACGGTCCCTGGACCCTTGTGTCTTGACGTGTAGTATCCCATGGTCCCTGGACCCTTCCGTCTTGACGTGTAGTGTGTCCCACGGTCCCTGGACCCTTGTGTCTTGACGTGTAGTGTCCCACGGTCTCTGGACCCTTGTGTCTTGACGTGTAGTGTCCCATGGTCCCTGGACCCTTGTGTCTTGACGTGTAGTGTCCCACGGTCCCTGGACCCTTGTGTCTTGACGTGTAGTGTCCCACGGTCCCTGGACCCTTCCGTCTTGACGTGTAGTGCCCCTCGCAAGGTCTCGCTTCAGTGCTTAAGAGCAGCTCTGGATCAAGACAGCTTTCTCCTCTTGATTCAAGATGAAACACGCGAGCTTTCACTACCTTGCTCAGGCGCTGGTCCGGGACACGCGAGCTTTCACTACCTTGCTCAGGCGCTGGTCCGGGACACGCGAGCTTTCACTACCTTGCTCAGGCGCTGGTCCGGGACACGCGAGCTTTCACTACCTTGCTCAGGCGCTGGTCCGGGACACGCGAGCTTTCACTACCTTGCTCAGGCGCTGGTCCGGGACATGCGAGCTTTCACTACCTTGCTCAGGCGCTGGTCCGGGACACGCGAGCTTTCACTACCTTGCTCAGGCGCTGGTCCGGGACACGCGAGCTTTCACTACCTTGCTCAGGCGCTGGTCCGGGACACGCGAGCTTTCACTACCTTGCTCAGGCGCTGGTCCGGGACACGCGAGCTTTCACTACCTTGCTCAGGCGCTGGTCCGGGACACGCGAGCTTTCACTACCTTGCTCAGGCGCTGGTCCGGGACACGCGAGCTTTCACTACCATGCTCAGGCGCTGGTCCGGGACACGCGAGCTTTCACTACCTTGCTCAGGCGCTGGTCCGGGACACGCGAGCTTTCACTACCTTGCTCAGGCGCTGGTCCGGGACACGCGAGCTTTCACTACCTTGCTCAGGCGCTGGTCCGGGACACGCGAGCTTTCACTACCTTGCTCAGGCGCTGGTCCGGGACACGCGAGCTTTCACTACCTTGCTCAGGCGCTGGTCCGGGACACGCGAGCTTTCACTACCTTGCTCAGGCGCTGGTCCGGGACACGCGAGCTTTCACTACCTTGCTCAGGCGCTGGTCCGGGACACGCGAGCTTTCACTACCTTGCTCAGGCGCTGGTCCGGGACACGCGAGCTTTCACTACCTTGCTCAGGCGCTGGTCCGGGACACGCGAGCTTTCACTACCTTGCTCAGGCGCTGGTCCGGGACACGCGAGCTTTCACTACCTTGCTCAGGCGCTGGTCCGGGACACGCGAGCTTTCACTACCTTGCTCAGGCGCTGGTCCGGGACACGCGTTGAGCAGTTAGTTTAGTCTGGACACGAAAGCTTCAAACAGTAAATTTAATCTGGAGAATGATATTCTGTGAGCCTAATACACCCCCCCCCCTAGCTCTTTGCCCTCACTCCACCCCCTTTTTTCCCCTATGTCCCCATTCATTTTCCCCTTTGTTGCCTCCCTTTCCCCATGCTTTGTCCCCCCCCCCCCTTCACCCACGCTACTTCCTGCCCTTCCCTGGGTGTGGGCTTCTACCCCTGCTTCCCCTGGGTGTGGGCTTCTACCCCTGCTTCCCCTGGGTGTGGGCTTCTTCCCCTGCTTCCCCTGGGTGTGGTCTTCTTCCCCTGCTTCCCCTGGGTGTGGGCTTCTTCCCCTGCTTCCCCTGGGTGTGGGCTTCTTCCCCTGCTTCCCCTGGGTGTGGGCTTCTTCCACTGCTTCCCCTGGGTGTGGGCTTCTTCCCCTGCTTCCCCTGGGTGTGGGCTTCTTCCCCTGCTTCCCCTGGGTGTGGGCTTCTTCCCCTGCTTCCCCTGGGTGTGGGCTTCTTCCCCTGCTTCCCCTGGGTGTGGGCTTCCCACCACAACACACATACTCCCCCGCCTACACCCTCACGGGGTTCACCAGGCAGGAGCCCCCTCACCATTACTCTCGCCCTCACCCCACACACACTACAAGCACGCACGCACGCATACACACACGCGTACACGGGGCGTTAGTGGGGCCTGACGGCTGAGTGGACAGCGCTCGGGGGTAGTAGCCCCTAATGGACCGGGTTCGATTCCCGGATTTAACAAATAGGCAGAGCAGTTTCTTTTACCCTGATATCCCGTTCATCTAGCAGTAAACAGGTACCTGGGAGTTAGACAGCTGCTACGGGCTGCTTCCTTGGGGTGTGTGTATCTGAGAAAACGGTAAACAAAACCTATCAGTAGACTGATTAACAGTTGCGAGGCGGGGCCATAGAGCCAGAGCTCAGCCCCCCCGCAAGCACAACTAGGTGAGCACACACCACACGAGGATGACAACACCACCTTGGTTGTGAAGGTTCAAAAGTCGTAAACTATTTAATGAATATAAAGAAGGTTGCCTTGCATGCTAAGAGATGAATAGGCTTCGTAAGAGGCTGTGGAAATAGATGATGAATCCAGTACTTTGAGTAGCTTCTTGGAGTGCTACTCCTCGAGGCCGGCTCGAGTCCAGACTCGACTAGTGATAACTTGGTCCAACAGGCTGTTGCTTGGAGAGGTCTGCAATCCCACACATCCACCACAGCCTGGTTGGTCCGGCACTCCTTGCAAGAACTTGTCTAAATGTTTCTTGAAGAAGTCCACTTTTGTTCCGGCAATATTTCTTGTCTTTGTTGGGGGATATTGAAGAGTTGAGGACCTCTGGTTCATAAAGTGATCTCAGCTTACCTGCTCAACAGCCTGGTTGATCAGTCCAGCAACCAGAAGGCCTGGTCGACGACCGGGCCGCGGGGACGCTAAGCCCCGGAAACACCTCAAGGTAACCTCAAGGTAAGGTAGCATCTTCTCCAGCTCTGAATAAGGCTGTAACAACATAGCATTATGTATTGCCTGAGACATTAATGCAGGCGCATGTCACTTAACCTGATCACCTGTACACCAGGCAACACTGGCGGCTGTGGTACATGCTGTACACCAAGCAACACTGGCGGCTGTGGTACAGGCTGTACACCACGCAACACCGCCGGCTGTGGTACAGGCTGTACACCAAGCAACACTGGCGGCTGTGGTACATGCTGTACACCACGCAACACTGGTGGCTGTGGTACAGGCTGTACACCAAGCAACACTGGCGGCTGTGGTACAGGCTGTACACCAGGCAACACTGGCGGCTGTGGTTCATGCTGTACACCAGGCAACACTGGCGGCTGTGGTACATGCTGTACACCCCCACACTGGCGGCTGTGGTACAGGCTGTACACCCCCACACTGGCGGCTGTGGTACAGGCTGTACACCCCCACACTGGCGGCTGTGGTACAGGCTGTACACCACGCAACACTGGCGGCTGTGGTACATGCTGTACACCAAGCAACACTGGCGGCTGTGGTACAGGCTGTACACCACGCAACACTGGCGGCTGTGGTACATGCTGTACACCAAGCAACACTGGCGGCTGTGGTACATGCTGTACACCACGCAACACTGGCGGCTGTGGTACAGGCTGTACACCAGGCAACACTGGCGGCTGTGGTACAGGCTGTATACCAAGCAACACTGGCGGCTGTGGTACAGGCTGTACACCAGGCAACACTGGCGGCTGTGGTACAGGCTGTACACCAAGCAACACTGGCGGCTGTGGTACAGGCTGTACACCAAGCAACACTGGCGGCTGTGGTACAGGCTGTACACCAAGCAACACTGGCGGCTGTGGTACATGCTGTACACCAGGCAACACTGGCGGCTGTGGTACAGGCTGTACACCAAGCCACACTGGCGGTTGTGGTACAGGCTGTACACCAAGCAACACTGGCGGCTGTGGTACATGCTGTACACCAGACAACACTGGCGGCTGTGGTACAGGCTGTACACCAAGCAACACTGGCGGCTGTGGTACATGCTGTACACCAGGCAACACTGGCGGCTGTGGTACAGGCTGTACACCACGCAACACTGGCGGCTGTGATACAGGCTGTACACCAAGCCACACTGGCGGCTGTGGTACAGGCTGTACACCACACAGCAGCAGCACCTGCAGGAGGCACTGACTGTTCCCCACACAGGGGCCTGGTAGCCTGGTGGATAGCGCGCGCAGGACTCGTAATTCTGTGGCGCGGGTTCGATTCCCGCACGAGGCAGAAACAAAGGGGCAAAGTTTCTTTCACCCTGAATGCCCCTGTTACCTAGCAGTAAATAATTACCTGGGAGTTAGTCAGCTGTCACGGGCTGCTTCCTGGTGTGTGTGTGTGTGTGGTGAAAAAAAAAAAGAAAAAAGTAGTTAGTAAACAGTTGATTGACAGTTGAGAGGCGGGCCGAAAGAGCAGAGCTCAACCCCCGCAAACACAACTAGGTGACTACAACAAGGTGAACACACTATCGCGGACCAGAGCAGTGACTGAGCCACTCCCCAGTCATCATAGTTACCTTGATTTTTGATTGTTGCCGCCGAAGGCAGCTAGTTTATTGTGCACCCCATACTCATCCTGTGAGCGGTAGCGCAAAAGCATTACAGAGGGCACAAAAGGTCTTTATCAGACCTCATCTTAGATTATTACATAAACAATTTCTTCAATCCTGTTGCCAAGTGTTCCTATATTCTCTCTCTATGCAACAGTTGGGCATAAAGTAACATCATTTGTTACTTGCAGTGAAAGATTACTTTCTTACAAGTGACGTGTTACTTTCACTGCAACCTCTGCAGTGAAAGTACCACGTGACACGGGGACGAGTGTAACACTCGGGGTCAACTCTGGGAGTTGTTCTACTCGTCAAATGCAGGCTGGGGCCACCTGACCTTGTGGTTACCTTTTGATGATTCTGAGATCAACGTCCCCGAGGCCCGGTCTCTGACTTGGCCTCCTGGTTGATGGTCTGGTCAACCAGGCTGTTGGATGAGGCTACTCGCAGCCTGACGTATAAGTCACAGCCTGGTTGATCAGGTATCCTTTGGAGGTGTTTATCCAGTTCTCTCTTGAACACTGTGAGGGGTCGGCCAGTTATGTCCCTTATGTGTAGTGGAAGCGTGTTGAACAGTCTCGGGCCTCTGATGTTGATAGTTCTCTCTTGAACACTGAGGGGTCGGCCAGTTATGTCCCTTATGTGTAGTGGAAGCGTGTTGAACAATCTCGAGCCTCTGATGTTGATAGTTCTCTCTTGAACACTGTGAGGGGTCGGCCAGTTATGTCCCTTATGTGTAGTGGAAGCGTGTTGAACAGTCTCGGGCCTCTGATGTTGATAGTTTTCTCTTGAACACTGTGAGGGGTCGGCCAGTTATGCCCCTTATGTGTAGTGGAAGCGTGTTGAACAGTCTCTGGCCTCTGATGTTGATAGTTCTCTCTTGAACACTGTGAGGGGTCGGCCAGTTATGCCCCTTATGTGTAGTGGAAGCGTGTTGAACAGTCTCGGGCCTCTGATGTTGATAGTTCTCTCTTGAACACTGTGAGGGGTCGGCCAGTTATGTCCCTTATGTGTAGTGGAAGCGTGTTGAACAGTCTCGGGCCTCTGATGTTGATAGTTCTCTCTTGAACACTGTGAGGGGTCGGCCAGTTATGCCTTTTATGTGTAGTGGAAGCGTATTGAACAGTCTCGGGCCTCTGATGTTGATAGTTCTCTCTTGAACACTGTGAGGGGTCGGCCAGTTATGTCCCTTATGTATAGTGGAAGCGTGTTGAACAGTCTCGGGCCTCTGATGTTGATAGTTCTCTCTTGAACACTGTGAGGGGTCGGCCAGTTATGCCCCTTATGTGTAGTGGAAGCGTGTTGAACAGTCTCGGGCCTCTGATGTTGATAGTTCTCTCTTGAACACTGTGAGGGGTCGGCCAGTTATGTCCCTTATGTGTAGTGGAAGCGTGTTGAACAGTCTCGGGCCTCTGATGTTGATAGTTCTCTCTTGAACACTGTGAGGGGTCGGCCAGTTATGCCCCTTATGTGTAGTGGAAGCGTGTTGAACAGTCTCGGGCCTCTGATGTTGATAGTTCTCTCTTGAACACTGTGAGGGGTCGGCCAGTTATGTCCCTTATGTGTAGTGGAAGCGTGTTGAACAGTCTCGGGCCACTGATGTTGATAGTTCTCTCTTGAACACTGTGAGGGGTCGGCCAGTTATGCCCCTTATGTGTAGTGGAAGCGTGTTGAACAGTCTCGGGCCTCTGATGTTGATAGTTCTCTCTTGAACACTGTGAGGGGTCGGCCAGTTATGCCCCTTATGTGTAGTGGAAGCGTGTTGAACAGTCTCGGGCCTCTGATGTTGATAGTTCTCTCTTGAACACTGTGAGGGGTCGGCCAGTTATGTCCCTTATGTGTAGTGGAAGCGTGTTGAACAGTCTCGGGCCTCTGATGTTGATAGTTCTCTCTTGAACACTGTGAGGGGTCGGCCAGTTATGCCCCTTATGTGTAGTGGAAGCGTGTTGAACAGTCTCGGGCCTCTGATGTTGATAGTTCTCTCTTGAACACTGTGAGGGGTCGGCCAGTTATGCCCCTTATGTGTAGTGGAAGCGTGTTGAACAGTCTCGGGCCTCTGATGTTGATAGTTCTCTCTTGAACACTGTGAGGGGTCGGCCAGTTATGCCCCTTATGTGTAGTGGAAGCGTGTTGAACAGTCTCGGGCCTCTGATGTTGATAGTTCTCTCTTGAACACTGTGAGGGGTCGGCCAGTTATGCCTTTTATGTGTAGTGGAAGCGTATTGAACAGTCTCGGGCCTCTGATGTTGATAGTTCTCTCTTGAACACTGTGAGGGGTCGGCCAGTTATGTCCCTTATGTATAGTGGAAGCGTGTTGAACAGTCTCGGGCCTCTGATGTTGATAGTTCTCTCTTGAACACTGTGAGGGGTCGGCCAGTTATGCCCCTTATGTGTAGTGGAAGCGTGTTGAACAGTCTCGGGCCTCTGATGTTGATAGTTCTCTCTTGAACACTGTGAGGGGTCGGCCAGTTATGTCCCTTATGTGTAGTGGAAGCGTGTTGAACAGTCTCGGGCCTCTGATGTTGATAGTTCTCTCTTGAACACTGTGAGGGGTCGGCCAGTTATGCCCCTTATGTGTAGTGGAAGCGTGTTGAACAGTCTCGGGCCTCTGATGTTGATAGTTCTCTCTTGAACACTGTGAGGGGTCGGCCAGTTATGTCCCTTATGTGTAGTGGAAGCGTGTTGAACAGTCTCGGGCCTCTGATGTTGATAGTTCTCTCTTGAACACTGTGAGGGGTCGGCCAGTTATGCCCCTTATGTGTAGTGGAAGCGTGTTGAACAGTCTCGGGCCTCTGATGTTGATAGTTCTCTCTTGAACACTGTGAGGGGTCGGCCAGTTATGCCCCTTATGTGTAGTGGAAGCGTGTTGAACAGTCTCGGGCCTCTGATGTTGATAGTTCTCTCTTGAACACTGTGAGGGGTCGGGAAGTTATGTCCCTTATGTGTAGTGGAAGCGTGTTGAACAGTCTCGGGCCTCTGATGTTGATAGTTCTCTCTTGAACACTGTGAGGGGTCGGCCAGTTATGCCCCTTATGTGTAGTAAAAGCGTGTTGAACAGTCTTGGCCCTCTGATGTTGATAGTTCTCTCTTGAACACTGTGAGGGGTCGGCCAGTTATGCCCCTTATGTGTAGTAAAAGCGTGTTGAACAGTCTTGGCCCTCTGATGTTGATAGTTCTCTCTTGAACACTGTGAGGGGTCGGCCAGTTATGCCCCTTATGTGTAGTGGAAGCGTGTTGAACAGTCTCGGGCCTCTGATGTTGATAGTTCTCTCTTGAACACTGTGAGGGGTCGGCCAGTTATGCCCCTTATGTGTAGTGGAAGCGTGTTGAACAGTCTTGGCCCTCGGATGTTGATAGTTCTCTCTTGAACACTGTGAGGGGTCGGCCAGTTATGTCCCTTATGTGTAGTGGAAGCGTGTTGAACAGTCTTGGCCCTCGGATGTTGATAGTTTTCTCTTGAACACTGTGAGGGGTCGGCCAGTTATGCCCCTTATGTGTAGTGGAAGCGTGTTGAACAGTCTCTGGCCTCTGATGTTGATAGTTCTCTCTTGAACACTGTGAGGGGTCGGCCAGTTATGTCCCTTATGTGTAGTGGAAGCGTGTTGAACAGTCTCGGGCCTCTGATGTTGATAGTTCTCTCTTGAACACTGTGAGGGGTCGGCCAGTTATGCCCCTTATGTGTAGTGGAAGCGTGTTGAACAGTCTCGGGCCTCTGATGTTGATAGTTCTCTCTTGAACACTGTGAGGGGTCGGCCAGTTATGCCTTTTATGTGTAGTGGAAGCGTATTGAACAGTCTCGGGCCTCTGATGTTGATAGTTCTCTCTTGAACACTGTGAGGGGTCGGCCAGTTATGTCCCTTATGTGTAGTGGAAGCGTGTTGAACAGTCTCGGGCCTCTGATGTTGATAGTTCTCTCTTGAACACTGTGAGGGGTCGGCCAGTTATGCCCCTTATGTGTAGTGGAAGCGTGTTGAACAGTCTCGGGCCTCTGATGTTGATAGTTCTCTCTTGAACACTGTGAGGGGTCGGCCAGTTATGTCCCTTATGTGTAGTGGAAGCGTGTTGAACAGTCTCGGGCCTCTGATGTTGATAGTTCTCTCTTGAACACTGTGAGGGGTCGGCCAGTTATGCCCCTTATGTGTAGTGGAAGCGTGTTGAACAGTCTCGGGCCTCTGATGTTGATAGTTCTCTCTTGAACACTGTGAGGGGTCGGCCAGTTATGTCCCTTATGTGTAGTGGAAGCGTGTTGAACAGTCTCGGGCCTCTGATGTTGATAGTTCTCTCTTGAACACTGTGAGGGGTCGGCCAGTTATGCCCCTTATGTGTAGTGGAAGCGTGTTGAACAGTCTCGGGCCTCTGATGTTGATAGTTCTCTCCTGAACACTGTGAGGGGTCGGCTAGTTATGCCCCTTATGTGTAGTGGAAGCGTGTTGAACAGTCTCGGGCCTCTGATGTTGGTAGTTCTCTCTTGAACACTGTGAGGGGTCGGCCAGTTATGTCCCTTATGTGTAGTGGAAGCGTGTTGAACAGTCTCGGGCCTCTGATGTTGATAGTTCTCTCTTGAACACTGTGAGGGGTCGGCCAGTTATGTCCCTTATGTGTAGTGGAAGCGTGTTGAACAGTCTCGGGCCTCTGATGTTGATAGTTCTCTCTTGAACACTGTGAGGGGTCGGCCAGTTATGCCCCTTATGTGTAGTAAAAGCGTGTTGAACAGTCTTGGCCCTCTGATGTTGATAGTTCTCTCTTGAACACTGTGAGGGGTCGGCCAGTTATGCCCCTTATGTGTAGTAAAAGCGTGTTGAACAGTCTTGGCCCTCTGATGTTGATAGTTCTCTCTTGAACACTGTGAGGGGTCGGCCAGTTATGCCCCTTATGTGTAGTGGAAGCGTGTTGAACAGTCTTGGCCCTCTGATGTTGATAGTTCTCTCTTGAACACTGTGAGGGGTCGGCCAGTTATGCCCCTTATGTGTAGTGGAAGCGTGTTGAACAGTCTTGGCCCTCTGATGTTGATAGTTCTCTCTTGAACACTGTGAGGGGTCGGCCAGTTATGCCCCTTATGTGTAGTGGAAGCGTGTTGAACAGTCTCGGGGCTCTGATGTTGATAGTTCTCTCTTGAACACTGTGAGGGGTCGGCCAGTTATGTCCCTTATGTGTAGTGGAAGCGTGTTGAACAGTCTCGGGCCTCTGATGTTGATAGTTCTCTCTTGAACACTGTGAGGGGTCGGCCAGTTATGTCCCTTATGTGTAGTGGAAGCGTGTTGAACAGTCTCGGGCCTCTGATGTTGATAGTTCTCTCTTGAACACTGCGAGGGGTCGGCCAGTTATGTCCCTTATGTGTAGTGGAAGCGTATTGAACAGTCTCGGGCCTCTGATGTTGATAGAGTTCTCTCTCAGAGTACCTGTTGCACCTCTGCTCTTCAATGGGGGTATTCTGCACATCCTGCCATGCCTCCTGGTCTCATATGATGTTATTTCTGTGTGTGCAGGTTTGGCACCAGCACCTCTAATATTTTGAACGTGTAAATTATTATGTATCCGTTTCTCCGGCCTACGCTCTAAGGCATACAGAATTTAGAATTTATTAAGCGGCCGTTCTCTACGTGGGTGAGGAGTGCCATGGAGCCCACCACGTGGCACCGCTGACACCTAGCGATGGGGAAGTGGTGCCACATTCCGCTAGCGGCCAGATGTGGCCTCCAATATGCAGGGAGCAATATTTGCAACAGTCTCCCGCGACCTTGGACGCCACCGCATCACCAACACCGCTAGCCATGACTCATGGCATTCTGGCTCTCTCCTACACGCACGCATCAACGCACTCACACAGAACAAGGGGACTGATGGAGACTTCTCTCCTATGAGAAGGGACTTCATGGTACAAGCCGTATCATTCATATTATTATATATAAATATTATATATATATATATATATATATATATATATATATATATATATATATATATATATATATATATATATATATATATATATATATGGGTGGATATCTGCACAAAAGACACCCACCCACGCCCCAACACACACACACACACACACACACACACACACACACACACACACACACACACACACACACACACACACCACACAGTGGCGAGATGTCACCAGCGGGGTTCCACAGGGCTCTGTACTCGGACCCATCCTGTTTCTAGTATATGTAAATGACCTTCCAGAGGGTATAGACTCGTTCCTCTCAATGTTTGCTGTTGATGCAAAAATTATGAGAAGAATCAAAACAGATGAAGATAGACAGAGACTACAGGACGACCTGGACAAATTGGAGGAATGGTCTAGAAAATGACTGCTTAAGTTCAACTCAGTTAAGTGTAAAGTAATGAAATTAGGCGAAGGGCGTAGAAGGCTGAACACAAGGTACCATCTGGGACGTGAAATCCTGCAAGAGTCAAATAGAGAGAAAGATCTGGGGTCGATATCACGCCGAACCTGTCCCCAGAGGCCCACATCTAAAGGATATCAGCGGCATATGCCGCTGATGATATCCTGAAGATGATATCATCAGCGGCCAATATAAGAACTGCCTTTAGAAACTTGTGTAAGGAATCGTTCAGGACTCTGTATACCACTTATGTAAGACCAATCCTGGAGTATGCAGCTCCATCCTGGAGTCCATACCTAGTTAAACACAAGACGAAGTTAGAGAAGATTCAGAGGTATGCCACCAGACTGGTCCCGGAACCGAGAGGAATGAGCTACGAGGAAAGGCTACAAAATTCTCAGGGAAATTGACAGGGTGGACAAAGACAAACTCTTTAGCACGGGTGGAACACGAACAAGGGGACACAGGTGGAAACTTAGTACCCAGATGAGCCACAGAGACGTTAGAAAGATTTTGTTCAGTGTCAGGGTAGTTAATAAATGGAATGCATTAAGTAGTGTTGTGGTGGAGGCTGACTCCATACAGTTTCAAATATAGATATGATAAGAGCCCAGTAGGCTCAGGAATCTGTAAACCAGTTGATTGACAGTTGAGAGGCGGGACCAAAGAGCCAGAGCTCAACCCCTGCAAACACAACTAGGTGAGTACACACACACACCCTCCCACGCCCCTATACACACACACACACAAAGACAGGCTATTCAGGGTAGATAAAGACAGTCTATTTAACACAAGGGGCACACGCACTAGGGGACACAGGTGGAAACTGAGTGCCCAAATGAGCCACAGGGATATTAGAAAGAATTTTTTTAGTGTCAGAGTGGTTGACAAATGGAATGCATTAGGAAGTGATGTGGTGGAGGCTGACTCCATACACAGTTTCAAGTGTAGATATGATAGAGCCCAATAGGCTCAGGAATCTGTACACCAGTTGATTGAAAGTTGAGAGGCGGGACCAAAAAGCCAGAGCTCAACCCACGCAAACACAACTAGGTGAGTACACACATACCCACACACCAGCCCACACACACACACACCCACCCACCAGCCCACACACACACACCCACCCACCAGCCCACACACACACACACACACACACCCACCAGCCCACACACACACACACCCACCCACCAGCCCATACACACACACCCACCCACCAGCCCACACACACACACACCCACCCACCAGCCCACACACACACACACACCCACCCACCAGCCCACACACACACACACACACACCCACCCACCAGCCCACACACATGTAACAAACTAGGCTGTTGTAAGAATTATCCAGAGTGGTTTATCGACAAAAGAGAATGGGAAGCTGAGCCGCATGGTGACCTGACCCCCAGGGGAATTCGCGGTGGAAATAACCGACGCTTTGTTCATAGCTGCGTATAATGAATCATCCTATAGTATTCAGTAATTTAGAGAAAATTAGCCTTTATTCATTTTGCATTAAAATTGTATTGTATAATAGTACTGGATACAATATCAAGAGTATTCTAATTATTGAGTTAAGTCACCATCAGTGACGTCACGAATCAGATCTAACTTTTAAGGCGGAGTGACCGGCGGTCATAGGTCAGCAGGGTTGACATGTCTAGTATTTCTCAAAGTTCAATTAACCATTCTGGGGATCGGGAACAGCTCTGCCGTTAGATGTTTGTAATTTAATTCAGTAAAATAATTCAACCAGTCTGGATCAATTAAGTACAACAGAGGTTAATTGTTATAACTTAAACCTTGCTAGTAACTGGGTAGGACTTTGACTAGGCGGAAGGATACAATACTCTGTCTGGGGTAGTCCAGACAAGGAAAAAATCAGTGTGATCTGCCGAGCAGCTGGGAGAGGTCAAACATCTTACCTCTCCCAAAGACCAGCCCAACATCTTAGCTGGAAAATATAGAGGTATAGTTGCTATGGTTATATATAGAAATAGTCTCATTTGCCACTCAGGTCAAGTAGGGAGTGTTAAAGTGACAGGGAGTGAACATATTTAGATTTTGTTTTAGTTTTCTTTAAATAAATTAAATTTGTTATTAATTTGCATTTTATTGTTTCCATTTGGTTATGTGTAAACTTGTCCTGGTCACGTGGTCCACACGAGGCAGAGTTGCATTGGGCGCCGATTCTAACATCGGATCGGAATTCATCATCCCCATCTAATTAACTCCACACTCAAGTTTCCGAGGTTATAAACTACTAGTGGGGATCAAGCCCCAAGGTTGATTAATTAGCGTGATCGATCCAGACCTCGATCATTGCTCTGTAGAGCTGGTCTGGTGGTGGCAGCATAGAGGCGACTCTAGGGTTTTGGCTCAGAGCCTTGGTCACGTCATACTGGGTGTAGAATCCTAAGTCGGTCAATCGTCTTAGGACCACGTGGCGTGGAGTTGGCTTTGGTAAAAGTTTTGGAGTCCCTTGGTAGAGAATAAAAAGTAAGAATACGGGTAGAGGGAGTAGAAGGTAGATAAGTAAAGAGAGGAACCCGAACCCGTGTTACACACACACACACACACACCCACCCACCAGCCCCCACACACACACACACCAGCCCACACACACACACACACACCCACCCACCAGCCCCCACACACACACCCACCCACCAGCCCACACATACCCCCACACACCAGCCCACACACACACACCCACCTACCAGCCCACACATACCCCCACACACAAGCACACAATACTCAGGCCGGGTCAGCGGCCACACACCAGCCCACACACCAGCCCACACACATACCCCCACACACCAGCCCACACATACCCCCACACACAACCACACAATACTCAGGCCGGGTCAGCGGCCACACACCAGCCCACACACATACCCCCACACACCAGCCCACACATACCCCCACACACAACCACACAATACTCAGGCCGGGTCAGCGGCCACACACAAGCCATACAAACTGTGCCGAGGAATTTTTTGTAACCTCTCTTGTTTTACACAGACAAGTTTTTCCTGGCAGTGAATGCCGGGACATTTTTAGCAGCAAACTGAGGTAGCAATTTGTGGGGGATTTGCCGGCATGGGGAGCAGGGGGCGGGCCAAAAAGGGGGGGAAGGGGAGGTACCTAACTGGACCCCTCAACGCACACGCACGCTGGCGGGTGCTGGTGGCTGAGTGGAAAGCACGCTGGATACGTAGTCATGTGGACCGGGGTTCGATTCCCGGCGCCGGCGGAAACAGATGGGCAGAGTTTCTTTCACCTTGATGCCCCTGTTACCTAGCAGTAAATAGGCACCTGGGAGTTAGACAGCTGTTACGGGGTGTTTCCTGTGTGTGTGGGGGGGGGGAGGGGGGGAGGGGGGAAGCTAGTAGTTAGTAACAGATGATTGATTGACAGTTGAGAGGCGGGTCGAAAGAGCAGCGCTCAACCCCCCGCAAGCACAACTAGGTGAATATACACACATACATACACACACACTGTGAATATACACACACACACACACTGCGTGTGTGTGTGTGTGTGTGTGTGTGTGTGTGTGTGTGTGTGTGTGTGTGTGTGTGTGTGTTTTGCACAGGAATCCCAGGCAGGGCGAGACGTATGGGCAAGTCTCCATACACCCGTTGCCTCTGTTCACTCAGGTGAACCTGGGTGTCAGTCGACTGTTGTGGGTGGCATCCCGGGGAATGGTCATATGCTGCATATATCCCAGGTATACTCGAATTTCCCACAAACGCCGCAAGGCCGCTACAACGAGTGGGCCGGAAGGTCCCCGAGTTGATACCTGGTTGATGGGGTTCTAGGAGTTCTTCTACTCCCCAAGCCCGGCCCGAGGCCAGGCTTGACTTGTGAGAGTTTGGTCCACCAGGCTGTTGCTTGGAGCGGCCCGCAGGCCCTCATACCCATCACAGCCCGGTTGGTCCGGCACTTCTTGGAGGAAACTATCTAGTTTCCTCTTGAAGATGTCCACGGTTGTTCCGGCAATATTTCTTGCTGGGAGGACGTTGAACAACCGCGGACCTCTGATGTTTATACAGTGTTCTCTGATTGTGCCTATGGCACCTCTGCTCTTCACTGGTTCAATTCTGCATTTTCTTCCATATCGTTCACTCCAGTACGTTGTTATTTTAATGTGTAGATTAGGGACCTGACCCTCCAGTATTTTCCAGGTGTATATTGTTTGGTATCTCTCTCGTCTCCTTTCTAATGAGTACATTTGGAGAGCTTTGAGACGATCCCAATAATTTAGGTGCTTTATCTCGTCTATGCGTGCCGTATATGTTCTCTGTATTCCCTCTATTTCAGCAATCTCTCCTGCTCTGAAGGGAGAAGTGAGTACTGAGCAGTACTCGTCCCCAAAAGTTCAGTCCCCAAGTTGTCCTGTCCCCAAAGTTCAAAAAAGGGTTCAGGCCCAAACTACACACACACTATCGGAAAACCTGACACCATTTACTAATATTAAATACAATAGGCAGATAATATTGCTGCTGTGTTGTATATTTAAATTCTCTTATAGAAGACGGTATAGTGGAATTTTCCGTCAATAGAAAACGAGATATCATTGCCACATAGCGCTATAAATTCACCCGCTATTCTGTTGGGAATTATTCTTAATACAGCAGTCTGTGGACTTTAACATCATAAAAACATCTCATTTAAATTAACTTGATTATCAGAACCAAAATAGAGTATATGTGACCTTTCTACCACTTATTGACATCTGGACAAGGAGCCAGGCCTTCAGTGGTGGGGGGTCAGGTTATCTTGAGGTTATCTTGAGATGATTTCGGGGCTTTTTTTTTTTTTGGTGTCCCCGCGGCCCGGTCCTCGACCAGGCCTCCACCCCCAGGAAACAGCCCGTGACAGCTGACTAACACCCAGGTACCTATTTTACTGCTAGGTAACAGGGGCATAAGGTGAAAGAAACTCTGCCCATTGTTTCTCGCCGGCGCCTGGGATCGAACCCAGGACCACAGGATCACAAGTCCAGCGTGCTGTCCGCTCGGCCGACCGGCTCCCTAACCCGACCGGGTCAGCCATTGTTGCTAGACCAGAGTAGCAGGAGCGAGTTCAGTTCCTATAATTCTCCCTTGAACGAAGTGTTATAGAGACCAAATTAGTGCTTCTTCCATCATCAACACGCAGTCAACACCTAAACATGGGAAGTGTCTTTCCGAAATCTTATCTAGTCATTTCCGGCCCAGGTAGATAGGATTACTTCCGGTTAGAACATGAGGCAGCGACATCATCCACGTAATTATTTCTTGGTCCTTATCTTATATAATATACAAATGTTTCCCCCGATATAGCTGTCATATAAAAGATTCCAGCTTTACAGCAAGTGTCCTTTTAACAGGTGTAGAAGAGGAAGCAAGAATTAATCTTGGTACCCCTTCTTCTGAACCTTCAAGTACGAAGAATATTTGGCGTCATTTGCTGACGACGCCAAAATTATGAGAAGGATTAAGACAGAGGAGGACAGCTTGAGGCTTCAAGAAGACCTGGACAAGCTGCAGGAATCGTCGAACAAGTGGTTGTTAGAGTTTTACCCAAGCAAATGTAATGTAATGAAGATAGGTGTAGGGAGCAGGAGACCAGATGTAAGGTATCATTTAAGAGATGGAATTCTTCAAGAGTCAGAGAGAAAGACCTGGGGGTTGATATCACGCCAACCTGTCCTCTAAAGCCCGTATCAAGAGGATAACATCAGCGGCATATGCCAGGTTGGTTAACATAAGAACGGCATTTAGAAACTTGTGTAAGGAATCATTCAGAACGACGTATACCACATATGTCAGATCAATCCTGGAGTATGCAGCTCCAGCATGGAGTCCATATCTAGTCAAGCATAAGACTACACTTGAGAAGGTTCAAAGGTTTGCCACCAGACTAGTACCCGAGCTGAGAGGTATGAGCTACGAGGAGAGACTACGGGAGTTAAACCTCACGTCGCTGGAAGACAGAAGAGTTAGGGGATAAACATGTTCACCACATACAAGATTCTCAAAGGAATTGATAAAGTAGATAAGGACATGCTATTTAACACAAGGGACACACGCAGTAGGGGACACAGGTGGAAATTGAGTGCCCAAATGAGCCACAGAGATATTAGAAAGAACTTTTTTAGTGTCAGAGTGGTTGACAAATGGAATGCATTAGGAAGTGATGTGGTGGAGGCTGACTCCATACACAGTTTCAAGTGTAGATATGATAGAGCCCAGTAGGCTCAGGAATCTGTACACCAGTTGACTAACAGTTGGGAGAAGGAACCAAAGAACCAGAGCTCAACCCCCGCAAGCACATCTAGGTGAGTACACAAGAGGCAGAGGCCTGTGTGTGTAACTCCAGAGGCTCACATAAATAGAATAACGTCAGCCGCATACTCTACTCTGGCAAAAGTCAGAACATCCTTCAGAAAATTGAATAAGGAGGCTTTTATATCACTGTATACCGCCTATGTGAGGCCAGTCTTAGAGTACGCCGCACCATCCTGGAGCCCCATCTTAAAAAAAAAAATCTATAAAAATGGTAGTCGAGAGGAACCTATAAATTATAGAGCCTTATCATTAACAAACGTGGTAGTCAAAACACTAGAAACAATAGTTAATGCCAAATGGGTTGAACACCTAGAGAGTAATGACACAATAACAGACATTATGGTTGTCGACCAGGAAGATCCTGTGTAACAAATCTACTCAACTTTTATGCTAGAGCCACAGAGATACTACAGGTAAGAGGTGGTTGGGTTGACTGTGTCTATCTGGACCTAAACAAAAGCTCTAAGTTCCACGCAAGAGGCTGTTCTGGAAATTGGAAAATAGTGGAGGGGTGACAGGGAGACTTCTGACATGGATGAACAGTGTTAATTCAGGTCCCCGTGACCTGACCTCCCCCAGCCAGGTCCCCGTGACCTGACCTCCAGCAGCCAGGTCCCCGTAACCTGACCTCTGCCACCCAGGTCCCCGTGACCTGACCTCCACCAGCCAGGTCCCCGTGACCTGACCTCCCCCAGCCAGGTCCCCGTGACCTGACCTCCCCCACCCAGGTCCCCGTGACCTGACCTCCACCAGCCAGGTCCCCGTGACCTGACCTCCACCACCCAGGTCCCCGTGACCTGACCTCCACCACCCAGGTCCCCGTGACCTGACCTCCACCACCCAGGTCCACATGACCTGACCTCGGTCACGGTGGTAATCCAGCACTTTACCCAATCTTCAGAGGCTGGAGATAATCCCCAGGGAGGCAGCTCCCGCCAACCTCACCTCGGCCAATCTTCAATTACCATTTCTTTAAAAGAACTTCTCATGTAGATTTTCAAATTGAAGAATGTTTAAAAGGGCGAGTTTGGTGATAGTGTTCCAGAGTGGCAGTGGGGTGAGTGTGACAGTGGGGGAGTGTGACAGTGGGTGAGTGTGACAGTGGGGGAGTGTGGCAGTGGGGTGAGTGTGACAGTGGGGGAGTGTGACAGTGGGTGAGTGTGACAGTGGGGGAGTGTGACAGTGGGGTGAGTGTGACAGTGGGTGAGTGTGACAGTGGGGTGAGTGTGACAGTGGGGTGAGTGTGGCAGTGGGGTGAGTGTGACAGTGGGGGAGTGTGACAGTGGGGGAGTGTGACAGTGGGGGAGTGTGACAGTGGGGGAGTGTGACAGTGGGGGAGTGTGGCAGTGGGGGAGTGTGACAGTGGGGGAGTGTGACAGTGGGTGAGTGTGACAGTGGGGTGAGTGTGGCAGTGGGGTGAGTGTGACAGTGGGGGAGTGTGACAGTGGGTGAGTGTGACAGTGGGGGAGTGTGACAGTGGGGTGAGTGTGACAGTGGGTGAGTGTGACAGTGGGGTGAGTGTGACAGTGGGGTGAGTGTGGCAGTGGGGTGAGTGTGACAGTGGGGGAGTGTGACAGTGGGGGAGTGTGACAGTGGGGGAGTGTGACAGTGGGGGAGTGTGGCAGTGGGGGAGTGTGACAGTGGGGGAGTGTGACAGTGGGGTGAGTGTGACAGTGGGGGAGTGTGACAGTGGGGGAGTGTGGCAGTGGGGGGAGTGTGACAGTGGGGTGAGTGTGACAGTGGGGGAGTGTGACAGTGGGGGAGTGTGGCAGTGGGGGAGTGTGGCAGAGGGGGAGTGTGGCAGTGGGGGAGTGTGGCAGTGGGGGAGTGTGGCAGTGGGGGAGTGTGACAGTGGGGGAGTGTGGCAGTGGGGGAGTGTGGCAGTGGGGGAGTGTGACAGTGGGGGAGAGTGGCAGTGGGGTGAGTGTGGCAGTGGGGGAGTGTGGCAGTGGGGGAGTGTGGCAGTGGGGGAGTGTGACAGTGGGTGAGTGTGACAGTGGGGGAGTGTGGCAGTGGGGGAGTGTGGCAGTGGGGGAGTGTGACAGTGGGGGAGTGTGGCAGTGGGTGAGTGTGGCAGGGGGGTGAGTGTGGCAGTGGGGGAGTGTGGCAGTGGGGGAGTGTGACAGTGGGGGAGAGTGGCAGTGGGGTGAGTGTGACAGTGGGGTGAGTGTGACAGTGGGGTGAGTGTGACAGTGGCGGAGTGTGGCAGTGGGGGAGTGTGACAGTGGGGGAGTGTGACAGTGGGGGAGTGTGACAGTGGGGGAGTGTGACAGTGGGGGAGTGTGACAGTGGGGGAGTGTGGCAGTGGGGGAGTGTGACAGTGGGGGAGTGTGACAGTGGGTGAGTGTGACAGTGGGGGAGTGTGACAGTGGGGTGAGTGTGACATGGGTGAGTGTGACAGTGGGGTGAGTGTGACAGTGGGGTGAGTGTGGCAGTGGGGTGAGTGTGACAGTGGGGGAGTGTGACAGTGGGGTGAGTGTGACAGTCGGGTGAGTGTGACAGTGGGTGAGTGTGACAGTGGGGGAGTGTGACAGTGGGGGAGTGTGGCAGTGGGGGGAGTGTGACAGCGGGGTGAGTGTGACAGTGGGGGAGTGTGACAGTGGGGGAGTGTGGCAGTGGGGGAGTGTGGCAGAGGGGGAGTGTGGCAGTGGGGGAGTGTGGCAGTGGGGGAGTGTTGCAGTGGGGGAGTGTGACAGTGGGGGAGTGTGGCAGTGGGGGAGTGTGGCAGTGGGGGAGTGTGACAGTGGGGGAGTGTGGCAGTGGGGGAGTGTGGCAGGGGGGTGAGTGTGGCAGTGGGGGAGTGGGGGAGTGTGACAGTGGGGGAGAGTGGCAGTGGGGTGAGTGTGACAGTGGGGTGAGTGTGACAGTGGGGTGAGTGTGACAGTGGCGGAGTGTGGCAGTGGGGGAGTGTGACAGTGGGGGAGTGTGACAGTGGGGGAGTGTGACAGTGGGGGAGTGTGGCAGTGGGGGAGTGTGACAGTGGGGGAGTGTGACAGTGGGTGAGTGTGACAGTGGGGGAGTGTGACAGTGGGGTGAGTGTGACAGTGGGTGAGTGTGACAGTGGGGTGAGTGTGACAGTGGGGTGAGTGTGGCAGTGGGGTGAGTGTGACAGTGGGGGAGTGTGACAGTGGGGTGAGTGTGACAGTGGGGTGAGTGTGACAGTGGGTGAGTGTGACAGTGGGGGAGTGTGGCAGTGGGGAGAGTGTGGCAGTGGGGGGAGTGTGACAGTGGGGTGAGTGTGACAGTGGGGGAGTGTGACAGTGGGGGAGTGTGACAGTGGGGGAGTGTGGCAGTGGGGGAGTGTGGCAGAGGGGGAGTGTGGCAGTGGGGGAGTGTGGCAGTGGGGGAGTGTGGCAGTGGGGGAGTGTGACAGTGGGGGAGTGTGGCAGTGGGGGAGTGTGGCAGTGGGGGAGTGTGGCAGTGGGGGAGTGTGGCAGTGGGGGAGTGTGACAGTGGGGGAGTGTGACAGTGGGGGAGAGTGGCAGTGGGGTGAGTGTGGCAGTGGGGGAGTGTGGCAGTGGGGGAGTGTGGCAGTGGGGGAGTGTGACAGTGGGGGAGTGTGACAGTGGGGGAGTGTGACAGTGGGGGAGTGTGACAGTGGGGGAGTGTGACAGTGGGGGAGTGTGACAGTGGGGTGAGTGTGACAGTGGGGTGAGTGTGCCAGTGGGGGAGTGTGACAGTGGGGGAGTGTGACAGTGGGTGAGTGTGACAGTGGGGGAGTGTGGCAGTGGGGTGAGTGTGACAGTGGGGGAGTGTGACAGTGGGGTGAGTGTGGCAGTGGGGGAGTGTGGCAGTGGGGGAGTGTGGCAGTGGTGGAGTGTGGCAGTGGGGGAGTGTGACAGTGGGGGAGTGTGACAGTGGGGGAGTGTGACAGTGGGGGAGTGTGACAGTGGGGGAGTGTGACAGTGGGGGAGTGTGACAGTGGGGGAGTGTGACAGTGGGGCAGTGTGGCAGTGGGGGAGTGTGGCAGGGGGGTGAGTGTGGCAGTGGGGGAGTGTGGCAGTGGGGGAGTGTGACAGTGGGGGAGAGTGGCAGTGGGGTGAGTGTGACAGTGGGGTGAGTGTGACAGTGGGGTAAATGTGACAGTGGCGGAGTGTGGCAGTGGGGGAGTGTGACAGTGGGGGAGTGTGGCAGTGGGGGAGTTTGACAGTGGGGGAGTTTGACAGTGGGGGAGTGTGGCAGTGGGGGAGTGTGGCAGTGGGGGAGTGTGGCAGTGGGGGAGTGTGACAGTGGGTGAGTGTGACAGTGGGGGAGTTTGGCAGTGGGGGAGTGTGGCAGTGGGGGAGTGTGGCAGTGGGGGAGTGTGACAGTGGGGGAGAGTGGCAGTGGGGTGAGTGTGACAGTGGGGAAGTGTGGCAGTGGGGGAGTGTGGCAGTGGGGGAGTGTGGCAGTGGGGGAGTGTGGCAGTGGGGGAGTGTGACAGTGGGGGAGTGTGACAGTGGGGGAGTGTGACAGTGGGGGAGTGTGACAGTGGGGTGAGTGTGACAGTGGGGTGAGTGTGCCAGTGGGGGAGTGTGACAGTGGGGGAGTGTGACAGTGGGTGAGTGTGACAGTGGGGGAGTGTGGCAGTGGGGTGAGTGTGACAGTGGGGGAGTGTGACAGTGGCGTGAGTGTGGCAGTGGGGGAGTGTGGCAGTGGGGGAGTGTGGCAGTGGTGGAGTGTGGCAGTGGGGGAGTGTGACAGTGGGGGAGTGTGACAGTGGGGGAGTGTGACAGTGGGGGAGTGTGACAGTGGGGGAGTGTGACAGTGGGGGAGTGTGACAGTGGGGCAGTGTGGCAGTGGGGGAGTGTGGCAGGGGGGTGAGTGTGGCAGGGGGGTGAGTGTGGCAGTGGGGGAGTGTGGCAGTGGGGGAGTGTGACAGTGGGGGAGAGTGGCAGTGGGGTGAGTGTGACAGTGGGGTGAGTGTGACAGTGGGGTAAATGTGACAGTGGCGGAGTGTGGCAGTGGGGGAGTGTGACAGTAGGGGAGTGTGGCAGTGGGGGAGTTTGACAGTGGGGGAGTTTGACAGTGGGGGAGTGTGGCAGTGGGGGAGTGTGGCAGTGGGGGAGTGTGACAGTGGGGGAGTGTGGCAGTGGGGGAGTGTGGCAGTGGGGGAGTGTGGCAGTGGGGGAATGTGACAGTGGGGGAGAGTGGCAGTGGGGTGAGTGTGACAGTGGGGAAGTGTGGCAGTGGGGGAGTGTGACAGTGGGTGAGTGTGACAGTGGGGGAGTGTGGCAGTGGGGGAGTGTGACAGTGGGGGAGTGTGGCAGTGGGGGAGTGTGGCAGTGGGGGAGTGTGGCAGTGGGGGAGTGTGACAGTGGGTGAGTGTGACAGTGGGGGAGTGTGGCAGTGGGGGAGTGTGGCAGTGGGGGAGTGTGACAGTGGGGGAGTGTGACAGTGGGGGAGTGTGACAGTGGGGGGAGTGTGGCAGTGGGGGAGTGTGACAGTGGGGGAGTGTGGCAGTGGGGGAGTGTGACAGTGGGGGAGTGTGGCAGTGGGGGAGTGTGGCAGTGGGGGAGTGTGACAGTGGGGGAGTGTGACAGTGGGGGAGTGTGGCAGTGGGGGAGTGTGACAGTGGGGGAGTGTGACAGTGGGGGGAGTGTGACAGTGGGGGAGTGTGGCAGTGGGGGAGTGTGGCAGTGGGGGAGTGTGACAGTGGGGTGAGTGTGGCAGTGGGGGAGTGTGGCAGTGAGGTGAGTGTGACAGTGGGGGAGTGTGGCAGTGGGGGAGTGTGACAGTGGGGCGAGTGTGGCAGTGGGGTGAGTGTGACAGTGGGGGAGTGTGGCAGTGGGGGAGTGTGACAGTGGGGTGAGTGTGGCAGTGGGGGAGTGTGGCAGTGGGGGGAGTGTGACAGTGGGGGGAGTGTGGCAGTGGGGGAGTGTGACAGTGGGGTGAGTGTGGCAGTGGGGGAGTGTGACAGTGGGGGAATGTGGCAGTGGGGGAGTGTGACAGTGGGTGAGTGTGACAGTGGGGGAGTGTGGCAGTGGGGGAGTGTGGCAGTGGGGGAGTGTGGCAGTGGGGGAGTGTGGCAGTGGGGGAGTGTGGCAGTGGGGGAGTGTGGCAGTGGGGGAGTGTGGCAGGGGGGGAGTGTGACAGTGGGGGGAGTGTGACAGTGGGGGGAGTGTGACAGTGGGGGGAGTGTGACAGTGGGGGGAGTGTGACAGTGGGGGAGTGTGACAGTGGGGGAGTGTGACAGTGGGGGAGTGTGACAGTGGGGGAGTGTGACAGTGGGGTGAGTGTGGCAGTGGGGGAGTGTGGCAGTGGGGGAGTGTGGCAGTGGGGGAGTGTGGCAGTGGGGGAGTGTGACAGTGGGGGAGTGTGACAGTGGGGGAGTGTGACAGTGGGGGAGTGTGACAGTGGGGGAGTGTGGCAGTGGGGGAGTGTGACAGTGGGGGGGGAGTGTGGCAGTGGGGTGAGTGTGACAGTGGGGTGAGTGTGACAGTGGAGGGAGTGTGGCAGTGGGGGAGTGTGGCAGTGGGGGAGTGTGACAGTGGGGGGAGTGTGACAGTGGGGGGAGTGTGACAGTGGGGGAGTGTGACAGTGGGGGAGTGTGGCAGTGGGGGAGTGTGGCAGTGGGGGAGTGTGGCAGGGGGGTGAGTGTGGCAGTGGGGGAGTGTGGCAGTGGGGGAGTGTGACAGTGGGGGAGAGTGGCAGTGGGGTGAGTGTGACAGTGGGGTGAGTGTGACAGTGGGGTGAGTGTGACAGTGGGGTGAGTGTGACAGTGGCGGAGTGTGGCAGTGGGGGAGTGTGACAGTGGGGGAGTGTGGCAGTGGGGGAGTGTGACAGTGGGGGAGTGTGGCAGTGGGGGAGTGTGGCAGTGGGGGAGTGTGGCAGTGGGGGAGTGTGGCAGTGGGTGAGTGTGACAGTGGGGGAGTGTGGCAGTGGGGGAGTGTGACAGTGGGGGAGTGTGGCAGTGGGGGAGTGTGGCAGTGGGGGAGTGTGACAGTGGGGGAGAGTGGCAGTGGGGTGAGTGTGACAGTGGGGGAGTGTGGCAGTGGGGGAGTGTGGCAGTGGGGGAGTGTGGCAGGGGGGTGAGTGTGGCAGGGGGGTGAGTGTGGCAGTGGGGGAGTGTGGCAGTGGGGGAGTGTGACAGTGGGGAAGAGTGGCAGTGGGGTGAGTGTGACAGTGGGGTGAGTGTGACAGTGGGGTGAGGGTGACAGTGGCGGAGTGTGGCAGTGGGGGAGTGTGACAGTGGGGGAGTGTGGCAGTGGGGGAGTGTGACAGTGGGGGAGTGTGGCAGTGGGGGAGTGTGGCAGTGGGGGAGTGTGGCAGTGGGGGAGTGCGGCAGTGGGGGAGTGTGGCAGTGGGTGAGTGTGACAGTGGGGGAGTGTGGCAGTGGGGGAGTGTGACAGTGGGGGAGTGTGGCAGTGGGGGAGTGTGACAGTGGGGGAGAGTGGCAGTGGGGTGAGTGTGACAGTGGGGGAGTGTGGCAGTGGGGGAGTGTGGCAGTGGGGGAGTGTGGCAGTGGGGGAGTGTGACAGTGGGTGAGTTTGACAGTGGGGGAGTGTGGCAGTGTGACAGTGGGGGAGTGTGGCAGTGGGGGAGTGTGGCAGTGGGGGAGTGTGGCAGTGGGGGAGTGTGACAGTGGGGGAGTGTGACAGTGGGGGAGTGTGACAGTGGGTGAGTGTGACAGTGGGGGAGTGAGACAGTGGGGGAGTGTGACAGTGGGTGAGTGTGGCAGTGGGTGAGTGTGGCAGTGGGGGAGTGCGACAGTGGGGGAGTGTGACAGTGGGGGAGTGTGACAGTGGGGGGAGTGTGGCAGTGGGGGAGTGTGACAGTGGGGGAGTGTGGCAGTGGGGGAGTGTGACAGTGGGGGAGTGTGGCAGTGGGTGAGTGTGGCAGTGGGGGAGTGTGGCAGTGTGACAGTGGGGGAGTGTGGCAGTGGGGGAGTGTGACAGTGGGGGAGTGTGACAGTGGGGGAGTGTGACAGTGGGGGGAGTGTGACAGTGGGTGAGTGTGACAGTGGGGGAGTGTGGCAGTGCGGGAGTGTGGCAGTGGGGGAGTGTGGCAGTGGGGGAGTGTGACAGTGGGGGAGTGTGGCAGTGGGGGAGTGTGACAGTGGGGTGAGTGTGACAGTGGGGTGAGTGTGACAGTGGGGTGAGTGTGACAGTGGGGGAGTGTGACAGTGGGGGAGTGTGACAGTGGGGGAGTGTGACAGTGGGGGAGTGTGACAGTGGGGGAGTGTGACAGTGGGGGAGTGTGACAGTGGGGGAGTGTGACAGTGGGGGAGTGTGACAGTGGGGGAGTGTGACAGTGGGGGGAGTGTGACAGTGGGGGGGAGTGTGACAGTGGGGTGAGTGTGACAGTGGGGGAGTGTGACAGTGAGGGAGTGTGACAGTGGGGGAGTGTGACAGTGGGGGAGTGTGGCAGTGGGGGAGTGTGACAGTGGGGGAGTGTGGCAGTGGGGAAGTGTGACAGTGGGGAAGTGTGACAGTGGGGAAGTGTGACAGTGGGGGGAGTGTGACAGTGGGGTGAGTGTGACAGTGGGGTGAGTGTGACAGTGGGGTGAGTGTGACAGTGGGGGAGTGTGACAGTGGGTGAGTGTGGCAGTGGGGGAGTGTGGCAGTGGGGGAGTGTGGCAGTGGGGGAGTGTGGCAGTGGGGGAGTGTGGCAGTGGGGGAGTGTGGCAGTGGGGGAGTGTGGCAGTGGGGGAGTGTGACAGTGGGGGAGTGTGACAGTGGGGGAGTGTGACAGTGGGGGAGTGTGGCAGTGGGGGAGTGTGGCAGGGGGGTGAGTGTGGCAGTGGGGGAGTGTGACAGTGGGGGAGAGTGGCAGTGGGGTGAGTGTGACAGTGGGGTGAGTGTGACAGTGGGGTGAGTGTGACAGTGGCGGAGTGTGGCAGTGGGGGAGTGTGACAGTGGGGGAGTGTGGCAGTGGGGGAGTTTGACAGTGGGGGAGTTTGACAGTGGGGGAGTGTGGCAGTGGGGGAGTGTGGCAGTGGGGGAGTGTGACAGTGGGTGAGTGTGACAGTGGGGGAGTGTGGCAGTGGGGGAGTGTGACAGTGGGGGAGTGTGGCAGTGGGGGAGTGTGGCAGTGGGGGAGTGTGACAGTGGGGGAGTGTGGCAGTGGGGAGTGTGGCAGTGGGGGAGTGTGACAGTGGGTGAGTGTGACAGTGGGGGAGTGTGGCAGTGGGGGAGTGTGACAGTGGGTGAGTGTGGCAGTGGGGGAGTGTGACAGTGGGGGAGTGTGACAGTGGGGGAGTGTGACAGTGGGGGGAGTGTGGCAGTGGGGGAGTGTGACAGTGGGGGAGTGTGGCAGTGGGGGAGTGTGACAGTGGGGGAGTGTGGCAGTGGGGGAGTGTGACAGTGGGGGAGTGTGGCAGTGGGTGAGTGTGGCAGTGGGGGAGTGTGGCAGTGGGGGAGTGTGACAGTGGGGGAGTGTGGCAGTGGGGGAGTGTGACAGTGGGGGAGTGTGACAGTGGGGGGAGTGTGACAGTGGGGGAGTGTGGCAGTGGGGGAGTGTGGCAGTGGGGGAGTGTGACAGTGGGGTGAGTGTGGCAGTGGGGGAGTGTGGCAGTGAGGTGAGTGTGACAGTGTGGCAGTGGGGGAGTGTGGCAGTGGGGGAGTGTGGCAGTGGGGGAGTGTGACAGTGGGGTGAGTGTGGAAGTGGGGTGAGTGTGACAGTGGGGTGAGTGTGGAAGTGGGGTGAGTGTGGAAGTGGGGTGAGTGTGACAGTGGGGGAGTGTGGCAGTGGGGGAGTGTGACATTGGGGTGAGTGTGGCAGTGGGGGAGTGTGGCAGTGGGGTGAGTGTGGCAGTGGGGTGAGTGTGACAGTGGGGGGAGTGTGACAGTGGGGGAGTGTGACAGTGGGGTGAGTGTGACAGTGGGGTGAGTGTGACAGTGGGGGAGTGTGGCAGTGGGGGAGTGTGACAGTGGGTGAGTGTGGCAGTGGGGGAGTGTGACAGTGGGGGAGTGTGACAGTGGGGGAGTGTGACAGTGGGGGGAGTGTGGCAGTGGGGGAGTGTGACAGTGGGGGAGTGTGGCAGTGGGGGAGTGTGACAGTGGGGGAGTGTGGCAGTGGGGGAGTGTGACAGTGGGGGAGTGTGGCAGTGGGTGAGTGTGGCAGTGGGGGAGTGTGGCAGTGGGGGAGTGTGACAGTGGGGGAGTGTGGCAGTGGGGGAGTGTGACAGTGGGGGAGTGTGACAGTGGGGGGAGTGTGACAGTGGGGGAGTGTGGCAGTGGGGGAGTGTGGCAGTGGGGGAGTGTGACAGTGGGGGGAGTGTGGCAGTGGGGGAGTGTGACAGTGGGGTGAGTGTGGCAGTGGGGGAGTGTGGCAGTGAGGTGAGTGTGACAGTGAGGTGAGTGTGGCAGTGGGGGAGTGTGGCAGTGGGGGAGTGTGGCAGTGGGGGAGTGTGACAGTGGGGTGAGTGTGGAAGTGGGGTGAGTATGACAGTGGGGTGAGTGTGGAAGTGGGGTGAGTGTGGAAGTGGGGTGAGTGTGACAGTGGGGGAGTGTGGCAGTGGGGGAGTGTGACAGTGGGGTGAGTGTGGCAGTGGGGGAGTGTGGCAGTGGGGTGAGTGTGGCAGTGGGGTGAGTGTGACAGTGGGGGGAGTGTGACAGTGGGGGAGTGTGACAGTGGGGTGAGTGTGACAGTGGGGTGAGTGTGACAGTGGGGGAGTGTGACAGTGGGGGAGTGTGACAGTGGGGGAGTGTGACAGTGGGGGAGTGTGACAGTGGGGGAGTGTGACAGTGGGGGAGTGTGACAGTGGGGGAGTGTGACAGTGGGGGAGTGTGACAGTGGGGGAGTGTGACAGTGGGGGAGTGTGACAGTGGGGGAGTGTGACAGTGGGGGGAGTGTGACAGTGGGGTGAGTGTGACAGTGGGGTGAGTGTGACAGTGGGGGAGTGTGACAGTGAGGGAGTGTGACAGTGGGGGAGTGTGGCAGTGGGGGAGTGTGACAGTGGGGGAGTGTGACAGTGGGGTGAGTGTGACAGTGGGGTGAGTGTGACAGTGGGGGAGTGTGACAGTGGGGGAGTGTGACAGTGGGGGAGTGTGACAGTGGGGGAGTGTGACAGTGGGGGAGTGTGACAGTGGGGGAGTGTGACAGTGGGGGGGAGTGTGACAGTGGGGTGAGTGTGACAGTGGGGTGAGTGTGACAGTGGGGGAGTGTGACAGTGAGGGAGTGTGACAGTGGGGGAGTGTGGCAGTGGGGGAGTGTGACAGTGGGGGAGTGTGACAGTGGGGGAGTGTGACAGTGGGGGAGTGTGACAGTGGGGGGAGTGTGACAGTGGGGGAGTGTGACAGTGGGGGAGTGTGGCAGTGGGGGAGTGTGGCAGGGGGGTGAGTGTGGCAGTGGGTGAGTGTGGCAGTGGGGGAGTGTGGCAGTGGGGGAGTGTGACAGTGGGGGAGAGTGGCAGTGGGGTGAGTGTGACAGTGGGGTGAGTGTGACAGTGGGGTGAGTGTGACAGTGGCGGAGTGTGGCAGTGGGGGAGTGTGACAGTGGGGGAGTGTGGCAGTGGGGGAGTGTGGCAGTGGGGGATTGTGGCAGTGGGGGAGTGTGGCAGTGGGGGAGTGTGACAGTGGGTGAGTGTGACAGTGGGGGAGTGTGGCAGTGGGGGAGTGTGACAGTGGGGGAGTGTGGCAGTGGGGGAGTGTGACAGTGGGGGAGAGTGGCAGTGGGGTGAGTGTGACAGTGGGGGAGTGTGGCAGTGGGGGAGTGTGGCAGTGGGGGAGTGTGGCAGTGGGGGAGTGTGGCAGTGGGGGAGTGTGGCAGTGGGGGAGTGTGGCAGTGGGGGAGTGTGGCAGTGGGGGAGTGTGGCAGTGGGGGAGTGTGGCAGTGGGGGAGTGTGACAGTGGGGGAGTGTGACAGTGGGTGAGTGTGACAGTGGGGGAGTGTGGCAGTGGGGGAGTGTGACAGTGGGGGAGTGTGACAGTGGGGGAGTGTGACAGTGGGGGAGTGTGACAGTGGGGGAGTGTGACAGTGGGGGAGTGTGACAGTGGGGGAGTGTGACAGTGGGGGGAGTGTGACAGTGGGGTGAGTGTGACAGTGGGGTGAGTGTGACAGTGGGGTGAGTGTGACAGTGGGGGAGTGTGACAGTGAGGGAGTGTGACAGTGGGGGAGTGTGGCAGTGGGGGAGTGTGACAGTGGGGGAGTGTGGCAGTGGGGAAGTGTGGCAGTGGGGGAGTGTGGCAGTGGGGGAGTGTGACAGTGGGTGAGTGTGACAGTGGGGGAGTGTGGCAGTGGGGGAGTGTGACAGTGGGGGAGTGTGGCAGTGGGGGAGTGTGACAGTGGGGGAGAGTGGCAGTGGGGTGAGTGTGACAGTGGGGGAGTGTGGCAGTGGGGGAGTGTGGCAGTGGGGGAGTGTGGCAGTGGGGGAGTGTGGCAGTGGGGGAGTGTGACAGTGGGGGAGTGTGACAGTGGGTGAGTGTGACAGTGGGGGAGTGTGGCAGTGGGGGAGTGTGACAGTGGGGGGAGTGTGACAGTGGGGGGAGTGTGACAGTGGGGTGAGTGTGACAGTGGGGTGAGTGTGACAGTGGGGGAGTGTGACAGTGAGGGAGTGTGACAGTGGGGGAGTGTGGCAGTGGGGGAGTGTGACAGTGGGGGAGTGTGACAGTGGGGGAGTGTGACAGTGGGGGAGTGTGACAGTGGGGGAGTGTGACAGTGGGGGAGTGTGACAGTGGGGGGAGTGTGACAGTGGGGGAGTGTGACAGTGGGGGAGTGTGGCAGGGGGGTGAGTGTGGCAGTGGGGGAGTGTGGCAGTGGGGGAGTGTGACAGTGGGGGAGAGTGGCAGTGGGGTGAGTGTGACAGTGGGGTGAGTGTGACAGTGGGGTGAGTGTGACAGTGGGGTGAGTGTGACAGTGGGGTGAGTGTGACAGTGGCGGAGTGTGGCAGTGGGGGAGTGTGACAGTGGGGGAGTGTGGCAGTGGGGGAGTGTGACAGTGGGGGAGTGTGGCAGTGGGGGAGTGTGACAGTGGGGGAGTGTGGCAGTGGGGGAGTGTGGCAGTGGGGGAGTGTGGCAGTGGGGGAGTGTGGCAGTGGGGGAGTGTGACAGTGGGTGAGTGTGACAGTGGGGGAGTGTGGCAGTGGGGGAGTGTGACAGTGGGGGAGTGTGGCAGTGGGGGAGTGTGACAGTGGGGGAGAGTGGCAGTGGGGTGAGTGTGACAGTGGGGGAGTGTGGCAGTGGGGGAGTGTGGCAGTGGGGGAGTGTGGCAGTGGGGGAGTGTGGCAGTGGGGGAGTGTGGCAGTGGGGGAGTGTGACAGTGGGGGAGTGTGACAGTGGGTGAGTGTGACAGTGGGGGAGTGTGGCAGTGGGGGAGTGTGACAGTGGGGGAGTGTGACAGTGGGGGAGTGTGACAGTGGGGGAGTGTGACAGTAGGGGAGTGTGACAGTGGGGGAGTGTGACAGTGGGGGAGTGTGACAGTGGGGGGAGTGTGACAGTGGGGTGAGTGTGACAGTGGGGTGAGTGTGACAGTGGGGGAGTGTGACAGTGAGGGAGTGTGACAGTGGGGGAGTGTGGCAGTGGGGGAGTGTGACAGTGGGGGAGTGTGGCAGTGGGGAAGTGTGACAGTGGGGGGAGTGTGACAGTGGGGTGAGTGTGACAGTGGGGTGAGTGTGACAGTGGGGTGAGTGTGACAGTGGGGGAGTGTGACAGTGGGTGAGTGTGGCAGTGGGGGAGTGTGGCAGTGGGGGAGTGTGGCAGTGGGGGAGTGTGGCAGTGGGGGAGTGTGGCAGTGGGGGAGTGTGGCAGTGGGGGAGTGTGACAGTGGGGGAGTGTGACAGTGGGGGAGTGTGACAGTGGGGGAGTGTGGCAGTGGGGGAGTGTGGCAGGGGGGTGAGTGTGGCAGTGGGGGAGTGTGGCAGTGGGGGAGTGTGACAGTGGGGGAGAGTGGCAGTGGGGTGAGTGTGACAGTGGGGTGAGTGTGACAGTGGGGTGAGTGTGACAGTGGCGGAGTGTGGCAGTGGGGGAGTGTGACAGTGGGGGAGTGTGGCAGTGGGGGAGTTTGACAGTGGGGGAGTTTGACAGTGGGGGAGTGTGGCAGTGGGGGAGTGTGGCAGTGGGGGAGTGTGGCAGTGGGGGAGTGTGACAGTGGGTGAGTGTGACAGTGGGGGAGTGTGGCAGTGGGGGAGTGTGACAGTGGGGGAGTGTGGCAGTGGGGGAGTGTGGCAGTGGGGGAGTGTGACAGTGGGGGAGTGTGGCAGTGGGGGAGTGTGGCAGTGGGGGAGTGTGACAGTGGGTGAGTGTGACAGTGGGGGAGTGTGGCAGTGGGGGAGTGTGGCAGTGGGGGAGTGTGACAGTGGGTGAGTGTGGCAGTGGGGGAGTGTGACAGTGGGGGAGTGTGACAGTGGGGGAGTGTGACAGTGGGGGGAGTGTGGCAGTGGGGGAGTGTGACAGTGGGGGAGTGTGGCAGTGGGGGAGTGTGACAGTGGGGGAGTGTGGCAGTGGGTGAGTGTGGCAGTGGGGGAGTGTGGCAGTGGGGTAGTGTGACAGTGGGGGAGTGTGGCAGTGGGGGAGTGTGACAGTGGGGGAGTGTGACAGTGGGGGGAGTGTTGTAACAAACTAGGCTGTTGTAAGAATTATCCAGAGTGGTTTATCGACAAAAGAGAATGGGAAGCTGAGCCGCATGGTGACCTGACCCCCAGGGGAATTCGCGGTGGAAATAACCGACCCTTTGTTCATAGCTGCGTATAATGAACCATCCTATAGTATTCAGTAATTTAGAGAAATTAGCCTTTATTCATTTTGCATTAAAATTGTATTGTATAATAGTACTGGATACAATATCAAGAGTATTCTAATTATTGAGTTTAAGTCACCATCAGTGACGTCACGAATCAGATCTAACTTTTAAGGCGGAGTGACCGGCGGTCATAGGTCATCAGGGGTTGACAGGTCTACTATTTCTACTATTTCTACAAGTTTTAATAACCATTTTTGTGATCGGGAACAGCTCTGCCGTTAGATGTTTGTAATTTAATTCAGTAAAATAATTCAACCAGTCTTGATCAATTAAGTACAACAGAGGTTAATTGTTATAACTTAAACCTTGCTAG
Source organism: Procambarus clarkii (assembly GCF_040958095.1). Taxonomy (NCBI): domain Eukaryota; kingdom Metazoa; phylum Arthropoda; class Malacostraca; order Decapoda; family Cambaridae; genus Procambarus; species Procambarus clarkii. The sequence continues at coordinate 26,281,900 of NC_091208.1, read as the reverse complement.
TAACTGGGTAGGACTTTGACTAGGCGGAAGGATACAATACTCTGTCTGGGGTAGTCCAGACAAGGAAGAGATCAGTGTGATCTGCCGAGCAGCTGGGAGAGGTCAAAACATCTTACCTCTCCCCAAGACCAGCCCAACACCGAGACCTGGGAAACATAGAGGTATACTTGCTATGGTTATGTATAGAAATAGTCTTCTCATTTGCCACTCAGGTCAAGTAGGGAGTGTTAAAGTGATAGGGAGTGAACATATTTAGATTTTGTTTTAGTTTTCTTTTAATAAATTAAATTTGTTATTAATTTGCATTTTATTGTTTCCATGTGTTTTATGTGTAAACTTGTCCTGGTCACGTGGTCCACACGAGGCAGAGTTGTATTGGGCGCCGATTCTAACATCGAATCGGAATTATCATTACCGTGTAATTTATTCCACACTCAAGGTCATCGTTTATAGTGGGGATCAAGCCCCTAGGTTGATTAATTAGCGTGATCGATCCAGACCTCGATCATTGCTCTTGTATTACTGGTCTGGTGGTGGCAGCAGAGGCGACTCTAGGGTTTTGCTCAGAGCTTAGGTCACGTCATACTGGGTGTAGAATCCTAAGTCGGTCAATCGTCTTAGGACCACGTGGCGTGGAGTTGGCTTTGGTAAAAGTTTTGGAGTCCCTTGGTTTAGAAATAAAAGTAAGAATACGGGTAGAGGAAGAAAGACGGAAGAGAAAAGAGAGAGGAAACCAAACCCGTGTTACAGTGTGGCAGTGGGGGAGTGTGACAGTGGGGGGAGTGTGGCAGTGGGGGAGTGTGGCAGTGAGGTGAGTGTGACAGTGGGGGAGTGTGGCAGTGAGGTGAGTGTGACAGTGGGGGAGTGTGGCAGTGGGGGAGTGTGGCAGTGAGGTGAGTGTGACAGTGGGGGGAGTGTGGCAGTGGGGGAGTGTGGCAGTGAGGTGAGTGTGACAGTGGGGGAGTGTGGCAGTGGGGGAGTGTGGCAGTGAGGTGAGTGTGACAGTGGGGGAGTGTGGCAGTGAGGTGAGTGTGACAGTGGGGGAGTGTGGCAGTGGGGGAGTGTGGCAGTGGGGTGAGTGTGACAGTGGGGTGAGTGTGGCAGTGGGGGAGTGTGGCAGTGAGGTGAGTGTGACAGTGGGGGAGTGTGGCAGTGGGGGAGTGTGGCAGTGGGGGAGTGTGGCAGTGGGGGAGTGTGACAGTGGGGTGAGTGTGGCAGTGGGGGAGTGTGGCAGTGGGGGAGTGTGGCAGTGGGGGAGTGTGGCAGTGGGGGAGTGTGACAGTGGGGGAGTGTGACAGTGGGGTGAGTGTGGCAGTGGGGGAGTGTGGCAGTGGGGGAGTGTGGCAGTGGGGGAGTGTGGCAGTGGGGGAGTGTGACAGTGGGGTGAGTGTGGCAGTGGGGGAGTGTGGCAGTGGGGGAGTGTGGCAGTGGGGGAGTGTGGCAGTGGGGGAGTGTGACAGTGGGGTGAGTGTGGCAGTGGGGGAGTGTGGCAGTGAGGTGAGTGTGACAGTGGGGGAGTGTGGCAGTGGGGGAGTGTGGCAGTGGGGTGAGTGTGACAGTGGGGAAGTGTGGCAGTGGGGGAGTGTGACAGTGGGGGAGTGTGGCAGTGGGGGAGTGTGGCAGTGGGGGAGTGTGACAGTGGGGTGAGTGTGGCAGTGGGGGAGTGTGGCAGTGAGGTGAGTGTGACAGTGGGGGAGTGTGGCAGTGGGGGAGTGTGGCAGTGGGGTGAGTGTGACAGTGGGGAAGTGTGGCAGTGGGGGAGTGTGACAGTGGGTGAGTGTGACAGTGGGGGAGTGTGGCAGTGGGGGAGTGTGACAGTGGGGGAGTGTGACAGTGGGGGAGTGTGGCAGTGGGGGAGTGTGGCAGTGGGGGAGTGTGACAGTGGGTGAGTGTGACAGTGGGGGAGTGTGGCAGTGGGGGAGTGTGACAGTGGGTGAGTGTGGCAGTGGGGGAGTGTGACAGTGGCGGAGTGTGACAGTGGGGGAGTGTGACAGTGGGGGGAGTGTGGCAGTGGGGGAGTGTGACAGTGGGGGAGTGTGACAGTGGGGGAGTGTGGCAGTGGGTGAGTGTGGCAGTGGGGGAGTGTGGCAGTGGGGGAGTGTGACAGTGGGGGAGTGTGGCAGTGGGGGAGTGTGACAGTGGGGGAGTGTGACAGTGGGGGGAGTGTGACAGTGGGGGAGTGTGGCAGTGGGGGAGTGTGGCAGTGGGGGAGTGTGACAGTGGGGTGAGTGTGGCAGTGGGGGAGTGTGGCAGTGAGGTGAGTGTGACAGTGGGGGAGTGTGGCAGTGGGGGAGTGTGGCAGTGGGGGAGTGTGGCAGTGGGGGAGTGTGACAGTGGGGTGAGTGTGGCAGTGGGGTGAGTGTGACAGTGGGGGAGTGTGGCAGTGGGGGAGTGTGACAGTGGGGGGAGTGTGGCAGTGGGGTGAGTGTGGCAGTGGGGTGAGTGTGACAGTGGGGGGAGTGTGACAGTGGGGGGAGTGTGACAGTGGGGGGAGTGTGGCAGTGGGGGAGTGTGACAGTGGGGTGAGTGTGGCAGTGGGGGAGTGTGACAGTGGGGGAATGTGGCAGTGGGGGAGTGTGGCAGTGGGGGAGTGTGACAGTGGGGGAGTGTGGCAGTGGGGGAGTGTGGCAGTGGGGGAGTGTGGCAGTGGGGGAGTGTGGCAGTGGGGGAGTGTGGCAGTGGGGGAGTGTGGCAGTGGGGGAGTGTGACAGTGGGGGGAGTGTGACAGTGGGGGGAGTGTGACAGTGGGGGGAGTGTGACAGTGGGGGGAGTGTGACAGTGGGGGGAGTGTGACAGTGGGGGGAGTGTGACAGTGGGGGAGTGTGACAGTGGGGTGAGTGTGGCAGTGGGGGAGTGTGGCAGTGGGGGAGTGTGGCAGTGGGGGAGTGTGACAGTGGGGGAGTGTGGCAGTGGGGGAGTGTGACAGTGGGGGGGAGTGTGGCAGTGGGGTGAGTGTGACAGTGGGGTGAGTGTGACAGTGGGGGGAGTGTGGCAGTGGGGGAGTGTGGCAGTGGGGGAGTGTGGCAGTGGGGGAGTGTGACAGTGGGGGAGTGTGACAGTGGGGGAGTGTGACAGTGGGGGAGTGTGACAGTGGGGGAGTGTGGCAGTGGGGGAGTGTGACAGTGGGGGGGAGTGTGGCAGTGGGGTGAGTGTGACAGTGGGGTGAGTGTGACAGTGGGGGGAGTGTGGCAGTGGGGGAGTGTGGCAGTGGGGGAGTGTGGCAGTGGGGGAGTGTGACAGTGGGGGAGTGTGACAGTGGGGGAGTGTGACAGTGGGGGAGTGTGACAGTGGGGGAGTGTGACAGTGGGGGGAGTGTGACAGTGGGGGGAGTGTGACAGTGGGGGAGTGTGACAGTGGGGGAGTGTGGCAGTGGGGGAGTGTGGCAGGGGGGTGAGTGTGGCAGTGGGGGAGTGTGGCAGTGGGGGAGTGTGACAGTGGGGGAGAGTGGCAGTGGGGTGAGTGTGACAGTGGGGTGAGTGTGACAGTGGGGTGAGTGTGACAGTGGGGTGAGTGTGACAGTGGCGGAGTGTGGCAGTGGGGGAGTGTGACAGTGGGGGAGTGTGGCAGTGGGGGAGTGTGACAGTGGGGGAGTGTGGCAGTGGGGGAGTGTGACAGTGGGGGAGTGTGGCAGTGGGGGAGTGTGGCAGTGGGGGAGTGTGGCAGTGGGGGAGTGTGACAGTGGGTGAGTGTGACAGTGGGGGAGTGTGGCAGTGGGGGAGTGTGACAGTGGGGGAGTGTGGCAGTGGGGGAGTGTGACAGTGGGGGAGAGTGGCAGTGGGGTGAGTGTGACAGTGGGGGAGTGTGGCAGTGGGGGAGTGTGGCAGTGGGGGAGTGTGGCAGTGGATGAGTGTGGCAGTGGGGGAGTGTGACAGTGGGGGAGTGTGACAGTGGGGGAGTGTGACAGTGGGTGAGTGTGACAGTGGGGGAGTGTGGCAGTGGGGGAGTGTGACAGTGGGGGAGTGTGGCAGTGGGGGAGTGTGGCAGTGGGGGAGTGTGGCAGTGGGGGAGTGTGGCAGTGGGGGAGTGTGACAGTGGGCGAGTGTGACAGTGGGGGAGTGTGGCAGTGGGGGAGTGTGACAGTGGGTGAGTGTGGCAGTGGGTGAGTGTGGCAGTGGGGGAGTGTGACAGTGGGGGAGTGTGACAGTGGGGGAGTGTGACAGTGGGGGGAGTGTGGCAGTGGGGGAGTGTGACAGTGGGGGAGTGTGGCAGTGGGGGAGTGTGACAGTGGGGGAGTGTGGCAGTGGGTGAGTGTGGCAGTGGGGGAGTGTGGCAGTGTGACAGTGGGAGAGTGTGGCAGTGGGGGAGTGTGACAGTGGGGGAGTGTGACAGAGGGGGAGTGTGACAGTGGGGGGAGTGTGACAGTGGGTGAGTGTGACAGTGGGGGAGTGTGGCAGTGCGGGAGTGTGGCAGTGGGGGAGTGTGGCAGTGGGGGAGTGTGACAGTGGGGGAGTGTGGCAGTGGGGGGAGTGTGACAGTGGGGTGAGTGTGACAGTGGGGTGAGTGTGACAGTGGGGTGAGTGTGACAGTGGGGGAGTGTGACAGTGGGGGAGTGTGACAGTGGGGGAGTGTGACAGTGGGGGAGTGTGACAGTGGGGGAGTGTGACAGTGGGGGAGTGTGACAGTGGGGGAGTGTGACAGTGGGGGAGTGTGACAGTGGGGGGAGTGTGACAGTGGGGTGAGTGTGACAGTGGGGTGAGTGTGACAGTGGGGGAGTGTGACAGTGAGGGAGTGTGACAGTGGGGGAGTGTGGCAGTGGGGGAGTGTGACAGTGGGGGAGTGTGACAGTGGGGGAGTGTGACAGTGGGGGAGTGTGACAGTGGGGGGAGTGTGACAGTGGGGGAGTGTGACAGTGGGGGAGTGTGGCAGTGGGGGAGTGTGGCAGGGGGGTGAGTGTGGCAGTGGGGGAGTGTGGCAGTGGGGGAGTGTGACAGTGGGGGAGAGTGGCAGTGGGGTGAGTGTGACAGTGGGGTGAGTGTGACAGTGGGGTGAGTGTGACAGTGGCGGAGTGTGGCAGTGGGGGAGTGTGACAGTGGGGGAGTGTGGCAGTGGGGGAGTGTGACAGTGGGGGAGTGTGACAGTGGGGGAGTGTGACAGTGGGGGAGTGTGACAGTGGGGGAGTGTGACAGTGGGGGAGTGTGACAGTGGGGGAGTGTGACAGTGGGGGGAGTGTGACAGTGGGGTGAGTGTGACAGTGGGGTGAGTGTGACAGTGGGGGAGTGTGACAGTGAGGGAGTGTGACAGTGGGGGAGTGTGGCAGTGGGGGAGTGTGACAGTGGGGGAGTGTGGCAGTGGGGAAGTGTGACAGTGGGGGGAGTGTGACAGTGGGGTGAGTGTGACAGTGGGGTGAGTGTGACAGTGGGGGAGTGTGACAGTGGGGGAGTGTGACAGTGGGTGAGTGTGACAGTGGGTGAGTGTGACAGTGGGTGAGTGTGGCAGTGGGGGAGTGTGGCAGTGGGGGAGTGTGACAGTGGGGGGAGTGTGACAGTGGGGTGAGTGTGACAGTGGGGGAGTGTGACAGTGGGGGAGTGTGACAGTGGGGGAGTGTGACAGTGGGGGAGTGTGGCAGTGGGGGAGTGTGGCAGTGGGGGAGTGTGACAGTGGGGGAGTGTGACAGTGGGGGAGTGGGGGAGTGTGACAGTGGGGGAGTGTGACAGTGGGGGAGTGTGACAGTGGGGTGAGTGTGGCAGTGGGGGAGTGTGGCAGTGGGGGAGTGTGACAGTGGGGTGAGTGTGGCAGTGGGGGAGTGTGGCAGTGGGGGAGTGTGGCAGGGGGGTGAGTGTGGCAGTGGGGGAGTGTGGCAGGGGGGTGAGTGTGGCAGTGGGGGAGTGTGGCAGTGGGGGAGTGTGGCAGGGGGTGAGTGTGACAGTGGGGTGAGTGTGGCAGTGGGGGAGTGTGGCAGTGGGGGAGTGTGGCAGGGGTGTGAGTGTGACAGTGGGGGAGTGTGGCAGTGGGGGAGTGTGGCAGTGGGGGAGTGTGGCAGTGGGGGAGTGTGGCAGTGGGGGAGTGTGGCAGTGGGGGAGTGTGGCAGTGGGGGAGTGTGGCAGGGGGGGAGTGTGGCAGGGGGGGAGTGTGGCAGGGGGGGGAGCATTGCAATGTCAGTTGGTGGCAGTGAATGAAGGTGACTGAGTGACGGTGACTATGAGTGGCATTGAAAGTAAGTGACGGTAATAGTGATGTGACAGTGAGTGACGGCGATAGGAGTGACGGTTGAGTGAGTGACGGTTGACAGTGAGTGACGGTTGACAGTGAGTGACGGTTGACAGTGAGTGACCGTTGACAGTGAGTGACCGTTGACAGTGAGTGACGGTGACAGTGAGTGACGGTGACAGTGAGTGACGGTGAGAGTGAGTGACGGTGAGAGTGAGTGACCGTTGAGAGTGAGTGACGGTTGACAGTGAGTGACGGTTGACAGTGAGTGACGGTTGACAATGAGTGACGGTTGACAATGAGTGACGGTTGACAATGAGTGACGGTTGACAATGAGTGACGGTTGACAATGAGTGACGGTTGACAATGAGTGACGGTTGACAATGAGTGACGGTTGACAATGAGTGACGGTTGACAATGAGTGACGGTTGACAATGAGTGACGGTTGACAGTGAGTGACGGTTGACAGTGAGTGACGGTTGACAATGAGTGACGGTTGACAATGAGTGACGGTTGACAATGAGTGACGGTTGACAATGAGTGACGGTTGACAATGAGTGACGGTTGACAATGAGTGACGGTTGACAATGAGTGACGGTTGACAGTGAGTGACGGTTGACAGTGAGTGACGGTTGACAGTGAGTGACGGTTGACAGTGAGTGACGGTTGACAGTGAGTGACGGTTGACAGTGAGTGACGGTTGACAGTGAGTGACGGTTGAGAGTGAGTGACAGTGACAACAACGCACCCCTCCCTGAGCCTGCCTAGTCGTCATGGTGAGAAGCGTGACCAGGTCCATCTTACCACTACTCACCTTAATTGAGGATGAACTACGGCTCTTGGGTCCCGCCTCTCGACCCTTAATCCCGCGATACATTGATAAATCTAAAGTTGTGTAATAGAGTGGCCCTCCAAGCTCACTAGGGGACTTAAATCCCCATCTGTGTTCCCTTGTTCGTGTTCAACGCATGTTAAATAGCCTGACCACCTCTGTCCCGTCCTACTCAAGCATCATTTCGTGTTTAACGAGATAAAGTCTGGACGCTGATGCTGCATATTCCAGATTTATCCTGACGTAAATGATATACAAGGTTTCCACCGACTCTTTGTTCAGATTCCTAAAGGCCGTTGGCCAGTCTTCCGTAGGCGGGTGAAGATATTCTTTTGATGTGGGCTTCTGGCGACAGGTTCGGTGTGACATCCATTCCAAAGCTTTTCTTGTCTGTCCGATTCCAGGAGAATTTGCCCTCGACTGTGATACCTTGTGGCGTGATTGCTCTTGCTCGTACTCTTAATGTTCTGATGATTTATCACACCTGGGGACGATGTTTGTCTCCACTCATCACTTGTTTACCTCTACCTACACGGAAGGAAATCATCCTTACATCTCTCCGGCACACAGGTGTTCCAGATGTCTACCTGGGTCCTTTCCTTGAGCCTAAACAGCCAAGAACAGCATTGAAACTGCAGTTCGAACCTTCCCACAGACAAATGACTTATTATTAAAATCTTTATTGACAATTTTGTTTATTATTATTTGCTACCACAAACGTGGCCACACATTTATAATGCTAACCAGCATATATACATTTTTTTTCTGTCCTCCATGGACAGGGTTAGGTTATCGACAAAATTAATTACAATTTTGCCTAATCTGAGGATTTCGATTAAGTCTTATTAAAGTGGGGACAACAAACTTCTGGGACACCGGTAAATGCAATCATCAGCAGATGTCTTAGAGATAATCAAGACCACGCAGCTCGAAGGAATTATTGCTTCAATAGACGTCGAATCCCTATTTACCAACGACTCGGTCGACACCACCATAGAAATCTTGATCTTGAGGGTATCTTGAGATGATTTCGGGGCTTTTAAGTGTCCCCGCGGCCCGGTCCTCGACCAGGCCTCCACTCCCCAGGAAGCAGCCTGTGACAGCTGACTAACACCCAGGTACCTATTTTACTGCTAGGTAACAGGGGCATAGGGTGAAAGAAATTCTCCCCATTGTTTCTCGCCAGCGCCCGGGATCGAACCCGGGACCACAGGATTACAAGTACAGTGTGCTGTCCGCTCGGCCGACCGGCTCCCTTCTTGGAGCAGGTCCCAAATGATTCTGGGCGGAGTATACAGAGACGAAAGCACCCTTAAATTAGACATACCTGAGCCACACTTGAAGAGCCTTCTCGAGCTATGGACAAAGGAAGCTCCTTTCAGCACTCCGCGAGGTGACATGTATCTACAGATACACGGAGTAGTAATGGTTTCCCTCCCTAAGAGTGCCATTTCATAATTTTTACATGGGCACCATCGAGGAAAGTCTTCAGTAGCAAGCAAAACCCAAGTATATACTGCCGTTATGTCGATGATATATTGTTATAGTAAAAGTCCTATAAGAACTAATTGGTGTAAAAATCCATCTAGAGAGTCAGGACTCTGATTTACCCATGAAAACGGTAAAAAATAACAGCCTGCATTTCCTGAATGTGTTAATAACAAAAACAGAATAATCTCTAATAAACAGCGTATATAATAAGCCTACAAACATTTTGGAGTGCCCAAAAAATTCGAAGCCCGAGTGTTGTTCATAGATATATATATATATATATATATATATATATATATATATATATATATATATATATATATATATATATATATATATATATATATATATATAGTCTGAAAACTCACACCCCAGAAGTGACTCGAACCCATACTCCCAGGAGCAACGCAACTGGTAACTACGGGGCGCCTTAATCCGCTTGACCATCACGGCCGGACAAAAGGAAGTGATAGCCGAAGCTATTTGAACCACTTCCCCGCCGGCAACTCGGATGGTAATCTTGGGCATAGCATTTTATCAAATCACCTCATTCTTTGAGGCACACGTGAGGAACACAAATGCGAACAAGCCTGAATGGTCCCCAGGACTATATGCGTCTGAAAACTCACACCCCAGAAGTGAGGTGTGAGTTTTCCCCAAAGAATGAGGTGATTTGATAAAATGCTATGCCCAAGATTACCATCCGAGTTGCCGGCGGGGAAGGTGTGTGTGTGTGTGTCTTGTGTACTATATATCAGTAGTACTGTTGAGCTACCTGGTTGAGCTAAGTCGAGGAATAAGAGCCTCGTTGGACGTAGAATCGCTGTTCACTAACGTACCAGTGGACGAGACAATCGGGATGATAGCCGACAGAGTGTATCGTGATCCAGCCTGTACTCCTCTTGACATACCAGAAAATATCCTAAGGAAACTACTCCAAGCTTGTACTAAAGAGGCACCCTTCTTGAGCCCGGATGGGCACATGTATAAGCAAGTAGATGGGGTCGCCATGGGTTCTCCCCTAGGTGTCCTGTTTGCAAACTTCTACATGGGTACCATCGAGCAAAAAGTCTTAGTCGACATGAACATGAAACCGGCCATATACTGCAGGTATGTTGACGACATTTTTACACAGGTACCTGATGTCAGACATCTGCAGGAGTTGAAGGAGGCATTTGAGCGGAGTTCCGTGCTGCGTTTCACTTACGAGATGGAAAAGGATGGGAAGCTGCCCTTTTTAGATGTAACAGTCATGGAAAAGAGCGGAGGTTTCCACACTGCAGTCTACACTAAGGAAACGAACATAGGAATGTGCCTAAATGCCAAAAGCGACTGCCCAGATAGGTACAAGAGGAGTGTTGTTAACGCATATGTCGACCGTGCTCTCAGCCACAGCTCAGAATGGAAGCAAGTCGACGAAGAACTCTGTAGGGTAAGGCAGGTCCTAGTCAACAACGGCTTCTCCAATGGTTTCGTCGAAGACATCATAAGAAAGAAAGTGAAACGCCATGCAACCTCTGAAGAGACAACCAACACAACACCTATACCCCCTATTAGACTATTTTACAGGAACTTCTTTTCCACAGCTCATAAAACGGAGGAAAGGGTCCTGAAAGATATTGTTAATAGAAACGTTACCCCTACAGACAAAAATCAGAGGATACAACTGACGATTTACTATAAAACCAGAAAAACGGCCAGCCTACTCATGAGAAACTCTCCAGACACAAAACAGAACGCTTTAAAAGAGACTAACGTCGTCTATGCCTTCAAATGCCCTCTTGGAGACTGTAAGCTCCAAAAAACCCAGTATATAGGCAAGACAACAACATCTCTTTCTAGGCGTTTAACGATGCATAAGCAACAGGGCTCCATTAAGGAACATATAATCTCTTCCCACAACCAAACCATCGCCAGAGAAATCCTAGTAAACAACACAGAAATCATCGATAGATACAGCGATAGCAGGCGGCTTGACGTTTGCGAGGCATTACACATCAAGAAGTCAACACCAGCAATCAACAGCCAATTAATGCACAACTATATTCTACCCACCTCAAGACTCCGCTCCAATATAGAAGCATCAAGAAATATGGACCAATAGGCTTTCTACAATCACTTCCATTTCAATACCCATTGTTTCGTGTTCTGTCTTGTGTTGATGAAATTAATACCCTATTAATGCCACCTCACCCCATCCACCTCACTCAAATGTAGATATAAACAAAATCGGAGATGTGTAAGTTCTATTCAGTTGTGTATTTGTAAACTAAAGTCTTTGAAAATGTAATAAGTTTTACGAAACGCGCTCGTGTCGCGTCAGACTTGAAATAAAAATGAATTTTGGAGAATTAATTTTGAATTACCTCCAACAGTGAAAAGAAATGTACGAAAGATTGAGAAAATTCGTGTTAGAATTATTAATCTTACTTTTTCGGTCATATTTAATAATATATATATATATATATATATATATATATATATATATATATATATATATATGCGGAAAATCCACAGAGAAATATGAAATGAGGTGAACGTTTCGGCTTTGTTAAAGCCTTTGTCAACACACAGACTGTGATCGTCTGTTGCATATATATATATATATATATATATATATATATATATATATATATATATATATATGTCGTACCTAGTAGCCAGAACTCACTTCTCAGCCTACTATTCAAGGCTCGATTTGCCTAATAAGCCAAGTTTTCCTGAATTAATATATTTACTATAATTTTTTTCTTATGAAATGATAAAGGTACCCTTTTCACTATGTATGAGGTCAATTTTTTTTTATTGGAGTTAAAATTAACGTAGATATATGACCGAACCTAACCAACCCTACCTAACCTAACCTAACCTATATATATAGGTAAGGTTAGGTTAGGTAGCCAAAAAAACCTAGGTTAGGTTAGGTTAGGTAGGTTAGGTAGACGAAAATACATTAATTCATGAAAACTTGGCTTATTAGGCAAATCGGGCCTTGCATAGTAGGCTGAGAAGTGAGTTCTGGCTACTAGGTACGACATATATATATATATATATATATATATATATATATATATATATATATATATATATATATATAGATAATATATGAGAGAGAGAGAGAGATAATATAATATATGATAATATGAGAGAGAGAGAGAGAGAGAGATAATATTAGTGTTCAGTGAGAAACCACAAGGTCTCCTCTGAATACTTTTTATTTTCTTCTCCGAGGCTATGGGTCCCCACATTGGCACCAGAGGTGGTACCCTCACAAACAAAAAAAAAAAATTATATATATATATATATATATATACATACACATATATGAAGGAGATTGTGAGGAAGCGTGACCAGCAGAGTGCAGCCCTCACAATGGACCACAATTCCGGGGGTGCAACATTTGGCCCACCTCGTCCCTGGTCATTTCCGGGTGGAGGCAACCCGCCATTATCCAATACCCCTCCCTCCCTCCCTCCCTCCCTCCCTCTCTCCCTCCCTCCCTCACCCTCCCTCTCTCTCCCTCTCTCCCTCACCCTCCTTCCCTCTCCACCCTCCACCCATCCACCGCGCCCTCCCGGCCCGCCATCCACTCCTCTGCCAACTTTTTTATCTAATCCCTTTGGTTCTCCAGGACCGCCAGACTCAGTGATGCGGCCCCGCTCCTCGTGCCACACTTACTCCCTCCCACCTTCCACGCCCCCCATACATTATGGCGGCTCCCCCCATACATTATGGTGCCCCCCATACACTATGGCGCCTACCCCCATACATTATGGCGGCTTCCCCCATACATTATAGTGCCCCCCATACAATATGGCGCCTACCCCCATACATTATGGCGGCCCCCCATACAATATGGCGCCTACCCCCCCCCATACATTATGGCGGCCCCCATACATTATGGCGGCCCCCATACAATATGGCGGCCCCCATACAATATGGCGCCTACCCCCCATACATTATGGCGGCCCGCATACAATATGGCGCCTACCCCCATACACTTTGGCGACTCCCCCACTCTTCCATCTTCCACCCCCCCCCCTCCCCCCCCCCCCCGGGTCCTCGTCTCCACCCCCCCCCACACAACCAGCCTCAATATCTAGTGTTTCTCCAGGAACCTGTAAATAGTACACTATCTTGTGGCTACCTTGTGCGGCTTCCGGGGATCAACGGGCCCGCGGCCCGGTCCTCGACCAGGCATCCTGGTTGCTGGTCTGATCAACCAGACTGTTGGACGCGGCTGCTCGCAGCCTGCTGACGTATGAATCACAGTCTGGTTGACCAGGTATCCTTTGGAGGGGCCTTATCCAGTTCTCTCTTGAACACTGTGAGGGGTCGGCCAGTTATGCCCCTTATGTGTAGTGGAAGCGTGTTGAACAGTCTCAGGGCTCTGATGTTGATAGCTCTCTCTTGAACACTGTGAGGGGTCGGCCAGTTATGTCCCTTATGTGTAGTGGAAGCGTGTTGAACAGTCTCGGGCCTCTGATGTTGATAGTTCTCTCTTGAACACTGTGAGGGGTCGGCCAGTTATGTCCCTTATGTGTAGTGGAAGCGTGTTGAACAGTCTCGGGCCTCTGATGTTGATAGTTCTCTCTTGAACACTATGAGGGGTCGGCCAGTTATGTCCCTTATGTGTAGTGGAAGCGTGTTGAACAGTCTCGGGCCTCTGATGTTGATAGTTCTCTCTTGAACACTGTGAGGGGTCGGCCAGTTATGTCCCTTATGTGTAGTGGAAGCGTGTTGAACAGTCTCGGGCCTCTGATGTTGATAGTTCTCTCTTGAACACTGTGAGGGGTCTGCTAGTTATGTCCCTTATGTGTAGTGGAAGCGTGTTGAACAGTCTCGGGCCTCTGATGTTGATAGTTCTCTCTTGAACACTGTGAGGGGTCGGCCAGTTATGTCCCTTATGTGAAGTGGAAGCGTGTTGAACAGTCTCGGGCCTCTGATGTTGATAGTTCTCTCTTGAACACTGTGAGGGGTCGGCCAGTTATGTCCCTTATGTGTAGTGGAAGCGTGTTGAACAGTCTCGGGCCTCTGATGTTGATAGTTCTCTCTTGAACACTGTGAGGGGTCGGCCAGTTATGTCCCTTATGTGTAGTGGAAGCGTGTTGAACAGTCTCGGGCCTCTGATGTTGATAGTTCTCTCTTGAACACTGTGAGGGGTCGGCCAGTTATGCCCCTTATGTGTAGTGGAAGCGTGTTGAACAGTCTTGGGCCTCTGATGTTGATAGTTCTCTCTCAGAGTACCTGTTGCACCTCTGCTCTTCAACGGGGGTATTCTGCACATCCTGCCATGTCTTCTGGTCTCGTGTGATATTATTTCTGTGTGCAGGTTTGGAACCAGTCCTTTTAATATGAACCACGTGTAGATTATTACGCATCTCTTCCGCCTGCGTTCCAGAGAATACAGATTTAGAACTTTTAATCGGTCACAATAATTAAGATGGCTTATAGAATAGATTCTAGCGGTAAATGGTCTTTGCACGCTCTCTAGGTCAGTAATTTCCCCGGCTCTGAATGGGGCTGTTAGAGAGCAACAATATTCCAACCTAGAGAGTGCAAGTGGATCCCACTTGTACTCTCTAGGTTGACTACTTTTTGGACCACACTTGACCACATAAAACTGTGTTCAAGGTGTCTTTTTGCACAGCGCCATTAACGTGCATTTACAAAGGTGAAATGCAATTCTGACCAGCTTACATATATCCTGTATAGAAATACACACACACATATCAATACAAGTCCAATATATCATCAAGTGTTCCAGTATTCATATAGTATTTGCAGAGTTCAACATACCTCAGCCCCGTAGGGCGAAAGTCAGTCAATATGGGACATTCTACAATATACTGTTCAAGGGAGTGCATATTTTCACTTTCACGGAAATATGTAGGCAGCTCCAACTGCCCACCTCCAAGCTCATAGCCCACCTCCAAGCTCATAGCCCACCTCCAAGCTCATAGCCCACCTCCAAGCACATAGCCCACCTCCAAGCTCATAGCCCACCTCCAAGCTCATAGCCCATCTCCAAGCTCATAGCCCACCTCCAAGCTCATAGCCCATCTCCAAGCACATAGCCCACCTCCAAGCTCATAGCCCACCACCAAGCTCATAGCCCACCTCCAAGCTCATAGCCCACCTCCAAGCTCATAGCCCACCTCCAAGCTCATAGCCCACCTCCAAGCTCATAGCCCATCTCCAAGCTCATAGCCCACCTCCAAGCTCATAGCCCACCTCCAAGCACATAGCCCACCTCCAAGCTCACAGCCCACCTCCAAGCTCACAGCCCACCTCCAGGGGCCTGTACACTGAGAATTTACTCTAGTCTGGAGCTGTGAAGTATTTTGCTGTTTGGTCAAAAACAGTGTCGCAGCCTTAACCCTCAGGAGGTTATTAATATATTACTATATATATATTAACGTATTGAATAACTAACACTAATGTGTGTAAACATTGCTAGTATTAGGTCCTTATAACTGAAGCGTCCAATACCAATACCAATACCACACGGTTGAGAGCCGGGACCAAAGAGCCAGAGCTCAACCCCCACAAGCACAACTAGGTGAGTACACCAACGAGGTGGAGGAAGCGTTGCCTTTGACTAAAACCCCAGCACTCGGGGCCGGTAATATTTACTAATAATAACTGAACATTGTAAGAACATGTTGTTAGAAGGAGTAATCTTGCGGACGTGTTGGTCCATACTGCTGGGGGGGGGGGGGTCTAGATCAAACACCCCCCCCCTATCTCCCCTGTGTATCTATCAAGTATCTATCTGTGTATCTATCTATCTATTTTTAACTCCGGCTATTCCATTTGCCTATTCCACTCGCCTACCTCCCTGTTACCAAACCACTGCTGCTCCGTATCCTTTCTATCCTTTCTATTTCTATATCCTATCAAGTATCTATCTATCTGTGTATCTATTTATTTTTAACGCCAACTATTCCATTTGTCTATTCCACTCGCCTACCTCCCTGTTACCAAACCAATGCTGCTTCGTATCCTTTCCTGAATATGAACTTGTGGAACTTATAACCATTGTTACGGGTTCTGACATGGTCTGATGGTTTCATGACGTGCTCATGTCTCTCAAGTTGACACTTCTCCTTCACTCGAGTGTAACACGGGTTCGGGTTCCTCTCTCTACTTATCTACCTTCTACTCCCTCTACCCGTATTCTTACTTTTTATTCTCTACCAAGGGACTCCAAAACTTTTACCAAAGCCAACTCCACGCCACGTGGTCCTAAGACGATTGACCGACTTAGGATTCTACACCCAGTATGACGTGACCTAGGCTCTGAGCAAAACCCTAGAGTCGCCTCTACGCTGCCACCACCAGACCAGTAACACAAGAGCAATGATCGAGGTCTGGATCGATCACGCTAATTAATCAACCTAGGGGCTCGATCCCCACTATAAACGATGACCTTGAGTGTGGAATAAATTACACGGTAATGATAATTCCGATTCGATGTTAGAATCGGCGCCCAATACAACTCTGCCTCGTGTGGACCACGTGACCAGGACAAGTATACACATCAAACACATGGAAATAATGAAATGCAAAATATTAACAAATTTAGTTTATTAAAAGAATAAAACAAAATCTAAATATGTTCACTCCCTGTCACTTTAACACTCCCTACTTGACCTGAATGGCAAATGAGAAGACTATCCCTATAATTAACAATAGCAACTATACCTTGGGCGACCAGCTCTAGATGTTGGGCTGGTCTTGGGGAGAGGTAAGATGTTTGACCTCTCCCAGCTGCTCCCGTATTCACACTGATCTCTCCCTTGTCTGGTCTACCCCAGACAGAACATTGTATCCTTCCGCCTAGTCAAAGTTTTACCAAGTTACTAGCCAGGTTTAAGTTATAACAATTAACCTCTGTTGTACTTAATTGATCCAGACTGGTTGAATTATTTTACTGAAATTAAGTTACACAAACATCTAACGGCAAAGCTGTTCCCGATCCCCCAAAAATGGTTAATTGAACTTTGAGAAATAGTAGACCTGTCAACCCTGCTGACCTATGACCGCCGGTCACTCCGCCTTACAAGTTAGATCTGATTCGTGACGTCACTGATGGTGACTTAAACTCAATAATTAGAATACTCTTGATATTGTACCCAGTACTATTATACAATACAATTTTAATGCAAAATGAATAAAGGCTAATTTCTCTAAATTACTGAATACTATAGGATGGTTCATTATACAAAATTATGAACAAAGATGCCCGCCATTTGTGACTCAGACCTGCTAATTCCCAGGGGTAGTTGAAGGTCAGGTCCCTACTCTAAACTTCTGGAACCTTCTGGAATAATTCTTACAACAGCCTGGTTTGTTACACGAGGACCACGATCATGTCTCCACTCGCCCTACTCCTCTCCACGGAACACAGGCCGAGCTCCTTTAACCTTTTCTCGTATGGAAGGTCCCAATCACAAGGGTAAATCTGGCCATCCGTCATTGGATTTTCTCGAGAGAATCGATGTCCACTACGTAATAAAGCGACCAGAGTTGGACGTGGTGGTGCGGCCTCGCTACAGTCACATGTACTGAGAGTACATGTGTAGTCACATGTACTGAGAGTACATGTGTAGTCACATGTACTGAGAGTACATGTGTAGTCACATGTACTGAGAGTACATGTGTAGTCACATGTACTGAGAGTACATGTGTAGTCACATGTACTGAGAGTACATGTGTAGTCACATGTACTGAGAGTACATGTGACTCCAGCGTACACATTATTTGGGTGTTTACTGAAGTCATTTTTTGGTTATAAATCTATTCTATGTGATTTGATACACACATTAATGCACCGTAATTAAGGGAGCCGGTCGGCCGATCGGACAGCACGCTGGACTTGTGATCCTGTGGTCCTGGGTTCGATCCCAGGCGCCGGCGAGAAACAATGGGCAGAGTTTCTTTCATCCTATGCCCCTGTTACCTAGCGGTAAAATAGGTACCTGGGTGTTAGTCAGCTGTCACGGGCTGCTTCCTGGGGGTGGAGGCCTGGTCGAGGACCGGGCCGCGGGGACACTAAAAAGCCCCGAAATCATCTCAAGATAACCGTTTCCTTGGTCTCATTCCAGTGTGTTATTTGCTTGACTTTAATGTCATCCGCAAACTTGCTGATATTACAGTCCACCTTCACATGTGTTGACCATCCCACAACCAGAAAATGAAGGGACTATAACGTTTCGGTCCGTCCTGGACCATTCTCAAGTCGATTGTATGAGGGACACAATCGACTTGAGAATGGTCCAGGACGGACCGAAACGTTATGGTCCCTTCATTTTCTGGTTGTGGGATGGTCAACATATTTCAGCCACGTTATTGTGACTCATCATCTCCACCTTAAGATGTGTCAGTGATACAATTTATGAACAAGAATGTTGCGAGAGTCCTCTGGGCACACTACTAGAGGCCTCTCTACACTCAAACTTCACCCCATTGATGCTGACACTCTGTATTCTATCAATGAATTGGGCTCTGATGCAATTGAGAATATTCCCTCCAATGAGAAAATCATTTGGGTCGATGGGGTGACTTGAACCGTCGTTCTGGTGCCTCCCAGACGCGTACTAGTGACTTGAGCAAACTCGGCCACAACACGACAAAAGCTATAGATTTTGTCCTGTTGTGGCAGACTTGGTTAGGACGAGCATCTGGAAGTCACTAGAACGTTCGTTCACTCAATACGTATATGTATTCGGTGAATACAAATACGAATACGTTCCCTGTATACATTCCCTCTAATGCCGTGGGTTTCAATCTTTCTAATCAGCCTCTCGTGTTGAAAAGTGTCCTTACGAAGGCCTTAGGCGTTAGTGAGGTCAACATAAACATTCGTGACGTAAGTTGGTTTATGAGACAACATCTTTCTCGAAATAAACCAGATTTAGAATTTTTTATCAGACATTTCAAGATCTTTTCTTATCGAGTTTGCTATTATGACATTAAGAAACTTTCCAACTGCTTGATACCTGCCTGATGGGGTTCTGGGAGTTCTTCTACTCCCCAAGCCCGGCCCGAGGCCAGGCTCGACTTGTGAGAGTTTGGTCCACCAGGCTGTTGCTTGGAGCGGCCCGCAGGCCCACATACCCACCACAGCCCGGTTGATCCGGCACTCCTTGAAGTAAACTATCTAATTTTCTCTTGAAGATGTCCACGGTTGTTCCGGCAATATTTCTTATGCTCGCTGGGAGGACGTTGAACAACCGCGGACCTCTGATGTTTATACAGTGTTCTCTGATTGTGCCTATGGCACCTCTGCTCTTCACTGGTTCTATTCTGTTGACATTAGGATGATCAAGTGGTAGTTTGTAGAAAGTAATGTCCCCCCGTCTTGAAAATTGTAACCACACTGACCACCCTCCAGGCAACAGGCACTATAGTCTTACATTTGATTTATTGAATATTATTATTAATGGGTCACAGAGACCTCTGCACCACTTCAGGACTCTTGCTGAACACCTCATCTGAGACTAGAGATTTTAATATTTTAATTATAAGTTTTATTAACCTGAACGTTGCATAATATATGTTATGGCTTCCATGAAGGTGGACAAGGTCTTCACTGGTGAACGCTGAGGCCAAGCAATTATTTAGCATCTTGCTTATGTATGTCTCATCACTTAACAATTGGCCTGTATACGTTTCCAGCAACTCTCTGATTTCTCGAACACTGACCTGATAAAGCTGTGAAAAGCCCCTTGTGATTTGAATTTAACTTTAACTTTTACTAGCTACCTTGGCTTTTACGGGCTACCTTGGCTTTTACTGGCTACCTTGGCTTTTACGGGCTACCTTGGTTTTTACTGGCTACCTTGGCTTTTACTGGCTACCTTGGCTTTTACTGGCTACCTTGGCTTTTACTGGCTACCTTGGCTTTTACTGGCTACCTTGGCTTTTACTGGCTACCTTGGCTTTTACTGGCTACCTTGGCTTTTACTGGCTACCTTGGCTTTTACTGGTTACCTTGGCTTTTACTGGCTACCTTGGCTTTTACTAGTTACCTTGGCTTTTACTGGTTACCTTGGCTTTTACTAACTACCTTGGCTTTTACTGGCTACCTTGGCTTTTACTGGCTACCTTGGCTTTTACTGGCTACCTTGGCTTTTACTAGTTACCTTGGCTTTTACTGGTTACCTTGGCTTTTACTAACTACCTTGGCTTTTACTGGCTACCTTGGCTTTTACTGGTTACCTTGGCTTTTACTAGTTACCTTGGCTTTTACTAGTTACCTTGGCTTTTACTGGCTACCTTGGCTTTTACGGGCTACCTTGGTTTTTACTGGCTACCTTGGCTTTTACTGGCTACCTTGGCTTTTACAGGCTACCTTGGCTTTTACTAGTTACCTTGGCTTTTACAGGCTACCTTGGCTTTTACTGGCTACCTTGGCTTTTACTGGCTACCTTGGCTTTTACTGGCTACCTTGGCTTTTACTGGCTACCTTGGCTTTTACTGGCTACCTTGGCTTTTACGGGCTACCTTGGCTTTTACTGGCTACCTTGGCTTTTACTGGTTACCTTGGCTTTTACTGGTTACCTTGGCTTTTACTGGTTACCTTGCTTTTACTGGCTACCTTGGCTTTTACTGGTTACCTTGGCTTTTACTGGCTACCTTGGCTTTTACTGGTTACCTTGGCTTTTACTGGTTACCTTGGCTTTTACTAGTTACCTTGGCTTTTACTGGTTACCTTGGCTTTTACGGGCTACCTTGGCTTTTACTGGTTACCTTGGCTTTTACTGGCTACCTTGGCTTTTACTGGTTACCTTGGCTTTTACGGGCTACCTTGGCTTTTACTGGCTACCTTGGCTTTTACTGGCTACCTTGGCTTTTACTGGCTACCTTGGCTTTTACTGGTTACCTTGGCTTTTACAGGCTACCTTGGCTTTTACTGGCTACCTTGGCTTTTACTGGTTACCTTGGCTTTTACAGGCTACCTTGGCTTTTACAGGCTACCTTGGCTTTTACTGGTTACCTTGACTTTTACTGGCTACCTTGGCTTTTACTGGCTACCTTGGCTTTTACTGGTTACCTTGACTTTTACAGGCTACCTTGGCTTTTACTGGCTACCTTGGCTTTTACTGGTTACCTTGGCTTTTACAGGCTACCTTGGCTTTTACAGGCTACCTTGGCTTTTACTGGTTACCTTGGCTTTTACAGGCTACCTTGGCTTTTACAGGCTACCTTGGCTTTTACTGGTTACCTTGACTTTTACTGGCTACCTTGGCTTTTACAGGCTACCTTGGCTTTTACTGGTTACCTTGACTTTTACTAGCTACCTTGGCTTTTACTGGCTACCTTGGCTTTTACTGGCTACCTTGGCTTTTACTGGCTACCTTGACTTTTACTGGCTACCTTGGCTTTTACTGGCTACCTTGGCTTTTACTGGCTACCTTGGCTTTTACTGGCTACCTTGGCTTTTACGGGCTACCTTGGCTTTTACTGGCTACCTTGGCTTTTACTAGTTACCTTGGCTTTTACTGGTTACCTTGGCTTTTACTAGTTACCTTGGCTTTTACGGGCTACCTTGGCTTTTACTAGTTACCTTGGCTTTTACTGGTTACCTTGGTTTTTACTGGTTACCTTGGCTTTTACTAGTTACCTTGGCTTTTACTGGTTACCTTGGCTTTTACTGGTTACCTTGGCTTTTACGGGCTACCTTGGCTTTTACTGGTTACCTTGGCTTTTACTGGCTACCTTGGCTTTTACTGGTTACCTTGGCTTTTACGGGCTACCTTGGCTTTTACTAGTTACCTTGGCTTTTACTGGTTACCTTGGCTTTTACGGGCTACCTTGGCTTTTACGGGCTACCTTGGCTTTTACTGGCTACCTTGGCTTTTACTGGCTACCTTGGCTTTTACTGGTTACCTTGGCTTTTACTGGTTACCTTGGCTTTTACTGGCTACCTTGGCTTTTACGGGCTACCTTGGCTTTTACTGGCTACCTTGGCTTTTACTGGCTACCTTGGCTTTTACTAGTTACCTTGGCTTTTACTGGTTACCTTGGCTTTTACGGGTTACCTTGGCTTTTACTGGTTACCTTGGCTTTTACTGGTTACCTTGGCTTTTACGGGCTACCTTGGCTTTTACTGGTTACCTTGGCTTTTACGGGCTACCTTGGCTTTTACTGGTTACCTTGGCTTTTACGGGCTACCTTGGCTTTTACGGGCTACCTTGGCTTTTACGGGCTACCTTGGCTTTTACGGGCTACCTTGGCTTTTACTGGCTACCTTGGCTTTTACTGGCTTGGGGAGAAGAAGAACTCCCAGAACCCCATCAACCAGGTATCAACCTTGGCTTCATAAGCCCATTTTGCCTTCCTAGGATACTTGATCACCCTGGCAGTGATTCATACATCAGACTACAAGATGCAGAGTGTTACAGCCTGGTGGATCAGATTACCAACCACGAGGCCTGCTAAGAGACCGGGCCGCGGGGATAGTGAACCCCAGAAGCAGCAATAGGGAGACACAAGGTAGGTAAACCCCTTCAACACTATTCCGGAAATGAGTAATGATCATACTAACTGTTTGTGAACCTTCCTTGGGAGGGCAAGAAGTCAAGGCGCCACCTTGAGGTTATCTTGAGATGATTTCGGGGCTTAGCGCTCCCATTCATCAGCCAGGACCCCATTCATCAGCCAGGACCCCATTCATCAGCCAGGACCCCATTCATCAGCCAGGACCCCATTCATCAGCCAGGGCCCCATTCATCAGCCAGGGCCCCATTCATCAGCCAGGACCCCATTCATCAGCCAGGACCTCATGCATCAGCCAGGGCCCCATTCATCAGCCAGGACCCCATTCATCAGCCATGGCCCCATTCATCAGCCAGGACCCCATTCATCAGCCAGGACCCCATTCATCAGCCAAGACCACATTCATCAACCAAGACCCCATTCATCAGCCAAGACCCCATTCATCAACCAAGACCCCATTCATCAACCAAGACACCATTCATCAACCAAGACCCCATTCATCAACCAAGACCCCATTCATCAACCAAGACAACATTCATCAACCAAGACAACATTCATCAACCAAGACCCCATTCATCAACCAAGACCACATTCATCAACCAAGACCACATTCATCAACCAAGACCACATTCATCAACCAAGACCACATTCATCAACCAAGACCACATTCATCAGCCAGGACCCCCATTCATCAACCAAGACCCCAATCATCAACCAAGACCCCATTCATCAACCAAGACCCCATTCATCAACCAAGACCACATTCATCAACCAAGACCACATTCATCAGCCAAGACCACATTCATCAACCAAGACCACATTCATCAACCAAGACCACATTCATCAGCCAAGACCACATTCATCAACCAAGACCACATTCATCAACCAAGACAACATTCATCAACCAAGACCCCATTCATCAACCAAGACAACATTCATCAACCAAGACCACATTCATCAACCAAGACCACATTCATCAGCCAAGACCACATTCATCAACCAAGACCACATTCATCAACCAAGACCACATTCATCAGCCAGGACCCCCATTCATCAGCCAGGTCGTCAAAGAAGAGCCAGAGGCCTGAGCCAAGACCTGGGCCAAGACACACAGTGGACAAGACCACTCACACCCCCCAGGTGACCTGGCGCGCCTCGGCCCATTACCATCCCCAGGTGACCTGGCGCGCCTCGGCCCATTACCATCCCCAGGTCACCTGGCCAGCCATCACCGCTCGCCGACAAGGACATCCCATTACGCCGTCTGCGAGCTTTCCCTGTTCCCAGGGGCCCTTGGCGCACCAAGCAGCAGGGACGAGGCCTGGACAGGGGAATTGGACGGAAGCCACGGACTGGACAGATTAGCCTGGCTGGACGAAGAAGATGGATTGGGAGGAGAAGATGGATTGGGAGGAGAAGATGGATTGGAGGAGAAGATGGATTGGGAGGAGAAGATGGATTGGGAGGAGAAGATGGATTGGGAGGAGAAAGTGGACTAAAACGGGAGAGCTCGGAAGAGAGGACAAAAGGTGGAATAGAGGTAAAAGAGAACTGAAGGGAATGATGATGGGAGGATGGGACAGGAGGCGGGGTTATACCTGACGGAGCCGGCGGCTGAGCGGACATAACACTGGACGCGTGATCCTGAGGTCCCGGGTTCAATCCCGGGCGCCGGCGAGAAACAATGGGCAGTGTCTTTCACCCTGATGGACCTGTTACCTAGCAGTAAATAGGTACCTGGGAGTTAGTCAGCTGTCATGGGCTGCTTCCTAGAGGTGGAGACCTAGTCGAGGACCGGGCCGCGGGGACACCAAGCCCCAAATTATCTCATTATATATATATATATATATATATATATATATATATATATATATATATATATATATATATATATATATATGTATAATGTCCCTATCTCCACCGAGCACCGGTGTATTTGCGGCCATGCACGGGCAGACCAATACGGCAGCCATGGTCTCATCTGTCGTAAGACACAAGGAAAGATTGCCAGACATGAAGCAGTCAATGACATCATCAAGAGAAGTTTGGCTTCAGCTGGGTGCCCAGCACAAAGGGAACCTCAGTTGTGCAGACCTGACAACAGCCAAAAACGCCCAGATAGAGTCACCCTGCAGCCATGGAGGGAAGGTAAGCAGGTCGTGTGGGACTACACGTGTGCATCCACATTGGCTGATACCTATCTACCTTACAGCACAGCTGAGGGAGGCGGGGCGGCCACCTTCAGGGAGACCCAGAAAACTAACAAGTACAGGGACCTAGAACGTTGTTACAGGTTCGTGCCAATAGGCTCTGAGACTCTGGGCGCCTGGGGTAAATGTGCACTTAAGTTCCTAAAGGAGCTGGGCGAGGAACTCATTGGGAAGACTAGAGACCCAAGAGCGGCCAGTTTTATGTTTCAGCGCCTCAGTGTCGCTGTTCAGAGGGGAAATGCGTGCTGTATCTTGGGTACGCACCCGACCCCCGAGGAGCTGGACGAGGTCTTCGAACACTGATTGGTATATTGTTATATAAGTGTGTGTTTTCTGTAAACTGTAGCATTGCAATAAAATCAAATAAAAAATAATAGGGGTGGTAGGAGAGGAAAAGATTAAAGTATTCAGTGAGAATCCACAAGGTCTTCTCTGAACACTATTTATTTTCTTCTTCGAGGATGTGGGTCCCTTTAATTAAACCAGTGGTGGTACTCCTAAATATATATATATATATATATATATATATATATATATATATATATATATATATATATATTAGTATATTTTGGTAGCAGTCTTTCCTGTAGACATATATTATTAAATATGACCGAAAAAGTAAGATTAATAATTCTAACACGAATTTTCTCAATCTTTCGTACATTACGCTTCACTGTTGGAGGTAAATCAAAAATCACTTCTCCAAAATTCATTTTTATTTCTAGTCTGACGCGACACGGGCGCGTTTCGTAAAACTTATTACATTTTCAAAGACTTCACAAATACACAACTGATTAGAACGTATCTCTGATTTTATATCTACATTTGAGTGAGGTGGGAAGGGTGATGTGGCATTAACACAAGACAGAACAGGAGGGGATATTAATAGGGTATTAAAAGTATCAACACAAGACAGAACAGAAACAATGGGTATTGAATAGAAGTGTTTGTAGAAACACTTCCCCTATTAGACTATTTTACAGGAACTTCTTTTCCACAGCTCATAAAACGGAGGAAAGGGTCCTGAAAGATATTGTTAATAGAAACGTTATCCCTACAGACAAAAATCAGAGGATACAACTGACGATTTACTATAAAACCAGAAAAACGGCCAGCCTACTCATGAGAAACTCTCCAGACACAAAACAGAACGCTTTAAAAGAGACTAATGTCGTCTATGCCTTCAAATGCCCACTTGGGGACTGTAAGCTCCAAAAAACCCAGTATATAGGCAAGACAACATCTCTTTCTAGGCGTTTAACGATGCATAAGCAACAGGGCTCCATTAAGGAACATATAATCTCTTCCCATAACCAAACCATCGCCAGAGAAATCCTAGTAAACAACACAGAAATCATCGATAGATACAGCGATAGCAGGCGGCTTGACGTTTGCGAGGCACTACACATCAAGAAGTCAACACCAGCAATCAACAGCCAATTATTGCACAACTATATTCTACCCACCTCAAGACTCCGCTCCAATATAGAAGCATCAAGAAATATGGACCAATAGGCTTTCTACAAACACTTCTATTCAATACCCATTGTTTCTGTTCTGTCTTGTGTTGATACTTTTAATACCCTATTAATATCCCCTCCTGTTCTGTCTTGTGTTAATGCCACATCACCCTTCCCACCTCACTCAAATGTAGATATAAAATCAGAGATACGTTCTAATCAGTTGTGTATTTGTGAAGTCTTTGAAAATGTAATAAGTTTTACGAAACGCGCCCGTGTCGCGTCAGACTAGAAATAAAAATGAATTTTGGAGAAGTGATTTTTGATTTACCTCCAACAGTGAAGCGAAATGTACGAAAGATTGAGAAAATTCGTGTTAGAATTATTAATCTTACTTTTTCGGTCATATTTAATAATATATATATATATATATATATATATATATATATATATATATATATATATATATATATATATATATATATATATATGTGTGTGTGTATATCACGAAAATAAACACGTGATTAAGAATGTGACAATGTCAGACCACGGAGGAAAATGAAACAGGAATTTCCTTAAGTACTTTCGTATATTAAATACATCTTCAGAAGGAATGAAATATTCCTTCTGAAGATGTATTTAATATACGAAAGTACTTAAGGAAATTCTTGTTTCATTTTCCTCCGTGGTCTGACATTGTCATATATATTATATATATTATATATATATATATATATATATATATATATATATATATATATATATATATATATATATATATACATACACTTCACAAATATTTGTTTCTTTCAACTGATAGTAGCACACGAGACACACTAACCAAAGTCCCACCTGCCTTAACGATCCACCTGCCTTAACGATCCACCTGCCTTAACGATCCACCCGCCCAAAAGGCCCACTTGTAGATCTGCAATTCCCGCTAATTCAC
Organism: Procambarus clarkii; assembly: GCF_040958095.1. Taxonomy (NCBI): domain Eukaryota; kingdom Metazoa; phylum Arthropoda; class Malacostraca; order Decapoda; family Cambaridae; genus Procambarus; species Procambarus clarkii. The sequence goes on along the minus strand of NC_091208.1, from coordinate 26,255,305 downwards.
GTGTACTAACAAACAGCCAAAATGGCGGGTGATTTACGGCGGGAACGGAAAATATTGCCATATCGAAAATCTCGACAATTTTATCGGGTAACCATTAGTCTTCGCGGATGATCAGTAGGCACGGCGTGTACAGCCTCGTTCTGACGAGTGGGGGGGGGGGGGGGGTGGCACCATGGCAATTAAACGAGGGGGTGGCATCACGGGACATTAACGAGGGGGTGGCACCACCACACATTAACGAGGGGGTGGCACCACCACACATTAACGAGGGGGGTGGCACCACCGCACATTAACGAGGGGGGTGGCACCACCACACATTAACGAGGGGGGTGGCACCACCACACATTAACGAGGGGGGTGGCACCACCACACATTAACGAGGGGGGTGGCACCACCACACATTAACGAGGGGGTGGCACCACCACACATTAACGAGGGGGTGGCACCACCGCACATTAACGAGGGGGGTGGCACCACCGCACATTAACGAGGGGGGTGGCACCACCACACATTAACGAGGGGGGTGCCACCACCACACATTAACGAGGGGGTGGCACCACCACACATTAACGAGGGGGGTGGCACCACCACACATTAACGAGGGGGGTGGCACCACCGCACATTAACGAGGGGGGTGGCACCACCGCACATTAACGAGGGGGGTGGCACCACCGCACATTAACGAGGGGGGTGGCACCACCGCACATTAACGAGGGGGGTGGCACCACCACACATTAACGAGGGGGGTGGCACCACCACACATTAACGAGGGGGGTGGCACCACCGCACATTAACGAGGGGGGTGGCACCACCGCACATTAACGAGGGGGTGGCACCACCACACATTAACTAGGGGGTGGCACCGCCGCACATTAACGAGGGGGGTGGCACCACCACACATTAACGAGGGGGGTGGCACCACCACACATTAACGAGGGGGTGGCACCACCGCACATTAACGAAGGGGTGGCACCACCGCACATTAACGAGGGGGTGGCACCGCCGCACATTAACGAGGGGGGTGGCACCACCGCACATTAACGATGGGGGTGGCACCACCACACATTAACGAGGGGGGTGGCACCACCGCACATTAACGAGGGGGTGGCACCACCACACATTAACGAGGGGGGTGGCACCACCACACATTAACGAGGGGGGTGGCACCACCACACATTAACGAGGGGGTGGCACCACCGCACATTAACGAGGGGGTGGCACCACCGCACATTAACGAGGGGGTGGCACCGCCGCACATTAACGAGGGGGGTGGCACCACCGCACATTAACGAGGGGGGTGGCACCACCACACATTAACGAGGGGGGTGGCACCACCACACATTAACGAGGGGGGTGGCACCACCACACATTAACGAGGGGGTGGCACCACCGCACATTAACGAGGGGGTGGCACCACCGCACATTAACGAGGGGGGTGGCACCACCGCACATTAACGAGGGGGTGGCACCACCACACATTAACGAGGGGGGTGGCACCACCGCACATTAACGAGGGAGGTGGCACCACCGCACATTAACGAGGGGGCTGGCACCACCGCACATTAACGAGGGGGGTGGCACCACCACACATTAACGAGGGGGGTGGCACCACCACACATTAACGAGGGGGGTGGCACCACCACACATTAACGAGGGGGGTGGCACCACCACACATTAACGAGGGGGGTGGCACCACCACACATTAACGAGGGGGTGGCACCACCACACATTAACGAGGGGGTGGCACCACCACACATTAACGAGGGGGGTGGCACCACCACACATTAACGAGGGGGGTGGCACCACCGCACATTAACGAGGGGGGTGGCACCACCACACATTAACGAGGGGGGTGGCACCACCACACATTAACGAGGGGGTGGCACCACCACACATTAACGAGGGGGTGGCACCACCACACATTAACGAGGGGGGTGGCACCACCACACATTAACGAGGGGGTGGCACCACCACACATTAACGAGGGGGGTGGCACCACCACACATTAACGAGGGGGTGGCACCACCACACATTAACGAGGGGGGTGGCACCACCACACATTAACGAGGGGGTGGCACCACCACACATTAACGAGGGGGTGGCACCACCACACATTAACGAGGGGGGTGGCACCACCACACATTAACGAGGGGGGTGGCACCACCACACATTAACGAGGGGGGTGGCACCACCGCACATTAACGAGGGGGGTGGCACCACCGCACATTAACGAGGGGGGTGGCACCACCACACATTAACGAGGGGGTGGCACCACCACATTTACCAAAGAGGTTATAACATGTCAAAATGGTATAATTTTCCATATGTCGTTGTATCAAATACCAAATACCTGTACCCAGGCCTCGGGGTTCAGTGTCCCCGCGGCCCGGTTACTGATCACTTGGCTGTTAGGGCGCCTAATGAGTGGACAGTGCTTCGGATTCGTAGTCCTGAAATTCCGGGTTCGATCCCCGGTGGAGGCAGAGACAAATGGGCAAAAAAGTATCTTTCACCCTGATGTCCCTGTTACCTAGCAGTAATTAGGTATCTGGGAGTTAGACAGCTGCTACGGGCTGCTTCCTGGGGGGGGGGTGTAACAAAAAAAAGAGGGCTGATCGAGGACCGGGCCGCGGGGACGCTAAGCCCTGAAATCATCTCAAGATAACCTCAAGAAGATCCTGCGGCCTGGTTGACTGAATGATTGACCACACTGTTGGAGGTCGCTGTGTGCACTCTATCCTAGCAACCGCAGATTACTTGAGCTGGTATTTTCTTGAGATATTTATCAAGTTCCATCTTGAAGACATTTGGAGTTATTAATAACGACCCTTGTATTAATACGGTGTTAAACAGCTTTGGACCTCTTAAATGTTCGGAAAAATGTCTTCTAAGAGTACCTATTGCACCTTCTATACCTACTGAAAAGTACCTATTGTACCTTTCAACTGAACTATTGCGCACTTTTCCATGTCTTCTATCCGCAAAGCATTATTTCCGTATGAAGTATTGTGATAAAATTAATATATTACGAGGAAAATGAAAACAAATACTGCAAGTATTGAAAACACCCTCTCCCTAACACGAGGACAATGCCACTAGACCCGCAACTGTGTTTAAGAGGCAGCTTGATCAACACCTCTAAAGGAGGATATACTGACCAAACTGCCAGCCAGGGGAGCTGGTTAGAGGCTTAGGGAATCCCTGGAACCATCTCGAAGGTAGATTCAAGGCATACCTATCACTACCTTAATCCAGGGATATATAATTGTCGACTCATCACAAGCATTTCTACTCCTAGAGGTCCAAGGTTTCTTGGGGAATCTTCCTTCTGGGATTTATTTCCCCCCATATTCCCTATTTAAAACCTCTCATTTCATCGAAATATTCCCTTCTGCATGTCAGCCTTGCCTGATCCCTTCCCTGAGGAATGCATCTCAAAGTTCAAATAAGTTCACTGTGATGATAAGATACATCCTAAATGGACTGAGAAGCTCAGGCAGTTTCTACCCTCCATCTCCATTTACACCAGATAACCAAATCCGTGCAGTGTGATCATTCCCAAGAGGTCATAGGAGTTGACTTCCCTGGTGTCTGAGTGGGTATGAGGCCGTGTCTGAGTTGGTTAATGCATTCCATTTGTTAATTACTCTGACACTGAAAACATTCTTGTCTCTGTGGCTCATCTGGGTACTAAGTTTCCACCTGTGTCCCCTTGTTCGTGTTCCACCCTTGCTAAAGTTTGTCTTTGTCCACCCTGTCAAGAAACATTAGAAATATATATATATATATAAACATATATATATATATATATATATATATATATATATATATATATATATATATATATATATATATATATTTATATTGTGTGTGTGTGTGTGTGTGTGTGTGTGTGTGTGTGTGTGTGTGTGTGTGTGTGTGTGTGTGTGTGTGTGTGTGTACTCACCTATTTGTGTCTGCATGATCGAACATTGACTCTTGGATCCCGCCTTTCGAGCCATCGGTTGTTTACAGCAATGACTCCGGTCCCATTTCCCTATCATACCTAGTTTTAAAATTTTGAATAGAATTTGCTTCCACAACCTGCTCCTGAAGTGCATTCCATTTTTCCATTACTCTCACGCTAAAAGAAAACTTCCTAACATCTCCGTGACTCATCTGAGTATCCAGCTTCCACCCATGTCCCCTCGTTCTGTTACTATTCCGTGTGAACATTTCGTTTATGTCCACTCTGTTAATCTCCCCGAGTATTTTATACGTTCTTATCATATCCCCCCTCTCCCTTCTTTCTCGTGTCGTAAGGCACAGCTCCTTCAGGCGCTCTTCATACCCCATCCCTTGTAACTCTGGGACGAGTCTCGTTGGAAACTTCTGAACCTTTTCCTGTTTCCTTATGTGCTTCTTCAGGTGAGGACTTCATGAAGAGGCGGCATACTCTAAGACTGGCCTCACGTTGGCAGTGTAAAGCTCCCTAAATGCCTCCTTACTTAAGTTTCTGAATGATGATCTAACTTTTGCCAGTGTAGAGTACGCTGCTCTCCTTATCCTATTTACATGTGCCTCAGGAGATAGATTAGGTGTTACGTCCACCCCCAGGTCTCTTTCTCACGTCGTCACAGGTAGGCTGTTCCCCTTCATTGTGCACTGTCCCTTTGGTCTCCTATCACCTAGTCCCATTTCCATAACTTTACATTTGCTCGCGTTGAACTCCAGTAGCCATTTCTCTGCCCATCTCTGCAACCTGTTCAAGTCCTCTTTGAGGATCCTACAATCCTCATCTGTCGACTCTTCTCATCAACTTTGCATCATCCACGAACATTGACATGTAGGACTCTACGCCTGTAAACATGCCTTTAACATATACTAGAAATAGAATTGGTCCCAGCACCGATCCTTGAGGTACTCCACTCGTTACTGTTCGCCAGTCCGACTTCTCGCCCCTTACCGTAACTCTTTGGCTCCTTCCTGTGTGTACTCACCTAGTTGTACTCACCTAGTTGTGTCTGCAGGATCGAGCATTGACTCTTGGATCCCGCCTTTCGAGCATCGGTTGTTTACAGCAATGACTCATGTCCCATTTCCCTATCATACCTGGTTTTAAAATTATGAATAGTATTTGCTTCCACAACCTGTTCCTGAAGTGCATTCCATTTCCCTACTACTCTCACGCTAAAAGAAAACTTCCTAACATCTCTGTGACTCATCTGAGTTTCCAGCTTCCATCCATGTCCCCTCGTTCTGTTACTATTCCGTGTGAACATTTCGTCTATGTCCACTCTGTCAATCCCTCTGAGCATTTTGTACGTTCCTATCATGTCCACCCTCTCTCTTCTTCTTTCTAGTGTCGTAAGGCACAGTTCCCTCAGGCGCTCCTCATACCCCATCTCTCGTAGCTCTGGGACGAGTCTCGTTGCAAACCTCTGAACCTTTTTTCAGTTTCATTATATGCTTCTTCAGATGGGGACTCCATGATGAGGCGGCATACTCTGTGTGTGTGTGTGTGTGTGTGTGTGTGTGTGTGTGTGTGTGTGTGTGTGTGTGTGTGTGTGTGTGTGTGTGTGTGTGTGTGTGTGTGTGTGTGTTTTATCACACATTTGAGTGCGTACACTCCAAATTCATTTCATCAACAGACAGATCTATAATTATTTTCAGTTTACGCTGGGACGCCCGACTGCTGTAAACGACAATTTTATATTACGCAAAGCATAATATTGAACAAATTATCCCGAGCTGGGGAAAAAACTCCAGTTGTTCATCTAATTACTCACACCTTACCAATCTAGGGAACTAACCAATCAGGGAAGAGTCGTCAAATTCCTGTGGTTCCCATCCCATGTTGGAATATGTGGGAATGAACGAGCAGATGTGCTGGCTGCTGAAGGCGCTGAAGGAGACCATATTGAATACTTCATACCCAAGACTCTACTACAAATTAGAGGTATTATCAGGCAACATCACCGTGACAAGGTCACTGAGGAAAGGAGGATAGAAGCACAAACCAGTGAATCTGTACGATGGTACAACATGGTTGCAGCTGGCAATCCCAATCATTATGGCCGAAGAGGTGGTGGCCGCGGGAGAGAATCAGTAATAGCAAGAATTTTGGATACAAATACCCATGGAGACTCGGGGTGGAAACAAAAGTTGAGCAGAGAAGTTGCAGAATCTGTGGTGAGAGTGACGGACACTGCCTTGACCACTACCTGAGAGAATGTGAACATCTAACAGTCATTAGAAATGTGTAGAATAATAAACTCCTCAGTGTTTGAGTTAGGAAAATACTAGTTGTCAAATATAGATTCTATTCTCAAAAGATTCCCCCATTTTGCACCCGCAAGCTAACGTAAGTTTTAGGAGTTGACAGATGTTAATCTTCTTGTTTGAGAAGCTGTTCACTTGAGACAGTTCAGCAAGTTCTAGCTGTGTCTGGGTACAATTGACAGGATGAACAACCCAGCGGGTTTTCTTCCTATTGGGGAGTGTTGTACATGCTGCTATGGCGGTGTGTCCACTCACAGGATGAGTGGCGTTGCCCAATACTGTCACTATGGCGGTGTGTCCACTCACAGGATGAGTGGCGCTGCCCAATACTGTCACTATGGCGGTGTGTCCACTCACATGATGAGTGGCGCTGCCCAATACTGTCACTATGGCGGTGTGTTCACTCACAGGATGAGTGGCGCTGCCCTATACTGTCACTATGGCGGTGTGTCCACTCACAGGATGAGTGACGCTGCCCAATACTGTCACTATGGCGGTGTGTCCACTCACAGGATGAGTGGCGCTGCCCAATACTGTCACTATGGCGGTGTGTCCACTCACAGGATGAGTGGCGCTGCCCAATACTGTCACTATGGCGGTGTGTCCACTCACAGGATGAGTGGCACTGCCCAATACTGTCACTATGGCGGTGTGTCCACTCACAGGATGAGTGGCGCTGCCCAATACTGTCACTATGGCGGTGTGTCCACTCACAGGATGAGTGGCGCTGCCCAATACTGTCACTATGGCGGTGTGTTCACTCACAGGATGAGTGACGCTGCCCAATACCGTCACTATGGCGGTGTGTCCACTCACAGGATGAGTGACGCTGCCCAATAAACTCGCCCCTCGGGGCAAAACTTAAGCCTAAAACGTAAACCTAGAAGATCAAGCAATCGTACACACTCGCTCTCTGTCCATGTGTGTTGTGTTGTCCTTAGTGTGTAAACAGAACAACAACTTGAGAAAACATGTTAACATAATAAATGGAAGTTTTAGATTTAGAAGACAATTTTGGCTTAGTCATAAGAACTGGGTCAGCTGCAAGGCGAACAGTCCACTACGGGCTCACCATAGCCCGTGCTACTTGGACCTTTTTGTTCCAGGTAACGAATTTTAAACAATAACAACATGCAAGGCGAAAGTGAGCACTGTTTTAGGCAGTATTTGCCTCATGGAAAGTCTTTTCTGCCGATGATTTGATAGTTAAGGCTGTTGGTGGTGGCAGGCTGCATGCTCGCATATCCATCACAGTTCCGTCTTTTTTATGCTCTAAAGTGTATTCCAACACTTATATTGAGGACAAAAACCCACACTCGTGTTGGGTACCTATTTACGCTAGCAGTAAATAGGTACCTGGGAGTTAGTCAGCTGTCACGGGCTGCTTCCTGGGGGTGGAGGCCTGGTCGAGGACCGGGCCGCGGGGACACTAAAGCCCCGAAATCATCTCAAGATAACCTCAAGATAACCTCAAGGTCTGAGTGTGTGGAGTAGTCTCGAAGACGGTAGTCTCGCCCGACCACACACTCTGGAGAACATGAAGGACTTACCTTGAGGTGATTTCGGGGCTCAGCGACCCCGCGGCCCGGTCGTCGACTAGGCCGACTTGGAATAAATCTTTTCATAAATTCCACAAGTGCGGGTTTGTTATCTTATGTTATTATGCCCATGACAAGATCTCCCTCAGTATTATATTTGTTGGTCATAAACTGACAAGTCTTGTGAGTGTGACGCTGACCTTGTCACGCTGACCTTGTCACGCTGACCTTGTCACGCTGACCTTGTCACACTGACCTTGTCACGCTGACCTTGCCACGCTGACCTTGCCACGCTGACCTTGCCACGCTGACCTTGTCACGCTGACCTTGTCACGCTGACCTTGTCACGCTGACCTTGTCACGCTGACCTTGTCACGCTGACCTTGTCACGCTGACCTTGTCACGCTGACCTTGTCACGCTGACCTTGTCACGCTGACCTTGTCACGCTGACCTTGTCACACTGACCTTGTCACACTGACCTTGTCACACTGACCTTGTCACACTGACCTTGTCACACTGACCTTGTCACGCTGACCTTGTCACGCTGACCTTGTCACGCTGACCTTGTCACGCTGACCTTGTCACACTGACCTTGTCACACTGACCTTGTCACACTGACCTTGTCACACTGACCTTGTCACGCTGACCTTGTCACACTGACCTTGTCACACTGACCTTGTCACACTGACCTTGTCACACTGACCTTGTCACGCTGACCTTGTCACACTGACCTTGTCACGCTGACCTTGTCACGCTGACCTTGTCACACTGACCTTGTCACACATGTCTCTGTGTTTGTGGCACAGACACATTTCACTAACTATTCTACACCTTTGGTCACATTCAGTCCAAAAAAATCTACTACTTACGGGCTATTCATGCCCGTGCCACCTCTTGGGTGGCTTCGACTTCATCAATCAATCAATCGCTTCTGGTCCCAGGCGTTATCTCTCTCGGTCTAGGACAGGAAATTATGCAAAGTCAGTGTGAACATGATGCAGTTGGAGGGTATACGAGGAGAGAGTAGGAGCTGGGATAGAGGGATTGAGTGAAGGAACAATACCCATCCATTTTGATCATCGAGGATCGAACCGAGACCCGCAAGAAGTGTGGGCGACGTTGTACATGTGGCTGGTCACACGGCTATTTTATGGTGTACAATAAGAACATGACATATCAGTATCAGCAATGAATATATAATGCCCGTCTCGACCACATTCCTTGTGAGGTAACTCAAAGAGTGCGTCGAGGTGTTCATAACAGTTTAGGTGATCAAATGTGCGTGTGAACAGTATACCGTCTGTTCAGTATTAGAACAGTATACTGTGTATACCTTCTAATCCTGATATATCTCCGCCCTTTGCACGGGGATACCTGGTTGTTGGGGTTCTGGGAGTTCTTCTACTCCCCAAGCCCGGCCCGAGGCCAGGCTTGACTTGTGAGAGTTTGGTCCACCAGGCTGTTGCTTGGAGCGGCCCGCAGGCCCACATACCCATCACAGCCCGGTTGGTCCGGCACTCCTTGGAGGAATAAATCTAGTTTCCTCTTGAAGATGTCCACGGTTGTTCCGGCAATATTTCTTATGGTCGCTGGGAGGGTAGCGAGTCTACCTCACTGGGAGTCTACCTCACTGGCAGCCCTTGTCCTGAAGCTTCTCATATTCCCCCTCATCATATTCCTGGCTGTTGCTTCGTTTGCTTACCTTGACTAAAGCTAGGTAGTTAGTCATCATCATTATGCCTATTACTATATCATTATACCACTTACAGGTGCTCAGCGAGATGATCTGAACGACTGTACCAGCTACACCACATATAAGCTCATTATTTATTCTCGTGAATTGCTAAGAGGGCACACAAGACGAGCCCCGCTCCTGTGCCAGGTAAGTCCACTACGGGCTCACCATAGCCCGTGCTACTTGCCCCGCTCCTGTGCCAGGTAAGTCCACTACGGGCTCACCATAGCCCGTGCTACTTGCCCCGCTCCTGTGTCAGGTAAGTCCACTACGGGCTCACCATAGCCCGTGCTACTTGCCCCGCTCCTGTGCCAGGTAAGTCCTCTACGGGCTCACCATAGCCCGTGCTACTTGCCCCGCTCCTGTGTCAGGTAAGTCCACTACGGGCTCACCATAGCCCGTGCTACTTGCCCCGCTCCTGTGCCGGGTAAGTCCACTACGGGCTCACCATAGCCCGTGCTACTTGCCCCGCTTCTGTGTCAGGTAAGTTATGGGCTCACCATAGCCCGTGCTACTTGCCCCGCTCCTGTGCCAGGTAAGTTACGGGCTCACCATAGCCCGTGCTACTTGCCCCGCTTCTGTGTCAGGTAAGTTACGGGCTCACCATAGCCCGTGCTACTTGCCCCGCTCCTGTGCCAGGTAAGTTACGGGCTCACCATAGCCCGTGCTACTTGGAACCTGTTCCGAGTAGCTGAATCTATAAGAACATGCTAAGCAGGACCTATACCACTGTTCAATATCACAATGTACTCCACTGCCAACTGCAACAACCTGTTAGTATGGGTTTTAATACATCAGTGTCTTCTACCGGAGCAATTGTGAGGGGAAATTCCTATATTTCTTACTGGGTGGGGGTTTCCGGACTAAGGACTACGAATCCCGAGCGCTGTCCACTCAGCCGTCAGGCCCCCCGTCAGGTCTGTATGAACATACATTTTATATATCTGAATGCGCGAATATTTAAACAAATGCAAAGTCTGCGGACTCCAGGCATGGGAGAGGAGCAGGGGAGGGACATGGGAGAGGGTAGGGAGGGAAGTGAGGGAAGGGAGAGACGACCAACCCCCCCCCCCCCACACACCTGTAACACACGCGCGTAAAATATTTATAATGTAAATTTAATTCACTTTCACTCAATTTTTGCTAAAAATGGATTCAATCAGTGAATGAATAATTTTCATTAAATCTTTTGCAGCCTCGACACACCCGCCGCCAAGTTAGCCTTTTGATAATTACAAGAGAAAACCTGATAGTTATTATTTTTAGCAGGAGGGGCGGGGGGAGGGGAGGTCTGTCGCTAAACCTGTGGTTTTAGGTACTGGGTTTTAGGTTTAGGTACTATAAGAGAGAACTATCAACATCAGAGGCCCGAGACTGTTCAACACGCTTCCACTACACATAAGGGACATAACTGGCCGACCCCTCACAGTGTTCAAGAGAGAACTCTATCAACATCAGAGGCCCGAGACTGTTCAACACGCTTCCACTACACATAAGGGGTATAACTGGCCGACCCCTCACAGTGTTCAAGAGAGAACTATCAACATCAGAGGCCCGAGACTGTTCAACACGCTTCCACTACACATAAGGGACATAACTGGCCGACCCCTCACAGTGTTCAAGAGAGAACTCTATCAACATCAGAGGCCCGAGACTGTTCAACACGCTTCCACTACACATAAGGGGCATAACTGGCCGACCCCTCACAGTGTTCAAGAGAGAACTATCAACATCAGAGGCCCGAGATTGTTCAACACGCTTCCACTACACATAAGGGACATAACTGGCCGACCCCTCACAGTGTTCAAGAGAGAACTATCAACATCAGAGTCCCGAGACTGTTCAACACGCTTCCAATACACATAAGGGACATAACTGGCCGACCCCTCACAGTGTTCAAGAGAGAACTATCAACATCAGAGGCCCGAAACTGTTCAACACGCTTCCACTACACATAAGGGACATAACTGGCCGACCCCTCACAGTGTTCAAGAGAGAACTATCAACATCAGAGGCCCGAGACTGTTCAACACGCTTCCACTACACATAAGGGGCATAACTGGCCGACCCCTCACAGTGTTCAAGAGAGAACTTGACAAACACCTCCAATGGATACCTGATCAACCAGGCTGTGACTCATACGTCAGGCTGTGAGCAGTCGCGTCCAACAGCCTGGTTGACTAGTCCAACAACCAGGAGGCCTGGTCGACGACCGGGCCGCGGGGACGCTAAGCCCCGAAAATATCGCAAAGTAACCGCGCCGCGTGTGTGAGGGTCGGGGAAGGGGGACAGCGAGGGGGGGAAGGGGGACAGCGAGGGGGGGGGGGGTCAGGAGAGGGGGGAAGGGGGACAGCGAGGGGGGCAGGAGAGGGGGGGGCGTGCAGGGAAGGACCGCCACAACACCCCAACCCGTTCTCGCAAATTCGTAAAGTCAATAATGACTTATTAACTACGTGCATAGGTGATATACTAAACATAATAGATAACCTTGAAAAGATTCATAGAAAACACCGACCTTACCTAACCTTGTTAGTATCTTAAGATAAGCATCTTATTGCTTCGTAATTACAATTATTACTTAACCTATACCTATTATAGGTTAGGTAATACTTGTAATTACGAAGCAATAAGATGCTTATCTTAAGATACTAACAAGGTTAGGTAAGGTCGGTGTTTTCTATGAATCTTTTTAAGGGTATCTATTATGTTAAGTATGTCACCTATGCACATATTTAATAAGTCAATATTGACTTATTAAATTTGCGAGAACGGGTTGCAACACCCACACATCAACTCCCCTGTACAGCGAGGGGGGGGGGGGAAGGGTGACAGCGAGGGGGGCAGGAGAGGGGGGGGAAGGGGGACAGCGAGGGGGGGGGGTCAGGAGAGGGGGGGGGGGCGTGCAGGGAAGGACCGCCACAACACCCACACATCAACTCCCCTGTACAGCGAGGGGGGGGGGGAAGGGTGACAGCGAGGGGGGCAGGAGAGGGGGGGAAGGGTGACAGCGAGGGGGGCAGGAGAGGGGGGGGAAGGGTGACAGCGAGGGGGGCAGGAGAGGGGGGGAAGGGGGACAGCGAGGGGGGGGGGGTCAGGAGAGGGGAGGGGGCGTGCAGGGAAGGACCGCCACAACACCCACACATCAACTCCCCTGTACAGCGAGGGGGGGGGGGGAAGGGTGACAGCGAGGGGGGCAGGAGAGGGGGGGAAGGGTGACAGCGAGGGGGGCAGGAGAGGGGGGGGAAGGGTGACAGCGAGGGGGGCAGGAGAGGGGGGGAAGGGGGACAGCGAGGGGGGGGGTCAGGAGAGGGGAGGGGGCGTGCAGGGAAGGACCGCCACAACACCCACACATCAACTCTCCTGTACAGCGAGGGGGGGGGGGGTCAGGAGAGGGGGGGGGCGTGCAGGGAAGGTCCGCCACAACACCCACACATCAACTCCCCTGTACAGCGAGGGGGGGGGGGGGGGTCAGGAGAGGGGGGGGGCGTGCAGGGAAGGTCCGCCACAACACCCACACATCAACTCCCCTGTACAGCGAGGGGGGGGGGTCAGGAGAGGGGGGGGGGCGTGCAGGGAAGGACCGCCACAACACCCACACATCAACTCCCCTGTACAGCGAGGGGGGGGGGGGTCAGGAGAGGGGGGGGCGTGCAGGGAAGGTCCGCCACAACACCCACACATCAACTCCCCTGTACAGCGAGGGGGGGGGGGGTCAGGAGAGGGGGGGGGCGTGCAGGGAAGGTCCGCCACAACACCCACACATCAACTCTCCTGTACAGCGAGGGGGGGGGGGGGGTCAGGAGAGGGGGGGGGCGTGCAGGGAAGGACCGCCACAACACCCACACATCAACTCCCCTGTACAGCGAGGGGGGGGGGGTCAGGAGAGGGGGGGGGCGTGCAGGGAAGGTCCGCCACAACACCCACACATCAACTCTCCTGTACAGCGAGGGGGGGGGGGGTCAGGAGAGGGGGGGGGGCGTGCAGGGAAGGTCCGCCACAACACCCACACATCAACTCTCCTGTACAGCGAGGGGTGGGGGGGTCAGGAGAGGGGGGGGCGTGCAGGGAAGGACCGCCACAACACCCACACATCAACTCCCCTGTACAGCGAGGGGTGGGGGGGTCAGGAGAGGGGGGGGGGGCGTGCAGGGAAGGACCGCCACAACACCCACACATCAACTCTCCTGTACAGCGAGGGGGGGGGGGGGGGTCAGGAGAGGGGGGGGGCGTGCAGGGAAGGTCCGCCACAACACCCACACATCAACTCTCCTGTACAGCGAGGGGGGGGGGGGTCAGGAGAGGGGGGGGGCGTGCAGGGAAGGTCCGCCACAACACCCACACATCAACTCTCCTGTACAGCGAGGGGGGGGGGGTCAGGAGAGGGGGGGGGGCGTGCAGGGAAGGTCCGCCACAACACCCACACATCAACTCTCCTGTACAGCGAGGGGGGGGGGGGGTCAGGAGAGGGGGGGGGGCGTGCAGGGAAGGTCCGCCACAACACCCACACATCAACTCTCCTGTACAGCGAGGGGGGGGGGGTCAGGAGAGGGGGGGGGGCGTGCAGGGAAGGTCCGCCACAACACCCACACATCAACTCTCCTGTACAGCGAGGGGGGGGGGGGTCAGGAGAGGGGGGGGCGTGCAGGGAAGGTCCGCCACAACACCCACACATCAACTCTCCTGTACAGCGAGGGGGGGGGGGTCAGGAGAGGGGGGGGGGGCGTGCAGGGAAGGTCCGCCACAACACCCACACATCAACTCCCCTGTACAGCGAGGGGGGGGGGGGTCAGGAGAGGGGGGGGGCGTGCAGGGAAGGTCCGCCACAACACCCACACATCAACTCCCCTGTACAGCGAGGGGGGGGGGTCAGGAGAGGGGGGGGGGCGTGCAGGGAAGGTCCGCCACAACACCCACACATCAACTCTCCTGTACAGCGAGGGGGGGGGGGGGTCAGGAGAGGGGGGGGGGCGTGCAGGGAAGGTCCGCCACAACACCCACACATCAACTCCCCTGTACAGCGAGGGGGGGGGGGTCAGGAGAGGGGGGGGGGGGGGCGTGCAGGGAAGGTCCGCCACAACACCCACACATCAACTCTCCTGTACAGCGAGGGGGGGGGGGGGGTCAGGAGAGGGGGGGGGGGGGGCGTGCAGGGAAGGTCCGCCACAACACCCACACATCAACTCTCCTGTACAGCGAGGGGGGGGGGGTCAGGAGAGGAGGGGGGGGGCGTGCAGGGAAGGTCCGCCACAACACCCACACATCAACTCTCCTGTACAGCGAGGGGGGGGGGTCAGGAGAGGAGGGGGGGGGCGTGCAGGGAAGGTCCGCCACAACACCCACACATCAACTCTCCTGTACAGCGAGGGGGGGGGGTCAGGAGAGGGGGGGGGGGCGTGCAGGGAAGGTCCGCCACAACACCCACACATCAACTCTCCTGTACAGCGAGGGGGGGGGGGGGTCAGGAGAGGGGGGGGGGGCGTGCAGGGAAGGTCCGCCACAACACCCACACATCAACTCTCCTGTACAGCGAGGGGGGGGGGGTCAGGAGAGGGGGGGGGGGGGCGTGCAGGGAAGGTCCGCCACAACACCCACACATCAACTCTCCTGTACAGCGAGGGGGGGGGGTCAGGAGAGGGGGGGGGGCGTGCAGGGAAGGTCCGCCACAACACCCACACATCAACTCCCCTGTACAGCGAGGGGGGGGGGGTCAGGAGAGGAGGGGGGGGGCGTGCAGGGAAGGTCCGCCACAACACCCACACATCAACTCTCCTGTACAGCGAGGGGGGGGGGGGTCAGGAGAGGAGGGGGGGGGCGTGCAGGGAAGGTCCGCCACAACACCCACACATCAACTCTCCTGTACAGCGAGGGGGGGGGGTCAGGAGAGGGGGGGGGGGGCGTGCAGGGAAGGTCCGCCACAACACCCACACATCAACTCTCCTGTACAGCGAGGGGGGGGGGGGTCAGGAGAGGAGGGGGGGGGCGTGCAGGGAAGGTCCGCCACAACACCCACACATCAACTCTCCTGTACAGCGAGGGGGGGGGGTCAGGAGAGGAGGGGGGGGGCGTGCAGGGAAGGTCCGCCACAACACCCACACATCAACTCTCCTGTACAGCGAGGGGGGGGGGGTCAGGAGAGGGGGGGGGGCGTGCAGGGAAGGTCCGCCACAACACCCACACATCAACTCTCCTGTACAGCGAGGGGGGGGGGTCAGGAGAGGGGGGGGGGCGTGCAGGGAAGGTCCGCCACAACACCCACACATCAACTCTCCTGTACAGCGAGGGGGGGGGGGGGTCAGGAGAGGGGGGGGGGGCGTGCAGGGAAGGTCCGCCACAACACCCACACATCAACTCTCCTGTACAGCGAGGGGGGGGGGGGTCAGGAGAGGGGGGGGGGGCGTGCAGGGAAGGTCCGCCACAACACCCACACATCAACTCTCCTGTACAGCGAGGGGGGGGGGGTCAGGAGAGGGGGGGGGGCGTGCAGGGAAGGTCCGCCACAACACCCACACATCAACTCTCCTGTACAGCGAGGGGGGGGGGGTCAGGAGAGGGGGGGGGGGGCGTGCAGGGAAGGTCCGCCACAACACCCACACATCAACTCCCCTGTACAGCGAGGGGGGGGGGGGGTCAGGAGAGGGGGGGGGGGCGTGCAGGGAAGGTCCGCCACAACACCCACACATCAACTCTCCTGTACAGCGAGGGGGGGGGGGGTCAGGAGAGGGGGGGGGGGCGTGCAGGGAAGGTCCGCCACAACACCCACACATCAACTCCCCTGTACAGCGAGGGGGGGGGGGTCAGGAGAGGGGGGGCGTGCAGGGAAGGTCCGCCACAACACCCACACATCAACTCCCCTGTACAGCGAGGGGGGGGGGGGTCAGGAGAGGGGGGGGCGTGCAGGGAAGGTCCGCCACAACACCCACACATCAACTCCCCTGTACAGCGAGGGGGGGGGGGGTCAGGAGAGGGGGGGGGGCGTGCAGGGAAGGTCCGCCACAACACCCACACATCAACTCTCCTGTACAGCGAGGGGGGGGGGGGGTCAGGAGAGGGGGGGGGGGGCGTGCAGGGAAGGTCCGCCACAACACCCACACATCAACTCTCCTGTACAGCGAGGGGGGGGGGGGGGTCAGGAGAGGGGGGGGGGGGCGTGCAGGGAAGGTCCGCCACAACACCCACACATCAACTCTCCTGTACAGCGAGGGGGGGGGGGGGGTCAGGAGAGGGGGGGGCGTGCAGGGAAGGTCCGCCACAACACCCACACATCAACTCTCCTGTACAGCGAGGGGGGGGGGTCAGGAGAGGGGGGGGGCGTGCAGGGAAGGTCCGCCACAACACCCACACATCAACTCCCCTGTACAGCGAGGGGGGGGGGGTCAGGAGAGGGGGGGGGCGTGCAGGGAAGGTCCGCCACAACACCCACACATCAACTCCCCTGTACAGCGAGGGGGGGGGGGGTCAGGAGAGGGGGGGGCGTGCAGGGAAGGTCCGCCACAACACCCACACATCAACTCTCCTGTACAGCGAGGGGGGGGGGGTCAGGAGAGGGGGGGGCGTGCAGGGAAGGTCCGCCACAACACCCACACATCAACTCTCCTGTACAGCGAGGGGGGGGGGGTCAGGAGAGGGGGGGGGCGTGCAGGGAAGGTCCGCCACAACACCCACACATCAACTCTCCTGTACAGCGAGGGGGGGGGGGTCAGGAGAGGGGGGGGGGCGTGCAGGGAAGGTCCGCCACAACACCCACACATCAACTCTCCTGTACAGCGAGGGGGGGGGGGGGTCAGGAGAGGGGGGGGGGGCGTGCAGGGAAGGTCCGCCACAACACCCACACATCAACTCTCCTGTACAGCGAGGGGGGGGGGGGTCAGGAGAGGGGGGGGGCGTGCAGGGAAGGTCCGCCACAACACCCACACATCAACTCTCCTGTACAGCGAGGGGGGGGGGGGGGTCAGGAGAGGGGGGGGGCGTGCAGGGAAGGTCCGCCACAACACCCACACATCAACTCTCCTGTACAGCGAGGGGGGGGGGGTCAGGAGAGGGGGGGGGCGTGCAGGGAAGGTCCGCCACAACACCCACACATCAACTCTCCTGTACAGCGAGGGGGGGGGGGTCAGGAGAGGGGGGGGGCGTGCAGGGAAGGTCCGCCACAACACCCACACATCAACTCTCCTGTACAGCGAGGGGGGGGGGGGGGTCAGGAGAGGGGGGGGGCGTGCAGGGAAGGTCCGCCACAACACCCACACATCAACTCTCCTGTACAGCGAGGGGGGGGGGGGGGTCAGGAGAGGGGGGGGGGCGTGCAGGGAAGGACCGCCACAACACCCACACATCAACTCTCCTGTACAGCGAGGGGGGGGGGGGGGTCAGGAGAGGGGGGGGGCGTGCAGGGAAGGTCCGCCACAACACCCACACATCAACTCTCCTGTACAGCGAGGGGGGGGGGGGGTGTCAGGAGAGGGGGGGGGGCGTGCAGGGAAGGTCCGCCACAACACCCACACATCAACTCTCCTGTACAGCGAGGGGGGGGGGGGGGTCAGGAGAGGGGGGGGGCGTGCAGGGAAGGTCCGCCACAACACCCACACATCAACTCTCCTGTACAGCGAGGGGGGGGGGGGGGGGGTCAGGAGAGGGGGGGGGCGTGCAGGGAAGGTCCGCCACAACACCCACACATCAACTCTCCTGTACAGCGAGGGGGGGGGGGGGGGTCAGGAGAGGGGGGGGGGGCGTGCAGGGAAGGTCCGCCACAACACCCACACATCAACTCTCCTGTACTCAATTTTACAAACAAATTGAACTTGTTAGAGCGGCTGTGTAAATCAATATTTTACGGCAGTTTTTTTTTATTCAGATACGACGAAAACAACAGAGAGAGAGCGTGAGCGCCAGAGAGCGCGTGAGCGCCAGAGAGCGCGTGAGCGCCAGAGAGCGCGTGAGCGCCAGAGAGCGCGTGAGCGCCAGAGAGCGCGTGAGAGCCAGAGAGCGTGAGCGCCAGAGAGCGTGAGCGCCAGAGAGCTTGAGCGCCAGAGAGCCAGAGAGCGTGAGCGCCAGAGCGCGTGAGCGCCTGAGAGAGCGACAACGCCACAGAGCGACAGCGAGAGAGAGCGTGAACGCCAGAGAGCAAGAGAGAGAGAGCGTGAACGCCAGAGAGCAAGAGAGAGAGCGTGAACGCCAGAGAGCA
This sequence comes from Procambarus clarkii, assembly GCF_040958095.1. Taxonomy (NCBI): domain Eukaryota; kingdom Metazoa; phylum Arthropoda; class Malacostraca; order Decapoda; family Cambaridae; genus Procambarus; species Procambarus clarkii. The sequence continues at coordinate 26,236,592 of NC_091208.1, read as the reverse complement.
AGAGAGAGAGAGCGTGAGCGCCAGAGAGCAAGAGAGAGAGCGTGAGCGCCAGAGAGCAAGAGAGCGCGTGAGCGCCAGAGAGCAAGAGAGAGAGCGTGAACGCCAGAGAGCAAGAGAGAGAGAGCGTGAGCGCCAGAGAGCAAGAGAGAGAGAGCGTGAGCGCCAGAGAGCAAGAGAGAGAGAGCGTGAGCGCCAGAGAGCAAGAGAGAGAGCGTGAGCGCCAGAGAGCAAGAGAGAGAGAGCGTGAGCGCCAGAGAGCAAGAGAGAGAGAGCGTGAGCGCCAGAGAGCAAGAGAGAGAGAGCGTGAGCGCCAGAGAGCAAGAGAGAGAGAGCGTGAGCGCCAGAGAGCAAGAGAGAGCGTGAGCGCCAGAGAGCGAGAGAGAGAGAGCGTGAGCGCCAGAGAGCAAGAGAGAGAGAGCGTGAGCGCCAGAGAGCAAGAGAGAGCGTGAGCGCCAGAGAGCAAGAGAGAGAGAGCGTGAGCGCCAGAGAGCAAGAGAGAGAGAGCGTGAGCGCCAGAGAGCAAGAGAGAGAGAGCGTGAGCGCCAGAGAGCAAGAGAGAGAGCGTGAGCGCCAGAGAGCAAGAGAGAGAGCGTGAGCGCCAGAGAGCAAGAGAGAGAGCGTGAGCGCCAGAGAGCAAGAGAGAGAGCGTGAGCGCCAGAGAGCGTGCGACAGCAAGACTGATCAAGAGAGACAAGGAGAGATCCCCCATCATCACGTAACGGAAATTGTAGTCAGGGATTAGGGTCACCCTGACGAAGGTGAGCATCACCCTGTGATGCCCAAGGTGTCGTCCAGTCATGCATGACACCTGCTTCATGGGGTTCTCTTCTACTCCCCAAGCCCGGCCTCGGCACCTGCTTCATGGGGTTCTCTTCTACTCCCCAAGCCCGGCCTCGGCACCTGCTTCATGGGGTTCTCTTCTACTCCCCAAGCCCAGCCTCGGCACCTGCTTCATGGGGTTCTCTTCTACTCCCCAAGCCCGGCCTCGGCACCTGCTTCATGGGGTTCTCTTCTACTCCCCAAGCCCGGCCTCGGCACCTGCTTCATGGGGTTCTCTTCTACTCCCCAAGCCCGGCCTCGGCACCTGCTTCATGGGGTTCTCTTCTACTCCCCAAGCCCGGCCTCGGCCCCTGCTTCATGGGGTTCTCTTCTACTCCCCAAGCCCGGCCTCGGCACCTGCTTCATGGGGCTCTCTTCTACTCCCCAAGCCCGGCCTCGGCACCTGCTTCATGGGGTTCTCTTCTACTCCCCAAGCCCGGCCTCGCCACCTGCTTCATGGGGCTCTCTTCTACTCCCCAAGCCCGGCCTCGGCACCTGCTTCATGGGGTTCTCTTCTACTCCCCAAGCCCGGCCTCGACACCTGCTTCATGGGGCTCTCTTCTACTCCCCAAGCCCGGCCTCGGCACCTGCTTCATGGGGTTCTCTTCTACTCCCCAAGCCCGGCCTCGGCACCTGCTTCATGGGGCTCTCTTCTACTCCCCAAGCCCGGCCTCGGCACCTGCTTCATGGGGCTCTCTTCTACTCCCCAAGCCCGGCCCCGGCACCTGCTTCATGGGGTTCTCTTCTACTCCCCAAGCCCGGCCTCGGCACCTGCTTCATGGGGCTCTCTTCTACTCCCCAAGCCCGGCTTCGGCACCTGCTTCATGGGGCTCTCTTCTACTCCCCAAGCCCGGCCTCGGCACCTGCTTCATGGGGCTCTCTTCTACTCCCCAAGCCCGGCCTCGGCACCTGCTTCATGGGGCTCTCTTCTACTCCCCAAGCCCGGCCTCGGCACCTGCTTCATGGGGCTCTCTTCTACTCCCCAAGCCCGGCCTCGGCACCTGCTTCATGGGGCTCTCTCCTACTCCCCAAGCCCGGCCTCGGCACCTGCTTCATGGGGCTCTCTTCTACTCCCCAAGCCCGGCCTCGGCACCTGCTTCATGGGGTTCTCTTCTACTCCCCAAGCCCGGCCTCGGCACCTGCTTCATGGGGCTCTCTTCTACTCCCCAAGCCCGGCCTCGGCACCTGCTTCATGGGGTTCTCTTCTACTCCCCAAGCCCGGCCTCGGCACCTGCTTCATGGGGTTCTCTTCTACTCCCCAAGCCCGGCCTCGGCACCTGCTTCATGGGGCTCTCTTCTACTCCCCAAGCCCGGCCTCGGCACCTGCTTCATGGGGCTCTCTTCTACTCCCCAAGCCCGGCCTCGGCCCCTGCTTCATGGGGTTCTCTTCTACTCCCCAAGCCCGGCCTCGGCACCTGCTTCATGGGGCTCTCTTCTACTCCCCAAGCCCGGCCTCGGCACCTGCTTCATGGGGTTCTCTTCTACTCCCCAAGCCCGGCCTCGGCACCTGCTTCATGGGGTTCTCTTCTACTCCCCAAGCCCGGCCTCGGCACCTGCTTCACGGGGCTCTCTTCTACTCCCCAAGCCCGGCCTCGGCACCTGCTTCATGGGGCTCTCTTCTACTCCCCAAGCCCGGCCTCGGCACCTGCTTCATGGGGTTCTCTTCTACTCCCCAAGCCCGGCCTCGGCACCTGCTTCATGGGGCTCTCTTCTACTCCCCAAGCCCGGCCTCGGCACCTGCTTCATGGGGTTCTCTTCTACTCCCCAAGCCCGGCCCGAGGTCAGGCTTGACTTGTGAGAGTTTGGTCCACCAGGCTGTTGCTTGGAGCGGCCCGCAGGCCCACATACCCACCACAGCCCCGTTGGTCCGGACAGCCAGTCTGTGAAGCAACACCTGGCTTACTAACCTGTTAGTTCTACTCTCACTTTCACTCGGAGACATTGTTACTATTGCACTAATAAACTCAATAGTGCGCGTTGGCTCTCCTAGTTGTCTTTTTCACTATCTTGAGATGATTTCGGGGCTTTAGTGTCCCCGCGGCCCGGTTCTCGACTAGGCCTCCATTCCCCCCCAGGAAGCAGCCCGTGACAGCTGACTAACTCCCAGATACCTATTTATTGCGTGGTAACAGGGGCATCAGAGTGGTTACCTTGAGGTGCTTCCGGGGCTTAGTGTCCCCGCGGCCCGGTCGTCGACCAGGCCTCCTTGTTGCTGGACTGATCAACCAGGCTGTTAGACGCGGCTGCTCGCAGCCTGACGTATGGGTGAAAAGAAACTCTGAAAGAAACGAAGTGAAAGAAACTCTGCCCATTGTTTCTCACCAACGCCCGGAATCGAACCCGGGACCACAGGATCACGCGTCCAGTGTTCTCTCCGCTCAGCCACCGGCTCCCCCAGCCTGTACATTTGGACTTTGATGTCTCATCTCCAGTATTACCGAATCTGTTAAGACATTGATGATGCAACAAGTTCATTACATGTGCAACGTATTCATTAACAAGTTGTTTGGACAAGGGGTAACCGCTCGTGCGGTGACTGTGACCCTTGTTCAACTCAACAGTTAACGGGTATAATATAACAGAGGTTTACACACTTGCGGGAGATTAGTGTTAGTCTGGCGGCGACCAGTGAAGCAACTTGGATTAATTCATTAAGAATAGAAAAGCATTAGTGGGAGCCGGTCGGCCGAGCGGACAGCACGCTGGAATTGTGATCCTGTGGTCCCGGGTTCGATCCCGGGCGCCGGCGAGAAACAATGGGCAGAGTTTCTTTCACCCTATGCCCCTGTTACCTAGCAGTAAAATAGGTACCTGAGTGTTAGTCAGCTGTCATGGGCTGCTTCCTGAGGGTGGAGGCCTGGTCGAGGACACTAAAATGCCCCGAAATCATCTCAAGATAACCTCAAGATTCCAGGAACATAAGTGATTTTCTTACTAAAAAAATCTACTACTGCGTACACATGTCCCTTGAAATTTTCAAGCAGAAGTGCAATGGGTACGCTATTTTTTTTTTTTTTTTTTGAGATATATACAAGAGTTGTTACATTCTTGTACAGCCACTAGTACGCGTAGCGTTTCGGGCAAGTCCCTGGAATACGATCCCCGCCGCGAAGAATCGTTGTTACAACCAAGTACACATTTTACTGTTGCGTTAAACAGAGGCTACAATTAAGGATTTGTGCCCAGTAAATCCTCCCCGGCCAGGATACGAACCCATGGCATAGCGCTCGCGGAACGCCAGGCGAGTGTCTTACCACTACACCACGGAGACTGCGAACCTGACTATTAACCTGCTGACTATTACACTCTGCGTTCTAGTCGTTAGGAAGCTAAAGATCCATCAACTCCCTACTTTGTCAGTGATTCCTTTTGTGTACAATAACACCATGGTCACATTTGTTGAAAACCTTTGCTACGTCTGTGAATATTACGTCACGTTTGGTTTGTCTTCCATAGCATCTAAGGTCATGTCATAGTGGTCCAGCAACTGTGACAGGCAAGAGGGCCCCGTTCTGAACCCCTTGTTCAGGGTCATGTCATAGTGGTCCAGCAACTGTGACAGGCAAGAGGGCCCCGTTCTGAACCCCTTGTTCAGGGTCATGTCATAGTGGTCCAGCAACTGTGACAGGCAAGAGGGCCCCGTTCTGAACCCCTTGTTCAGGGTCATGTCATAGTGGTCCAGCAACTGTGACAGGCAAGAGGGCCCCGTTCTGAACCACTTGTTCAGGGTCATGTTGGTGTGATTCTGTGTGTTTTGTGATCCTGTTTCTCGGTACTCTTTCAAGACTTATGATGTGAGATTTTGGTCTATAATTTACTATCGCTCATGTAACAAGAAAGCCTGACCACAGGCCACTCAGCACGAATGAACTCTCAAAACCAAGTACAGGTAAACAGGTAAAATATAACAGCCCCTCCATAAGCGGGCCACCAGTAGCTGGAGTGACAAGCCAAGCGGGAAGCGCCCTAACAGTAAGCTGATTAAACAAATCCGTCAATATACGCCAGTTTTAGCGTGGTTTGGACATGATCAATGTATAGCCCGCCCACCTAAGCTGATTACCTGAGAGATTTGGTCAGTGATCGCCCGACCTTCTGCTACTCGCCTCAAATGTTTAATATTATCGTAAAAAACATGTTTTTCTATTGCTTTTCCTCTCTTGGGCAGAGTATTAAGTCCGTGGCAGCCGAATTGATACCTGCTTGATGGGGTTCTGGGAGTTCTTCTACTTCCCAAGCGCGGCCCGAGGCCAGGCTCGACTTGTGAGAGTTTGGTCCACCAGGCTGTTGCTTGGAGCGGCCCGCAGACCCACATACCCATCACAGCCCGGTTGGTCCGGCACTCCTTGAAGAAAACTATCTAGTAGAGTATCGGATGGCTCTGTCCTCCAGCTTGTGGCCAAACTTGTGACCTGGAGTCGAGCTCTCCTTGTAACGCGAGATGTGCTTCAACCTTCACCACTACAAGGTCTTAAATATTGACTAAGTACTTCACTTGATGTTGTACTTTGTAGAAAAAGGCGCGTCCGTAAGTTCTCAAAAAGTGTACCTCAAACAAGAGAACTTTACTGAGGGAGGAGCAGCGAAGTGCATCGTGGTCATCCCGCGCGCAGTTACACGGCCCCGCGCATAAAATTTGCGCCAAGATCCCAAAAACGTGGACACACCGCCCATAGTCAGGTACCAGAAACAAGAAGCCGTAAAGCCTATGTTTTTGTCCGCCAGGTTCACACCCCACACTCCACACCTACCACACCCCACACCCACCACACCCCACACCCCCACATCCAACGCCCCACACCCCCCATGCACCACAGCCCACGCCCCCCATAGCCACGTATGAAGACATACCCATCATGAAGGCATGACCATGTACACCTGCCTCCCTCCACACACACACACCTGCCTCCCTCCACACACACACACCTGCCTCCCTCCACACACACACCTGCCTCCCTCCACACACACACACACACACCTGCCTCCCTCCACACACACACACACACACCTGCCTCCCTCCACACACACACACACACCTGCCTCCCTCCACACACACACACACACCTGCCTCCCTCCACACACACACACCTGCCTCCCTCCACACACACACACCTGCCTCCCTCCACACACACACACCTGCCTCCCTCCACAAGGTATTATCTGGGAGGGGAAATCCTGCAAGAATCAAATAGAAAGAAGGATCTGGGGGTTGATATCACACCGAACCTGTCCCCAGAGGCCCACATCAAAAGAATATCATCAGCGGCATATGCTAGACTGGCCAACATAAGAACTGCCTTCAGAAACTTGTGTAAGGAATCTTTCAGAACCCTGTATACCACTTATGTAAGACCAATCCTGGAGTATGCAGCTCCAGCCTGGAGTCCATACCTAGTTAAACACAAGACAAAGTTAGAGAAGATTCAGCGGTATGCCACCAGGCTCGTCCCGGAACTGAGAGGATTGAGCTACGAGGAAAGGCTTGAAGCTGAACCTCACATCCCTGGAAAACAGAAGAGTAAGGGGAGACATGATAACCACCTACAAAATTCTCAGGGGAATTGACAGGGTGGACAAAGACAAACTCTTCAGCACGGGTGGGACACGAACAAGGGGACACAGGTGGAAACTTAGTACCCAGATGAGCCACAGAGACGTTAGAAAGAATTTTTTTAGTGTCAGAGTAGTTAATAAATGGAATGCACTAGGCAGTGATGTGGTGGAGGCTGACTCCATACACAGTTTCAAATATAGATATGATAGAGCCCAGTAGGCTCAGGAATCTGTACACCAGTTGATTGACAGTTGAGAGGCGGGACCAAAGAGCCAAAGCTCAACCCCCGCAAGCACAAATAGGTGAGTACAATTAGGTGAGTACACACACACACCTGCCCCTCTCACTCTACTTTTAACTCGGAGACTGGCCAGTGCCAGCCACGGACACTGGCCACCACACAGTGCCAGCCACGGACACTGGCCACCACACAGTGCCAGCCACGGACACTGGCCACCACACAGTGCCAGCCACGGACACTGGCCACCACACAGTGCCAGCCACGGACACTGGCCACCACACAGTGCCAGCCACGGACACTGGCCACCACACAGTGCCAGCCACGGACACTGGCCACCACACAGTGCCAGCCACGGACACTGGCCACCACACAGTGCCAGCCACGGACACTGGCCACCACACAGTGCCAGCCACGGACACTGGCCACCACACAGTGCCAGCCACGGACACTGGCCACCACACAGTGCCAGCCACGGACACTGGCCACCACACAGTGCCAGCCACGGACACTGGCCACCACACAGTGCCAGCCACGGACACTGGCCACCACACAGTGCCAGCCACGGACACTGGCCACCACACAGTGCCAGCCACGGACACTGGCCACCACACAGTGCCAGCCACGGACACTGGCCACCACACAGTGCCAGCCACGGACACTGGCCACCACACAGTGCCAGCCACGGACACTGGCCACCACACAGTGCCAGCCACGGACACTGGCCACCACACAGTGCCAGCCACGGACACTGGCCACCACACAGTGCCAGCCACGGACACTGGCCACCACACAGTGCCAGCCACGGACACTGGCCACCACACAGTGCCAGCCACGGACACTGGCCACCACACAGTGCCAGCCACGGACACTGGCCACCACACAGTGCCAGCCACGGACACTGGCCACCACACAGTGCCAGCCACGGACACTGGCCACCACACAGTGCCAGCCACGGACACTGGCCACCACACAGTGCCAGCCACGGACACTGGCCACCACACAGTGCCAGCCACGGACACTGGCCACCACACAGTGCCAGCCACGGACACTGGCCACCACACAGTGCCAGCCACGGACACTGGCCACCACACAGTGCCAGCCACGGACACTGGCCACCACACAGTGCCAGCCACGGACACTGGCCACCACACAGTGCCAGCCACGGACACTGGCCACCACACAGTGCCAGCCACGGACACTGGCCACCACACAGTGCCAGCCACGGACACTGGCCACCACACAGTGCCAGCCACGGACACTGGCCACCACACAGTGCCAGCCACGGACACTGGCCACCACACAGTGCCAGCCACGGACACTGGCCACCACACAGTGCCAGCCACGGACACTGGCCACCACACAGTGCCAGCCACGGACACTGGCCACCACACAGTGCCAGCCACGGACACTGGCCACCACACAGTGCCAGCCACGGACACTGGCCACCACACAGTGCCAGCCACGGACACTGGCCACCACACAGTGCCAGCCACGGACACTGGCCACCACACAGTGCCAGCCACGGACACTGGCCACCACACAGTGCCAGCCACGGACACTGGCCACCACACAGTGCCAGCCACGGACACTGGCCACCACACAGTGCCAGCCACGGACACTGGCCACCACACAGTGCCAGCCACGGACACTGGCCACCACACAGTGCCAGCCACGGACACTGACCACCACACAGTGCCAGCCACGGACACTGACCACCACACAGTGCCAGCCACGGACACTGACCACCACACAGTGCCAGCCACGGACACTGACCACCACACAGTGCCAGCCACGGACACTGACCACCACACAGTGCCAGCCACGGACACTGACCACCACACAGTGCCAGCCACGGACACTGACCACCACACAGTGCCAGCCACGGACACTGACCACCACACAGTGCCAGCCACGGACACTGACCACCACACAGTGCCAGCCACGGACACTGACCACCACACAGTGCCAGCCACGGACACTGACCACCACACAGTGCCAGCCACGGACACTGACCACCACACAGTGCCAGCCACGGACACTGACCACCACACAGTGCCAGCCACGGACACTGACCACCACACAGTGCCAGCCACGGACACTGACCACCACACAGTGCCAGCCACGGACACTGACCACCACACAGTGTCAGCCACGGACACTGACCACCACTCAGTGCCAGCCACGGACACTGACCACCACACAGTGCCAGCCACGGACCACCACACAGTGCCAGCCACGGACACTGACCACCACACAGTGCCAGCCACGGACACTGACCACCACACAGTGACCACCACACAGTGCCAGCCACGGACACTGACCACCACACAGTGACCACCACACAGTGCCAGCCACGGACACTGACCACCACACAGTGACCACCACACAGTGCCAGCCACGGACACTGACCACCACACAGTGCCAGCCACGGACACTGACCACCACACAGTGCCAGCCACGGACACTGACCACCACACAGTGCCAGCCACGGACACTGACCACCACACACAGTGACCACCACACAGTGCCAGCCACGGACAGTGACCACCACACGCGAGACCCGCCAGGCACTGTCAGTCTGACCCAACATACTCTACCAATCATCTATAAATTGAATCAACCGTGAAATTCTGTTGTAGATGTGTGTTGGGGGAAGGGGTGAGGGTGTTGGGGGGCGGGGACCCCCGTGGAGCAGTGAGGGATAGGGGCAGGGAGCGGTGAGGAACCAGGGGAGTACCGCTCCAAATCGGCTTTTTCAGTGTCCGTTTGGTCCAAAAAACACCACGAATTCAGCCCGGCTCCCGTGCCAGGTAAGTCCACTACGAGCTCACATAACCCATCCTCTTAAAAATAACGTCGCTTTTCGCTGGTATGCGCGCTAGGGCCAAAAATGAACGTAGTTTTAAATGAAATCTGCTCACGAATGTGATGTACTGTCCCGTTTTCTGTTTGAGTTCTCTGGCTAACTCGGTATGGATAGGAGAGGAAACTATCAATTAACGTTTTTCATGACATTTTGAAACCGTAGGAGAATTTCCTGCCCACCTAACCTACCAGAGGATCCTTAACTTACTGTTTTGGAAAAAAATCAATTTTTTTTTTTAATTTTTAAATTACGTCCATTTTTAGCCATACGAGCAAACGGCCAAATTCAGACCTAGTTTGTAAGAGGACAGATTGGGTCACCATAGCCCGTGCATACCTGGAGAGGGCTCTGGGAGTAGTTGTTCTCCCCGAGCCCGGAACGAGGCCAGAGTCGACTTGTGATAACTTGGTCCAACAGGCTGTTGCTTGGAGCGGCTCGCGGGCCTACATACCCATTACAGCCTGGTTGGTCTGATACTTCTTGCGAGAACTTATCTAAGTGCCTCTTGACCACCTTTGTTCCAGCAATATTTCTAATGCTTGCTGGGAGGGTGTTGAACAGCTGTGGACCTCTGATGTTCAGTGTTCTCTGATTGTGCCTACGGCACCTCTACTCTTCACTGGTTTTATTCTGCATTTCCTTCCATACCTTTCACTCCAGTATGTTGTTATTTTACCGTGAAAATTTGGAATCTGGCCCTCCAGTATCTTCCATGTATCTATTATTTGATACCTTTCTCGTCAACTTTCCAAAGAGCACATTTTGAGAGCTTTGAGACGGTCCGAATAATTTGGATGTTTTATCGTGTCTATGCGTGCCGTACATGTTCTCTGTATTCCCTCTAATTCAGAGATCTCTCCCGCTCTGAAAGGGGAAGTGAGTACCGAGCAATACTCAAGACGGGACAGCACCAGTGATTTAAATAGAATTACCATTGTTGTGGGGTCTCTGGATGTGAACGTTCACATAATCCATCCTATCATTTTCCTGGCCGCCGCCGCTAGATTTGCTCGGTTATGTTCATTAAATGTCAGGTCGTCAGTCATCATAATTCCCAGATCTTTTACATGTTGCTTTCCTTCTATGAGTAGGTCTGATTGTGCCCTGTACCCTGTGTCCTGTACCTTGTGTCCTGTACCCTGTGTCCTGTACCCTGTGTCCTGTACCCTGTGTCCTGTACCCTGTGTCCTGTACCCTGTGTCCTGTACCCTGTGTCCTGTACCCCTGTGTCCTGTACCCCTGTGTCCTGTACCCCTGTGTACTGTACCCTGTGTTTCGTTTAACTTTCTCGTTCCCACCATACCTCAGTACCTGGAACTTGTCACCGATAAACATTGTTATTTTCAGTTGCCCAATCGAAGACCTTATTAATATCTGCCTGCAGTTTTTCAGTGTCTTCTACATAGGAAATTTTCATACCGATTTTTGTATTATCTGTAAAGAATGACACGAAGCTGTAACTAGTATTTATTTTCGTCTATATCCAAGATAAGAATGAGAAACAGCAGCGGTGCAAGGACTATGCCCTGAGGTACCCGGTTGATACCTGGTTGATGGGGTTCTGGGAGTTCTTCTACTCCCCCAAAGCCCGGCCCGAGGCCAGGCTCGACTTGTGAGCTATTCACCGAGTACGTGTGAGTACAGAGTGTTTAGCACTGTACTTGGGCTTGATCTTATTTGATTGCTACTTGGAACACTTTGTTCCAAGTAACTGAATAACCACCACCCACTTTTAACGGGGTCCACTGTCACTCACACAAGGGACAACGGGGTTCAGGCTCGAGGAACCACAGTGTGGGACTGAAGCCGACGCTGTGTGGGCCACAGTGTGGGACTGAAGCCGACGCTGTGTGCGCCTCAGTGTGGGACTGAAGCCGACGCTGTGTGCGCCTCAGTGTGGGACTGAAGCCGACGCTGTGTGCGCCTCAGTGTGGGACTGAAGCCGACGCTGTGTGCGCCTCAGTGTGGGACTGAAGCCGACGCTGTGTGCGCCTCAGTGTGGGACTGAAGCCGACGCTGTGTGCGCCTCAGTGTGGGACTGAAGCCGACGCTGTGTGCGCCTCAGTGTGGGACTGAAGCCGACGCTGTGTGCGCCTCAGTGCAACCGGCCGAAGCTGTAAATGCCAAGACGTTACTTCAGTTTAATAATCGGCTGGAAAAATCCCCGGTAATAGTGTGACACGCCGCCGGCTTCCTGTCTCAACCCTGGCCACTAGAAATAGTGGTCCTCAGGCAAGTGCACTCAATCACTTTCGTACCCTGCGTGCAACCGATCTCCTCAGCACGCGCGCGCGCAAACACACACATACACACTCAAAAAACACACAAAAGCAAAAACACACACACACACACACACAAAAGCAAAAACACACACACACACACACACAAACGCAAAAACACACACACACAAACGCAAAAATACACACACACACACACACACCAGTGAAGTCACCAGTGGAGTTCCACAGGGCTCTGTACTTGGACCTATCCTGTTCCTGATATACGTAAATGATCTCCCAGAGAGTATAGACTCATTCCTCTTAATGTTTGCTGACGACGCCAAAATTATGAGAAGGATTAAGACAGAGGAGGACAGCTTGAGGTTTCAAGACGACCTGGACAAGCTGCAGGAATGGTCGAACAAATGGCTGTTAGAGTTTAATCCAAGCAAATGTAATGTAATGAAGATAGAGGTAGGAAGCAGGAGACCAGATACAAGGTCTGTATCTTGGGAGATGAAATACTTCAAGAGTCCGAGAGAGAGAAAGACCTGGCGGTTGATATCACGCCAGACCTGTCCCCTGAAGCTCATATCAAGAGGATAACAGCAGCAGCATATGCCAGGTTGGCTAATATAAGAACGGCCTTTAGAAACTTGTGTAAGGAATCTTTCAGAACGTTATATACCACATATGTCAGACCAATCCTGGAGCATGCGGCACCAGCATGGAGTCCATATCTAGTCAAGCATAAGACTAAAATGGAAAAGGTTCAAAGGTTTGCCACCAGACTAGTACCCGAGCTGAGAGGTATGAGCTACGAGGAGAGACTACGGGAATTAAACCTCACTTCGTTGGAAGACAGAAGAGTTAGGGGGGACATGATCACCACATTCAAGATCCTCAAGGGAATCGACAGGGTTGATAAAGACAGGCTGTTTAACACAAGGGGCACACGCACAAGGGGACACAGGTGGAAACTGAGTGCCCAAATGAGTCACAGAGATATTAGAAAGAACTTTTTTAGTGTCAGAGTGGTTGACAAATGGAATGCATTAGGAAGTGATGTGGTGGAGGCTGACTCCATACACAGTTTCAAGTGTAGATATGATAGAGCCCAATAGGCTCAGGAACCTGTACACCTGTTGATTGACAGTTGAGAGGCGGGACCAAAGAGCCAGAGCTCAACCCCCGCAAGCACAACTAGGTGAGTACAACTAGGTAAGTACACACACACACACACACACACACACACACACGCGCGCGCACGCACACACACACACACGCAAGCACGCAATCACACACACAAAGACCAAAGAGCCAAAGCTCAACCCCCGCAAGCACAACTAGGCGAGTACACACACACTCGCTAGAATTCTATGACCAGCCAATAAGCATTAAGCAAGGAGGAGAAGGTTGGGCATACTGCATTTTCTTGGACTGTCAGCAAGCGTTCGACACAGTACCCCATATGAGAGCGTCGCATAACATGGAGAAACAAACTGGAGTAAGTGGTAAGGTGCTCCAAATGGGCAAGAGGTTATATCTTGAGGTTATCTTGAGATGATTTCGGGGCTTTAGTGTCCCCGCGGCCCGGTCCTCGACCAGGCCCCCACCCCCTGGAAGCAGCCCGTGACAGCTGACTAACACCCAGGTACCTATTTTACTGCTAGGTAACAGGGGCATAGGGTGAAAGAAACTCTGCCCAATGTTTCTCGCCGGCGCCTGGGAGCGAACCCAGGACCACAGGATCACAAGTCCAGCGTGCTGTCCACTCGGCCGACCGGCTCCATACGGTTACCTAAACAACAGGAAGGAGAGTATTAGTGTGAGGGGTGAGACTTCAAAGTGGCGTGATGTTACTAACGGAGTTCCGCGGGGTTCTGTCAAAAAAACCTACAAGCTGATGTTTTGCTTATCATCTACAAGCAGATAATAAAGTTTTCGACTGGGCAGCAGAAAATAACATGATGTTTAACAGTGATAAATTCCAAGAACTCAGGTACGGGCCACGAAAGCCTGGTGGATTGCGCGCAGGACTCGTAATTCTGTGGCTCGGGTTCGATTCCCGCACGAGGCAGAAACAAATGGGCAAAGTTTCTTTCACCCTCAATGCCCCTGTTACCTAGCAGTAAATAGGTACTCGGGAGTTAGTCAGCTGTCACGGGCTGCTTCCTGGAGGTGGAGGCCTGGTCGAGGACCGGGCCGCGGGGACACTAAAAAGCCCCGAAATCATCTCAAGATAACCTCAAGATAACGGTAAAAATGAGAACCTTAAACATAATACAGGGTACAAAACAGTATCAAAACTGCCCATAGTCGGAAAACAGCATGTCAAGGATCTGGGAATAATGATGTCTGACGACCTAACGTTTAGGAAGCATAACCAAGCAAATATTGCGTCAGCCAGAAAAATGATAGAATGGATTACGAGAACGTTAAATCCAGGGATCCCATCACAATGGTTGTACTATACAAATCACTGGCACTGTTCCGTCTTGAGTACTGCTCGGTACTCACTTCCGCTTCAAAGCGAGGCGTCACCAGTGGAGTCCCGCAGGGTTCAGTACTTGGACCTATACTGTTTCTGATGTACGTAAATGACCTTTCAGAGGGTATAGAATCGTTCCTCTCATTGTTTGCTGATAACGCAAATTTTATGAGGAAGATTAAGACAGAGGAAGATAGTATGAAGATACATGATGACCTAGACAGACAATGAATGGTCCAACAAATGGCTACTAAAGTTCAACCAGAGTAAATGTAAGGTAATGAAACTAGGCAGTGAAAACAGGAGGCCAGACACAGGATACAGAATGGGAGATGAAGTCCTTCATGAAAAGGACAGAGAGAAAGATCTAGGAGTTGATATCACACCAAACCTGTCTCCTGAAGCCCACATCAATCTTGAGGTTATCTTGAGATGATTTCGGGGCTTTAGTGTCCCCGCGGCCCGGTCCTCGACCAGGCCTCCACCCCCAGGAAGCAGCCCGTGACAGCTAACTAACACCCAGGTACCTATTTTACTGCTAGGTAACAGGGGCACAGGGTGAAAGAAACTCTGCCCATTGTTTCTCGCCAGCGCCTGGGATCGAACCCAGAACCAGAAGTCCAGTGTGCTGTCCGCTCGGCCGACCGCCTCCCCGGCTTGACCGGATCAAGAGAATAACATCTGCGGCATATGCGAGGCTGGCTAACATCAGAACTGCCTTCAGAAACCTGTGAAAGGAGCCATTCAGAACCTTGTATACCACATATGTAAGACCAATCCTGGAGTATGCGGCCCCAGCATGGAGCCCGTACCTTGTCAAGCACAAGACGAAGCTGGAAAAAGTTCAAAAGTATACCACTAGACTAGTCCCAGAACTAAGAGGCATGAGTTACGAGGAAAGGCTGCGTGAAATGCACCTCACGGCACAGGAAGACATAAGAGTAAAGGGAGACATGATCACTACCTACAAAATTCTCAGAGGAATTGACAGGGTAGATAAAGATAAATTGTTTAACACGGGTGGTAAGCGAACAAGGGGACACAGGTGGAAACTGAGTACCTAACTGAGCCACAGGGACGCTAGAAAGAACTTGTTCAGTGTCAGAGTAGTTAATAGGTGGCATGCATTAGGCAGTAATGTAGTGGAGGCTCAGGAATCTGTACACCAATTGATTGACAGTTGAGAGGCGGGACCAAAGAGCCAGAGCTCAACCCCCGCAAGCACAACTAGGTGAGTACACACACCCCAATCCTGCAACAAGGTGCCAGAGGTAAGAGGGTTCAGCTTCGAAGATAGGCTAATGGAACTAAATCTCAAAACACTAGAGGATAGAAGGAACAGAGGGGATATAACCACAACATACAAGATAACGAAGGGGGTAGATAAGGGGGACAAGGATGCCCTCTTCAGACTGAGAAAGACCAGGACACAAGTGGAAGCTTGAGGCGCAAATGAGTTGAAGAAATATAAGAAAATAGTCGTACCTTTGAGCGGGTTTTTTTAACAGGAGGAATGATCTTAAGAAGCTGTGGAAGCCACCTCCACCAACAACTTTAAGATCAGATACCACAAAGAACTTGAAAGTCAGACTAATTCAGTTGAAATGCAACAGGTACAAGGTTACAGTAGGCGGGGTATAATATGTCTGACATTACTTCCCCCGAAGACAGTGATAGGTAAGTACACACCCACGTGGCTGTAGAGTTTGGGACGGGTCAGGGGGGAGGGGGGCAGCAGCAGGGGGGGAGGGGGGCAGCAGCAGGGGGGAGGGGGGCAGCAGCAGGGGGGGGGAGGGGGGCAGCAGCAGGGGGGGGAGGGGGGGCAGCAGGGGGGGGAGGGGGGGCAGCAGGGGGGAGGGGGGTAGCAGCAGGGGGGAAGGGGGCAGCAGCAGGGGGGAGGGGGGCAGCAGCAGGGGGGGAGGGGGGCAGCAGCAGGGGGGGAGGGGGGCAGCAGCAGGGGGGGAGGGGGGCAGCAGCAGGGGGGGAGGGGGGCAGCAGCAGGGGGGGAGGGGGGCAGCAGCAGGGGGGGGGGAGGGGGGCAGCAGCAGGGGGGGGGAGGGGGGCAGCAGCAGGGGGGGGGAGGGGGGCAGCAGCAGGGGGGGGGAGGGGGGCAGCAGCAGGGGGGGGAGGGGGCAGCAGCAGGGGGGAGGGGGCAGCAGCAGGGGGGAGGGGGCAGCAGCAGGGGGGGAGGGGGCAGCAGCAGGGGGGGAGGGGGCAGCAGCAGGGGGGGAGGGGGCAGCAGCAGGGGGGGAGGGGGCAGCAGCAGGGGGGGAGGGGGGCAGCAGCAGGGGGGGAGGGGGGGGGCAGCAGGGGGGAGGGGCAGCAGAGGGAAGGGGCCAGGTCAGTGAAGGGATGCTATGAACGGGTCGCTGCCAGGAACAGAGACCAGCTCAACAGATAACAGAACGGGGGCATGCTTGGCACAGCACACATAGCCACGGTGAGATAGTATACCTGGAGCATACCTGTAGAGGGTTTCTGGAGTTGTTCTACTCCCCCGACTTGTGTAATAACTTGGTCCAACAGGCTGGTCGCTGGTACAACATGGTTGCAGCTGGCAATCCCAATCATTATGGACGAAGAGAAGGTGACCGCGGGAGAGAATCAGTAATAGCAAGAATCTTCGATACAAATATCCATGGAGATTCGGGATGGAAACAACAGCTGAGCAAAAGAATTGCAGAATCTATGGTGAGAGTGACGGACGCCGCCTTGACCACTACCTGAGAGAGTGTGGACATCTAAGAGTCAGTATAAATGTGTAGAGTAATAAACCCCACATTGTTTGAGTTAGGAAAACACTGTCAAATATAGATACTGTTCTTATGAGATTCCCCCACTTTGCACCCGCAAGATAACGTAAGTTTTAGGAGTTGACAAATGTTAAACTTCTTGTTTGAGGAGCTGTTCACTTGAGACAGTTAAGCAAGTCCCAGCTGTGTCTGGGTACAAGTGACAGGATGAACAACCCAGCGGGTTTTCTTCCTATTGGGGAGTGTTGTACATGCTGCTATGGCGGTGTGTCCACTCACAGGATGAGTGGCGCTGCCCAATACTGTCACTATGGCGGTGTGTCCACTCACAGGATGAGTGACGCTGCCCAATACTGTCACTATGGCGGTGTGTCCACTCACAAGATGAGTGGCGCTGCCCAATACTGTCACTATGGCGGTGTGTCCACTCACAGGATGAGTGGCGCTTCCCAATACTGTCACTATGGCGGTGAGTCCACTCACAGGATGAGTGGCGCTGCCCAATACTGTCACTATGGCGGTGTGTCCACTCACAGGATTAGTGGCGCTGCCCAATACTGTCACCATGGCGGTGTGTCCACTCACAGGATGAGTGGCGCTGCCCAATACTGTCACTATGGCGGTGTGTCCACTCACAGGATGAGTGGCGCTGCCCAATACTGTCACTATGGCGGTGTGTCCACTCACAGGATGAGTGGCGCTGCCCAATACTGTCACTATGGCGGTGTGTCCACTCACAGGATGAGTGGCGCTGCCCAATACTGTCACTATGGCGGTGTGTCCACTCACAGGATGAGTGGCGCTGCCCAATACTGTCACTATGGCGGTGTGTCCACTCACAGCATGAGTGGCGCTGCCCAATACTGTCACTATGGCGGTGTGTCCACTCACAGGATGAGTGGCGCTGCCCAATACTGTCACTATGGCGGTGTGTCCACTCACAGGATGAGTGGCGCTGCCCAATGAACTCGACCCTGAGGGCCAAATTAAATAAAACTAACATGCTGTTACTAGGAGCGGTCCGCAGGCCCACATACCCACCACAACCCGGTTGGTCCATGACTTCTCGCACAAACTTACCTAAATATTTCTTGAAGACCTTTACCTTGTGTGACGGTAAAGTGTTGGAGTGTTGATGTTCGGCAGTCCTCCAATGGCAGGTGGCAAAGCCTTGTCACACTTACATAAAAAAAAAGAGACTGCTTGCCTGTAGACACGCAAAACACAAAATATAAACAATGAAATTTTAATTACTTTAGAAAACAAGATATGAACAAAGACAATCCCTTGGCTTACGTAAAAATCAAAACAAGTCAACAAACAAAACAACATGAATAATTAATAGATGTGAAAATTACTCTAAAACAAAATAATGTATAAGACAATAATAATAATAAGGTGCTGAGAATATTGGCTAGAGCTGCCACCTCCCTTAGTACACGACAGCCAGGGCTTAGTCTACCAGAGAGAGATGTCAACTTCTAAGAGCACAAAGATATTCTGAGGAGGACGGCGTGAGCTGGCCCAGACGTCGACTCGGGTAGAGGGCGTGAGTGCAGGTGCAGGTGCTGTCGGCGATACACCAGCCAATCAGGAGCAGGCAGGCGGAGAATGGGTAGTTTGCTCGTTGACGACGAGTGGAGAGCCGGCGTGTCAGGTGGTGCAAGGTACGCTTTGCTTCTTGGGCAAAACGTTTTGTGATACTGGTGGACGTATCTTCAATATAGTATCTTGTACTTGCAGAATGACGTAAATGATATAGGGAAGAGCAGGCTCAATCTCTCTTGAAAGAGATTATCGTCACACTTGAAAGACTTGCTTGGTGCCAGCAAGGCGGACAGCCCGCCTGGTGTCAGCAAGGCGGACAGCCCGCCTACTATCATAACTCATACCATGTGCCCCATTTCCAAACTTGTTCATTACCTACGCCTCTCCATCCGAAATTACTTCCACCCACTGCCCCAAATTTGTGGAATATCATTGAGAAGTGGACATGATGAGTAGACGATAACGTCCCCCGTGTTGCACACACACACTCCGTGTTGCACACACACACCCGTGTTGCACACACACACTCCGTGTTGCACACACACACTCCGTGTTGCACACACACACTCCGTGTTGCACACACACACTCCGTGTTGCACACACACACCCGTGTTGCACACACACACCCGTGTTGCACACACACCCGTGTTGCACACACACACCCGTGTTGCACACACACACACACACTCCGTGTTGCACACACACACACTCCGTGTTGCACACACACACACCCGTGTTGCACACACACACATTCCGTGTTGCACACACACACACTCCGTGTTGCACACACACACTCCGTGTTGCACACACACACTCCGTGTTGCACACACACACTCCGTGTTGCACACACACACTCCGTGTTGCACACACACACTCCGTGTTGCACACACACACTCCGTGTTGCACACACACACTCCGTGTTGCACACACACACTCCGTGTTGCACACACACACTCCGTGTTGCACACACACACTCCGTGTTGCACACACACACCCGTGTTGCACACACACACCCGTGTTGCACACACACACCCGTGTTGCACACACACACCCGTGTTGCGGGCACACACCCGTGTTGCGGGCACACCCCGTGTTGCGGGCACACCCCGTGTTGCGCGCACACCCCGTGTTGCGCGCACACCCCGTGTTGCGCGCACACCCCGTGTTGCGCGCACACCCCGTGTTGCGCGCACACACCCGTGTTGCGCACACACACCCTGTGTTGCACACACCCCGTGTTGCATACACAACCCGTGTTGCACACACACCCCGTGTTGCACACACACCCCGTGTTGCACACACACCCCGTGTTGCACACACACCCCGTGTTGCACACACACCCCGTGTTGCACACCCCGTGCTGCACACACACCCCGTGTTGCACACACACCCCGTGTTGCACACACACCCCGTGTTGCACACACACCCCGTGTTGCACACACACCCCGTGTTGCACACACACCCCGTGTTGCACACACATGGAATGCATTAGGAAGTGATGTGGTCGAGGCTGACTCCATACACAGTTTCAAATGTAGATATGATAGAGCCCAATAGGCTCAGGAATCTGTACACCAGTTGATTGACGGTTGAGAGGCGGGACCAAAGAGCCAGAGCTCAACCCCCGCAAGCACAATTAGGTGAGTTAGGTGAGTACACACCCCGTGCTGCACACACACCCGTGTTGCACACACACACCCGTGTTGCACACACACCCGTGTTGCACACACACACCCGTGTTGCGCACACGCCCCGTGTTGCGCACACACCCCGTGTTGCACACACACACCCCGTGTTGCACACACGCCCCGTGTTGCACACACGCCCCGTGTTGCACACACACCCCGTGTTGCACACACACCCCGTGTTGCACACACGCCCCGTGTTGCACACACACCCCGTGTTGCACACACACCCCGTGTTGCACACACACACCCGTGTTGCACACACACCCCGTGTTGCACACACACCCCCGTGTTGCACACACACCCCGTGTTGCACACACACACCCGTGTTGCGCACACGCCCCGTGTTGCGCACACACCCCGTGTTGCACACACACACCCCGTGTTGCACACACGCCCCGTGTTGCACACACGCCCCGTGTTGCACACACACCCCGTGTTGCACACACACCCCGTGTTGCACACACACCCCGTGTTGCACACACACACCCCGTGTTGCACACACACACCCCGTGTTGCACACACACACCCCGTGTTGCACACACACACCCCGTGTTGCACACACCCCCACGACCTACAATAATCTTCAGCGAGGGCCACCTAATGTGGCCAGCTGGGTGCCTCGGTGAATTAGCACGTGCTAAAGCCATGGTTAAAGGCAACAGTAGGTGTGTGTAATGGTGGCCAGCTGTGTGGCCAGCTGTGTGGCCAGCTGTGTGGCCAGCCTGTTGCTACAATAAGCACCATTTAGAGTAGCTGTGAATGGACCCTGGTAAGTGCCCCACGGAGGGCCAAGAGTGAGCCCCACTGAGGGCCAAGAGTGAGCCCCCACTGAGGGCCAAGAGTGAGCCCCCACTGAGGGCCAAGAGTGAGCCCCCACTGAGGGCCAAGAGTGAGCCCCCACTGAGGGCCAAGAGTGAGCCCCCACTGAGGGCCAAGAGTGAGCCCCCACTGAGGGCCAAGACTGAGCCCCACTGAGGGCCAAGAGTGAGCCTCCACTGAGGGCCAAGAGTGAGCCCCACTGAGGGCCAAGAGTGAGCCTCCACTGAGGGCCAAGAGTGAGCCCCACTGAGGGCCAAGAGTGAGCCTCCACTGAGGGCCAAGAGTGAGCCCCCACTGAGGGCCAAGAGTGAGCCCCCACTGAGGGCCAAGACTGAGCCCCACTGAGGGCCAAGACTGAGCCCCACTGAGGGCCAAGACTGAGCCCCCACTGAGGACCAAGTGTTCCGCTCCGATCATCTCCAGTACAGATGTGACCCGCGCGCCAAAATTAACTGAATTAACTTGATAAAATCGTAACTAAGTTCAGTGTTAACTTGTGTAACGGTGCAGGCCGACGGGGGGGGGGCGCATGTGTCAGCTCACTGAGGGGGGGAGGGGGGGGGGTTCGACGAGTCATGGGAAAAAGGGGTGTCCTGACGTGTATCATGCTCGGGGTGACGATGGTCATGGTCGGATCATACGCGGGAAGCCAAGGTACTCAATGCATAATTCCAAGACGAAACAGACCAGAAAACCCGCATAAGCGAAAAAGACAGCAAGGCGGACAGCCCGCCTGGCGTCAGCGAGGCGGGCAGCCCGCCTGGCGTCAGCGATGCGGGCTGCCCGCCTGGCGTCAGCGAGGCGGGCTGTCCGCCTGGCGTCATTATTCACAATATATTCCACATTTAAAAAATTTTCCTTCACCTATTTGGGAGCCTCGTACCCTGGTGGATAGCGCGCAGGACTCGTAATTCTGTGGCGTGGGTTCGATTCCCGCACGAGGCAGAAACAAATGGGCAAAAGTTTCTTTCACCCTGAATGCCCCTGTTACCTAGCAGTAAATAGGTACCTGGGAGTTAGTCAGCTGTCACGGGCTGCTTCCTGGGGGTGGAGGCCTGGTCGAGGACCGGGCCGCGGGGACACTAAAAAGCCCCGAAATCATCTCAAGATAACCTCAAGATATACCTCTCCATCTTCTGGTTGGGTGGTGGCAGGGGTGGTGGCAGGGGTGCCAGGAATGGTGGCAGGGGTGCCAGGGATGGTGGCAGGGGTGCCAGGGGTGGTGCTAGGGGTGGTGCCAGGGGTGGTGGCAGGGGTGCCAGGGGTGGTGGCAGGGGTGCCAGGGGTGGTGGCAGGGGTGCCAGGGGTGCCAGGGGTGGTGCCAGGGGCGGCAGGGGTGGTGGCAGGGGTGCCAGGGGTAGTGGCAGGGGTGCCAGGGGTGGTGGCAGGGGTGCCAGGGGTGGTGGCAGGGGTGCCAGGGGTGGTGGCAGAGGTGCCAGGGGTGGTGGCAGGGGTGCCAGGGGTGGTGGCAGGGGTGCCAGGGGTGGTGGCAGGGGTGATGCTAGGGGTGCCAGGGGTGATGCTAGGGGTGGTGCCAGGGGTGGTGCCAGGGGTGCCAGGGGTGGCGGCAAGGGTGCCCAGACAAGACTTTCTCCATTCTCTGTCATGCATGAGTAGCCCGCCAGCTGCTGCCCATGCATTTTATCCTGTGTAGCACCTGAGTGTGGTGGTGTGTTGTGGTGGTGTGTTGTGGGGGGGGGGGGGGTGTTGTGGGGGGGGGGGTGTTGTGGGGGGGTGTTGTGGGGGGGGGGGGTGTTGTGGGGGGGTGTTGTGGGGGGGGTGGTGGTGTGTTGTGGTGGTGTGTTGTGGGGGGGTGTTGTGGGGGGGTGTTGTGGGGGGGGGGGTGTTGTTGTGGGGGGTGTTGTTGTGGGGGGTGTTGTTGTGGTGGTGTGTTGTGGTGGTGTGTTGTGGTGGTGTGTTGTGGTGGTGTGTTGTGGGGGGGTGTTGTGGGGGGGTGTTGTGGGGGGGTGTTGTCGGGGGGTGTTGTGGGGGGGTGTTGTGGTGGTGTGTTGTGGTGGTGTGTTGTGGGGGGGTGTTGTGGGGGGGTGTTGTGAGGGGTGTTGTGGTGGTGTGTTGTGGGGGGATGTTGTGGGGGGGTGTTGTGGGGGGGTGTTGTGGGGGGTGTTGTTGTGGTGGTGTGTTGTGGTGGTGTGTTGTGGGGGGGTGTTGTGGGGGGGTGTTGTGGGGGGGTGTTGTGGGGGGTGTTGTGGGGGGTGTTGTGGGGGGTGTTGAGGGGGGTGTTGAGGGGGGTGTTGAGGGGGGTGTTGTGTATCGAGCCCCATTCGAAGCTGGAGCAGTTGCTGACCTGGAGAACAGGCAAAGATCCCGCTGCTAGAACTCACTCGATACAACATATAAATTACCTCTTATAAATTTCTATCGAAGTATTCCCGAGAGCGCAGGAGAGATCTTGAGGTTACCTTGAGGTGCTTCCGGGGCATAGCGTCCCCGCGGCCCGGTCGTCGACCAGGCCTCCTGGTTGCTGGACTGGTCAACCAGGCTGTTTGACGCGGCTGCTCGCAGCCTGACGTATGAATCACAGCCTGGTTGATCAGGTATCCTTTAGAAGTGCTTATCCAGTTCTCTCGAACACTGTGAGGGGTCGGCCAGTTATGCCCCTTATGTGTAGTGGAAGCGTGTTGAACAGTCTCGGGCCTCTGATGTTGATAGTTCTCTCTTGAACACTGTGAGGGGTCGACCAGTTATGCCCCTTATGTGTAGTGGAAGCGTGTTGAACAGTCTCGGGCCTCTGATGTTGATAGTTCTCTCTTGAACACTGTGAGGGGTCGGCCAGTTATGCCCCTTATGTGTAGTGGAAGCGTGTTGAACAGTCTCGGGCCTCTGATGTTGATAGTTCTCTCTTGAA
This sequence comes from Procambarus clarkii, assembly GCF_040958095.1. Taxonomy (NCBI): domain Eukaryota; kingdom Metazoa; phylum Arthropoda; class Malacostraca; order Decapoda; family Cambaridae; genus Procambarus; species Procambarus clarkii. Next base: position 26,212,728 of record NC_091208.1, on the reverse strand, counting down.
CACTGTGAGGGGTCGGCCAGTTATGTCCCTTATGTGTAGTGGAAGCGTGTTGAACAGTCTCGGGCCTCTGATGTTGATAGTTCTCTCTTGAACACTGTGAGGGGTCGGCCAGTTATGCCCCTTATGTGTAGTGGAAGCGTGTTGAACAGTCTCGGGCCTCTGATGTTGATAGTTCTCTCTCAGAGTACCTGTTGCACCTCTGCTTTTCAACGGGGGTATTCTGCACATCCTGCCATGCCTCCTGGTCTCATGTGATGTTATTTCTGTATGCAGGTTTGGGACCAGCCCCGCTACTATTTTCCACGTGTAAATTATTATGTATCTCTCCCGCCTGCGCTCAAGAGAATACAGATTTAGGCTCTTTAGTCAGTCCCAATAGTTTAGATGTTTTACTGAGTGGATTCTAGCAGTAAAGGATCTCTGCACGCTCTCCAGGTCAGCAATTTCTCCAGCTTTGAAAGGGGCTGTCATTGTGCAGCAGTACTCCACTCTAGAGAGCACAAGCGTCTTGAAAAGTATCATCATCGGTATAGCATCTCTAGTGTGAAAAGTTCTTGTTATCCAACCTGTCATTTCTCTTGCAGTTGTGACGGCTACTTTATTGTGTTCTTTAAAGGTAAGGTCTTCCGACATGAGTACACCCAGATCCTTTACATTGACTTTTCGTTCTATGTTATGATTTAACTTAATTTTGTATGTGGTTTCCGTTTTTATATTTTCATTTTTTCCATAGCGCATGAGCTGGAACTTATCTTCGTTAAACACCATATTTTCTGTAGCCCATAGAAAGACCTGATCTACATCTGATTGGAGGTTTGCCGTGTCCTCTATGTTATTTACTCTCATGAAGATCCTAGTGTCATCTGCAAAGGATGATTCAATGCTATAGATTGTGTCCTAGTCTATTTCCGATATGAGAATGAGAAAAAGTACCCTGAGTACTTTTTACAGTATCCTGGGGGGACTTGAGATCTTCACGGTTGATGGACCAGGTTTTATTTCATTGACTATTGCTCAATGGGTTCTGTTAGTCAGGAAATTGTAGATCCATCTGCCCATTTTTCCGGCAATTCTTTTTGAACGCATTTTATGTGCAATAACACCATGGTCACATTTATCAAAGGCTTTTGCGAAATCTGTGTAAATTACATCAGCGTTTTGTTTGTCTTCCATAGCATCTAATGCCATATCATAGTGGTCCAGCAACTGCGACAGGCAAGAGCGCCCTGTTCTGAAACCATGTTGTCCGGGGTTATGGAGATGCTGTGATTCCATGTATTTTGTGATCTTACTTCTTAGCGCACTCTGAAAGATTTTTATGATGTGCGATGTTAGTGCTATCGGTCTGTAATTTTTTGCCTCTGCCTTATTTCCTCCTTTATGGAGTGGTGCTATCTCTGCTGTTTTTAGTATGTCAGGGATAACGCCAGTATCTAGGCTTTGTCTCCACAGAATGTGAAGGGCCTGCGATAGTGGTTTTTTTTACAGCTCTTGATGAATATGGAGTTCCAAGAATCCGGGCCTGGTGCAGAGTGCATAGGCATGCTGTTTATGGCTTCTTCAAAATCCAGTGGGGATTGGGCGACGTCTGATATATGATTTGATGTTGGTATCATATCCATAAAAAATTCATTTGGGTTATCAATCTTTAATGTGATTAGTGGCTCGCTGAAAACAGTCGTACTGCTTCCTCAGTAACTCGCTCATTTCTTTGTTGTCATCGGTGAAAGTTCCATCTCCCTTTCGCAGGGGCCCGATACTAGATGTGGTTTTTGATCTTGATTTTGTATAGGAGAAAAAATATTTCGGATTTCTCTCTATTTCACTGATGGCCTTTTGCTCTCTTTGCCTCTCCTGGGTTTTGTATGATTCTTGTAGCTTGAGTTCAATTGTTTCTATTTCTCTACCTAACCTCCTTCGCCGTTCTTGAGATAGGATGCGACTCTCAAGTTGTTCCGCGATTCATTTTCTTCGCCTATAGAGGGGACGACGTTCCCGTTCCAATATGCATGTCTTCCTCTTTTTTTTTCTTAGGGGTATGCGGTTTGAACATATTTCTAGTGCTACTGAGCTTATTTTTTCCAGGCACTGGTTCAGGGTTAAATTTTCTAGCTGTTCTTCCCAGTTTATTTCTGTAAAGTCTTGGTATATTTGCTCCCAGTTTATCTGTATTATTGAAGTTGAATTTGCTGAAAGCTCCTCTACTGGGCATCGAGATACATAATAATTTACACGTGGCAAGTATTAAAGGGACTGGACCAAACCTGCACACAGAAATAACATCACATGAGACCAGGAGGCATGGCAGGATGTGCAGAATACCCCCGCTGAAGAGCAGAGGTGCAACAGGTACTCTGAGAGAGAACTGTCAACATCAGAGGCCCGAGACTGTTCAACACGCTTCCACTTCACATAAGGGACATAACTGGCCGACCCCTCACAGTGTTCAAGAGAGAACTATCAACATCAGAGGCCCGAGACTGTTCAACACGCTTCCACTACACATAAGGGACATAACTGGCCGACCCCTCACAGTGTTCAAGAGAGAACTATCAACATCAGAGGCCCGAGACTGTTCAACACGCTTCCACTACACATAAGGGACATAACTGGCCGACCCCTCACAGTGTTCAAGAGAGAACTGGATAAACACCTCCAAAGGATACCTGCTTGATGGGGTTCTGGGAGTTCTTCCACTTCCCCAAGCCCGGCCCGAGGCCAGGCTTGACTTGTGAGAGTTTGGTCCACCAGGCTGTTGCTTGGAGCGGCCCGCAGGCCCACATACCCACCCAACCCGTTCTCGCAAATTTAATATGTCAATATTGACTTATTAGTTGCGTGCATAGGTGACATACTAAACATAATAGTTTCCCTTGAAAAGCTTCATAGAAAACACCGACCTTACCTAACCTACTTAGTATGTTAAAATAAGCATCTTATAGCTTCGTAATTACAATTGTTACTTATCCTATTATAGGTATAGGTTAGGTAATAATTGTAATTACGAAGCAATAAGATGCTTATCTTAACATACTAAGTAGGTTAGGTAAGGTCGGTGTTTTCTATGAAGCTTTTCAAGGGAAACTATTATGTTAAGTATGTCACCTATGCACATATTTAATAAGTCAATATTGACTTATTAAATTTGCGAGAACGGGTTGTACCCACCACAGCCCGGTTGGTCCAGCACTCCTTGAAGTTTTTCCTGATAACGAAACGATAACAAAATACCTGATCAACTAGGCTGTGACTCATACGTCAGGCTGCGAGCAGTTGCGCCTAACAGCCTGATTAACTAGACCATCAACCAGAAGGCCTGGTTAGACAGGGCCGCAGGGACGTTGATCCCAGAATCATCAACAGGTAGACAACAGGTTAAGACCAGGTGAGTAATACTCACGGCTGGGTAACATGTGTTGCGTCCAATGTTGCAACACCTACCCTGGCACCACACACCTGCAACACCTACCCTGGCACCACACACCTGCAACACCTACCCTGGCACCACACACCTGCAACACCTACCCTGGCACCACACACCTGCAACTCCTTACCCTGGCACCACACACCTGCAACACCTTACCCTGGCACCACACACCTGCAACACCTTACCCTGGCACCACACACCTGCAACACCTACCCTGGCACCACACACCTGCAACTCCTACCCTGGCACCACACACCTGCAACACCTTACCTGGCACCACACACCTGCAACACCTTACCTGGCACCACACACCTGCAACACCTTACCTGGCACCACACACCTGCAACACCTTACCCTGGCACCACACACCTGCAACACCTTACCTGGCACCACACACCTGCATCACCTTACCTGGCACCACACACCTGCAACACCTTACCTGGCACCACACACCTGCAACACCACCACGTGTGTCCAACAACATACCTGCAACACACAAGAAACACTATTATAACCCCTGTCTTCTCTACTGACATACGCATTACACACTTATGATCCTACTAACTATACCCAATGTCACATGTATATTGTTTTGCAGAAGCGAAAAGTTATTAATAATAACATAGTTACCATTAGCATCTGTATTAGGTTAGTAATTCAAGCTTTACTAACCAATGTTAATGTATTCCACGTATGTATGTATGTATGTATGTATGTATGTATGTATGTATGTATGTATGTATGTATGTATGTATGGTATAATGTAGGTATGGAAATGTTAACATTTCCAATGTTAATAATATTATCAAGAAATATTACTGTTAAAGGGAAGATCTACATACCATGAAGGTGCATATTAAAAGCATTAGAGCACATTAAAATCTGCACTGTACTCCAATATATTAGCCAAGGTGAGGTTAGACAAGGATTTAGTCATAATTATTTAATATTTTATATTTTTACACATATATGAGCAAGCAATTACAAAGTCTAAACAGGTTTTGAATGCGGCAAATATTTAAAAAGTTAGGTTAGACGTGTCCCTCCCCCTAATTTGAATTTACTCGCCTTCCATATTTAATTTTCTATGAATTATTAAACATGTAGGGCCTATAATTTTGAAATTACTTGACAACTTTTAATTAGGTGTGAACTATACCTTGTAGTAAAAACAATTTGGTGCGGAAAAACACACAGACTGTGATGCAAGGCTTCTCTTACCTTAAATGAAGAACTAAAATACTTAGTTTTAGTGTTTATATAATAACTTGCTGTATTATTTCTTATTCCATATATGACATATTTAATAGGAGATACAGACACACGAAGCATATATTGCTGGAAAAATGTTTAGGTAAAGAACACAAGGTAAAGAACACAGGGTAAGGAACACAGGGTAAGGAACACAGGGTAAGGAACACAGGGTAAGGAACACAGGGTAAGGAACACAGGGTAAGGAACACAGGGTAAGGAACGCAGGGTAAGGAACGCAGGGTAAGGAACGCAGGGTAAGGAACGTAGGGTAAGGAACGTAGGGTAAGGAACGTAGGGTAAGAAACGTAGGGTAAGGAACGCAGGGTAAGGACCAAGGTCCATACATTACAACATACTGGAGTGAACGATATGGAAGAAAATGCAGAATAGAACCAGTGAAGAGCAGAGGTGCCATAGGTACAATCAGAGAACACTGTATAAACATCAGAGGTCCGCGGTTGTTCAACGTCCTCCCAGCGAGCATAAGAAATATTGCCGGAACAACCATGGACATCTTCAAGAGAAAACTAGATAGTTTCCTCCAAGGAGTGCCGGACCAACCGGGCTGTGGTGGGTATGTGGGCCTGCGGGCCGCTCCAAGCAACAGCCTGGTGGACCAAACTCTCACAAGTCAAGCCTGGCCTCGGGCCGGGCTTGGGGAGTAGAAGAACTCCCAGAACCCCATCAACCAGGTATCAACCAGGTAACTACGCTAGTAGACCGTGAGGTTGTTCGTGCTCGTAGTCTGAAGGGCCACGTAGCCATCACAGCCTGGCTGATCCAGTAGCCACTTTTTTACTTCTTTCTTGAAAGCTTATGTGTGAATATTATGATCTCTCACTCAACTTGGTTGCAATAAGTGTAGTTTGGGTGCTCCGGGTCGGTCACCAGTAGTGCTCCGGGTCGGTCACCAGTAGTGTGACCGGGTCGGTCACCAGTAGTGTGACCGGGTCGGTCACCAGTAGTGCTCCGGGTCGGTCACCAGTAGTGCTCCGGGTCGGTCACCAGTAGTGTGACCGGGTCGGTCACCAGTAGTGTGACCGGGTCGGTCACCAGTAGTGTGACCGGGTCGGTCACCAGTAGTGTGACCGGGTCGGTCACCAGTAGTGTGACCGGGTCGGTCACCAGTAGTGTGACCGGGTCGGTCACCAGTAGTGTGACCGGGTCGGTCACCAGTAGTGTGACCGGGTCGGTCACCAGTAGTGTGACCGGGTCGGTCACCAGTAGTGTGACCGGGTCGGTCACCAGTAGTGTGACCGGGTCGGTCACCAGTAGTGTGACCGGGTCGGTCACCAGTAGTGTGACCGGGTCGGTCACCAGTAGTGTGACCGGGTCGGTCACCAGTAGTGCTCCGGGTCGGTCACCAGTAGTGCTCCGGGTCGGTCACCAGTAGTGCTCCGGGTCGGTCACCAGTAGTGTGACCGGGTCGGTCACCAGTAGTGTGACCGGGTCGGTCACCAGTAGTGTGACCGGGTCGGTCACCAGTAGTGTGACCGGGTCGGTCACCAGTAGTGTGACCGGGTCGGTCACCAGTAGTGCTCCGGGTCGGTCACCAGTAGTGTGACCGGGTCGGTCACCAGTAGTGCTCCGGGTCGGTCACCAGTAGTGCTCCGGGTCGGTCACCAGTAGTGCTCCGGGTCGGTCACCAGTAGTGCTCCGGGTCGGTCACCAGTAGTGCTCCGGGTCGGTCACCAGTAGTGCTCCGGGTCGGTCACCAGTAGTGCTCCGGGTCGGTCACCAGTAGTGCTCCGGGTCGGTCACCAGTAGTGCTCCGGGTCGGTCACCAGTAGTGTGACCGGGTCGGTCACCAGTAGTGCTCCGGGTCGGTCACCAGTAGTGTGACCGGGTCGGTCACCAGTAGTGCTCCGGGTCGGTCACCAGTAGTGCTCCGGGTCGGTCACCAGTAGTGTGACCGGGTCGGTCACCAGTAGTGCTCCGGGTCGGTCACCAGTAGTGTGACCGGGTCGGTCACCAGTAGTGTGAACGGGTCGGTCACCAGTAGTGTGACCGGGTCGGTCACCAGTAGTGTGACCGGGTCGGTCACCAGTAGTGCTCCGGGTCGGTCACCAGTAGTGTGAACGGGTCGGTCACCAGTAGTGTGACCGGGTCGGTCACCAGTAGTGTGACCGGGTCGGTCACCAGTAGTGCTCCGGGTCGGTCACCAGTAGTGTGACCGGGTCGGTCACCAGTAGTGCTCCGGGTCGGTCACCAGTAGTGCTCCGGGTCGGTCACCAGTAGTGTGAACGGGTCGGTCACCAGTAGTGTGACCGGGTCGGTCACCAGTAGTGTGACCGGGTCGGTCACCAGTAGTGCTCCGGGTCGGTCACCAGTAGTGCTCCGGGTCGGTCACCAGTAGTGTGACCGGGTCGGTCACCAGTAGTGTGACCGGGTCGGTCACCAGTAGTGTGAACGGGTCGGTCACCAGTAGTGCTCCGGGTCGGTCACCAGTAGTGCTCCGGGTCGGTCACCAGTAGTGTGACCGGGTCGGTCACCAGTAGTGTGACCGGGTCGGTCACCAGTAGTGTGAACGGGTCGGTCACCAGTAGTGCTCCGGGTCGGTCACCAGTAGTGTGACCGGGTCGGTCACCAGTAGTGCTCCGGGTCGGTCACCAGTAGTGCTCCGGGTCGGTCACCAGTAGTGCTCCGGGTCGGTCACCAGTAGTGCTCCGGGTCGGTCACCAGTAGTGCTCCGGGTCGGTCACCAGTAGTGTGACCGGGTCGGTCACCAGTAGTGTGAACGGGTCGGTCACCAGTAGTGTGAACGGGTCGGTCACCAGTAGTGTGACCGGGTCGGTCACCAGTAGTGTGAACGGGTCGGTCACCAGTAGTGCTCCGGGTCGGTCACCAGTAGTGCTCCGGGTCGGTCACCAGTAGTGCTCCGGGTCGGTCACCAGTAGTGTGACCGGGTCGGTCACCAGTAGTGTGACCGGGTCGGTCACCAGTAGTGCTCCGGGTCGGTCAGCAGTAGGGTGACCGGGTCGGTCACCAGTAGTGCTCCGGGTCGGTCACCCGTAGTGCTCCGGGTCGGTCACCAGTAGTGTGACCGGGTCGGTCACCAGTAGTGCTCCGGGTCGGTCACCAGTAGTGCTCCGGGTCGGTCACCAGTAGTGCTCCGGGTCGGTCACCAGTAGTGCTCCGGGTCGGTCAGCAGTAGGGTGACCGGGTCGGTCACCAGTAGTGCTCCGGGTCGGTCACCAGTAGTGCTCCGGGTCGGTCAGCAGTAGGGTGAACGAGTCGGTCACCAGTAGTGTTAGTGCTTTACTTCTAAGCGTGTAGTAAAGAACACACCTTCACACCCTCCAGCCCTCCAGCCTCGCCTGCTGGGAGAGGTGATGCCAGGACTAGACACCTGTACATCAGTTCACTAAATATGTACATTTCCTCCATATACGACAAGATGATTGAACGGAGTTTAATTCACTAATAATTTATAGTTATATTGTGCTTTGGTTTTAGCCGAGCGGACAGCACGCGGGACTTGTGATCCTGTGGTCCTGGGTTCGATTCCAGGCGCCGGCGAGACACAATGGGCAGAGTTACTTTCATCCTATGCTCCTGTTACCTAGCAGTAAATTAAGTACCTGGGTGTTAGTCAGCTGTCACGGGCTGCTTCCTAGGGGTGGAGGCCTGGTCGAGGACGGGGCCGCGGGGACACTAAAGCCCCGAAATCATCTCAAGGTAACCTCAAGGTAGGCATTATTGCACAGGTTAAGGAGAGGTCACAGCACCTAACACCCTCAACAGAGTTCCTAGGTGGGGCACCTAACAGCTGGGTGGACAGCGCTCTGGATTCGTAGTCCTGAGGTTCCGGGTTCGATCCCCGGTGGAGGCGGAGACAAATTGGCAAAATGTTTCTTTCACCCTGATGGCCTTGTTACCTAGCAGTAAAAAGTTACCTGGGAGTTAGACAGCTGCTAAGGGCTGCTTCCTGGGGGTTTGTAACAAAAAGGAGGCCTGGTCGAGGACCGGGCCGGGGGGACGTTAAGCCCTGAAATCATCTGAAGATAACCTCAAGGAGCTAAGTGTTAAGTTAGGGCCTTTTACTGTGTAGCTTCAGCCCTTCTAGGTCTTCCTCCCGCCCGTCACTGAAAGTGTAAAAAAGTGATTCCTATCTCATTTCGTATTATTCAATAAACATATTAGTGAAGAGTAAGTGTCATTTATGATGGTTGTGTCAATCGAGTCATAGCTCTCTTGACAGCTCAGGGTTCAGGCCGTGTCAGGGTATAACCCTATATGTAGTCTGTATATACCCGGTGTATATATACCCGGTGTATAGCCTGTATATACCCGGTCACACCTAAGTTTTTGCAACTGATAAATTGTTTTTTTAAAGGCGTGATCAGTTTAAGTTGTATATATTTTCCTGTGTGTGTGTTCCATGTGGTGATTTTTAGCCTAATGGGACCAGTGACCAGATGGGATATTTACCCAGCTATTCCTTATCTATAAGGGTAATAAATTAAGCCTTCATTCATTAATGATAATTTGGAATAACATTTGATAAAAACCTTCTCTGAAACAGGATATATATATTGTAGATACCATAGTTATTTAGTTATTTATAAATGCGGGTATTAATTAGGGGTTTTAAGTTATTCTAAGAGGTAATTTGTCTTGTAGGAGATTATTAACAAAATTATTGTTCTATATTTCCGGCTCGCCAATCTATCATTTTCCCTGACTGTTGCAGTGCCTGTTTTGCTATCATCTTTATGACGATATCAGACGCGTCGTGTATCCACTACTCCTTTTAAAGTTGACATTTTTCTGGAAAAATTAAAAGATTTGGAAGACCTGGTTAATATTAGATTATAAGACTGAAAGACATGGTTAATATTAGATTGTAACTTTTCTGAATCTGCCTTTGAGGATATTTTTTTCCTTTCAAGTTATTTTCATACGTATTTTCGTGTCATCAGCGAAGGATGACACGAAACTAAGGCTTGTATACCTCTTGATGCCTTGTATGAGGAAGACAGAGTGCCACGAGTGCCACGAGAGCTCTTCCTTGTGGAACTGAGCTTCGAGTCTATTGCAAAACGCAAACACGGGATTATTCTCAGTTACTTTCAGCAACCTGTAAGTAAAAGTCTCCTAATCAATAATAATAATAATAATAATAATTTATTTAGGAACAGTACATACATAGTTGCAGAGTTACAAACATTGTTACATTTAAAGATAGAGGTAGTACATACAATACCTAAAGATAGAGGTAGTACATACAATACCTAAAGATAGAGGTAGTACATACAATACCTAAAGATAGAGGTAGTACATACAATACCTAAAGATAGAGGTAGTACATACAATACCTAAAGATAGAGGTAGTACATACAATACCTAAAGATAGAGGTAGTACATACAATACCTAAAGATAGAGGTAGTACATACAATACCTAAAGATAGAGGTAGTACATACAATACCTAAAGATAGAGGTAGTACATACAATACCTAAAGATAGAGGTAGTACATACAATACCTAAAGATAGAGGTAGTACATACAATACCTAAAGATAGAGGTAGTACATACAATACCTAAAGATAGAGGTAGTACATACAATACCTAAAGATAGAGGTAGTACATACAATACCTAAAGATAGAGGTAGTACATACAATACCTAAAGATAGAGGTAGTACATACAATACCTAAAGATAGAGGTAGTACATACAATACCTAAAGATAGAGGTAGTACATACAATACCTAAAGATAGAGGTAGTACATACAATACCTAAAGATAGAGGTAGTACATACAATACCTAAAGATAGAGGTAGTACATACAATACCTAAAGATAGAGGTAGTACATACAATACCTAAAGATAGAGGTAGTACATACAATACCTAAAGATAGAGGTAGTACATACAATACCTAAAGATAGAGGTAGTACATACAATACCTAAAGATAGAGGTAGTACATACAATACCTAAAGATAGAGGTAGTACATACAATACCTAAAGATAGAGGTAGTACATACAATACCTAAAGATAGAGGTAGTACATACAATACCTAAAGATAGAGGTAGTACATACAATACCTAAAGATAGAGGTAGTACATACAATACCTAAAGATAGAGGTAGTACATACAATACCTAAAGATAGAGGTAGTACATACAATACCTAAAGCCACTAGTATGCATAGCGTTTCGGGCAAGGAGAGGTGGGGAAAAAAGGAAAAAATGGGGAAAAAAAGGAAAAAAATGCTTGTTTTGAGACTTTCTATATTGGCAAATGGACATTATATAATTCGTGTCCTGTCAAGAATGTCTCGGAGACGATAGCATTGTCTTGACAGTTCTAGCCATTCGTCTCTGGTCTGAATGATTGTGATGTTGTTCGCCTGGTTCCTCTTGACGTGTCGTTGATACCTGGTTGATGGGGTTCCGGGAGTTCTTCTACTCCCCAAGCCCGGCCCGAGGCCAGGCTTGACTTGTGAGAGTTTGGTCCACTAGGCTGTTGGACCAAACTCTCACAAGTCAAGCCTGGCCTCGGGTCGCTCCAAGCAACAGCCTGGTGGACCAAACTGTCACAAGTCAAGCCTGGCCTCGGGTCGCTCCAAGCAACAGCCTGGTGGACCAAACTGTCACAAGTCAAGCCTGGCCTCGAGTCGCTCCAAGCAGCAGCCTGGTGGACCAAACTCTCACAAGTCAAGCCTGGCCTCGGGCCGCTCCAAGCAACAGCCTGGTGGACCAAACTCTCACAAGTCAAGCCTGGCCTCGGGCCGCTCCAAGCAACAGCCTGGTGGACCAAACTCTCACAAGTCAAGCCTGGCCTCGGGCCGGGCTCGGGGAGTAGAAGAACTCCCAGAACCCCATCAACCAGGTATCAAACCAGGTATCAACGACACATCGTCGTGCTGGGCAGTATGTCAAGAGCGATGTTTCTCCTCTAGCTAATCAATTTCTTTATTATGCACCCCATGCCCATCCCGTGGGCGGTGGTGGTGGAAAGGGTTACAGAGGCATATAATGGGTTCAGGAACTGAACCCCATAGTTCATTTAGCTAAGCAAGTGACTCTTTAGAAGCTAGTTACATAATTGTCTAGCTAATCACCACACACATTTGTGTATATTTTAGAATGATATTTAGGCCAGTTGTATTGGCAAGTTGTTGACATCTCCGTCATCAGGTACATAAGGGACATAACTGGCCGACCCCTCACAGTGTTCAAGAGAGAACTATCAACATCAGAGGCCCGAGACTGTTCAACACGCTTCCACTACACATAAGGGGCATAACTGGCCGACCCCTCACAGTGTTCAAGAGAGAACTATCAACATCAGAGGCCCGAGACTGTTCAACACGCTTCCACTACACATAAGGGGCATAACTGGCCGACCCCTCACAGTGTTCAAGAGAGAACTATCACCATCAGAGGTCCGAGACTGTTCAACACGCTTCCACTACACATAAGGGGCATAACTGGCCGACCCCTCACAGTGTTCAAGAGAGAACTATCAACATCAGAGGCCCGAGACTGTTCAACACGCTTCCACTACACATAAGGAGCATAACTGGCCGACCCCTCACAGTGTTCAAGAGAGAACTGGATAAACACCTCCAAAGGATACCTGATCAACCAGGCTGTGGCTCATAGGTCAGGTTGCGAGCAGCCACGTTCAACAGCCTGGTTGACCAGCCCAGCAACGAGGAGACCTGATCGACGACCGGGCCACCGTGGACATCTTCAAGAGAAAACTGGACGGTTTTCTAAGAGAAGTTCCGGATCAGCCGGGCTGTGGTGGGTACGTGGCCCTGCGGGCCGCTCCAAGCAACAGCCTGGTGGACAAAACTCTCACAAGTCGAGCCTGGCCTCGGGCCGGGCTTGGGGAGTAGAAGAACTCCCAGAACCCCATCAACCAGGTATCAAGCAAGCAGTTCTATATTTTCATGCACCTATGTTTAGTGCATCTTAGTGCACTAAAGTGCAGCCTTTTGACATCCTATTGGCAAATTAATAATTGTATTATCGTAAAATAAAACAAAAATAAATCGCAACATGGCCGCCGGTAACTGTGTGAAAGAAACATTACACGTGTGTACAGTAATTATAACGGCACCTCGGGCTGACACGCCAAACCCATGTCTTAAAATGATTGTTTACATCAATATGACCATTGTAGGCTGGTGGGCTGCCCCCCCCCCCCCCCACCTCCCCGTCTGGCGTAGTGGCGGTGTTCCAAAGCATCGTTACAACAACTGTGTCGGAGCAACGGTGTCGGAGCAACGGTGTCGGAGCAACGGTGTCGGAGCAACGGTGTCGGAGCAACGGTGTCGGAGCAACGGTGTCGGAGCAACGGTGTCGGAGCAACGGTGTCGGAGCAACGGTGTCGGAGCAACGGTGTCGGAGACGCAAAAACTCTCAAAACACAAATCTTTACCTGAAGCCGAGAGTGGTGTGTGGGGGCCAACGCTGCCACCGTCTCCTTCCGCACGCTGCTAGAACACGCCTCATGCCGCTGCTCACCATACCCACCTACCTAAACACCCACGCACACGCGCACACACACCCACACCCACACCCACACCCACGCACGCACGTACCATTCCTTGAACCTATACTGTTCCTTATAAGTGTAAATGATCTCCCAGAGAGTAAAGAATTGTTCCTCTCATTGTTTGCTGCTGATGATAATGCAAAAATTATGAGAAGGATTAAGACGGAGGAAGATAGTATGAGGCTACATGATGATGTAAAACTGAAGGAATGGTCCAACAAATGGCTACTAAAGTTTAACCCGAGTAAATGTAAGGTAATGAAACTAGGCGGTGGAAACAGGAGGCTAGACACAGGATATAGAATGGGAGATGAAGTCCTTCATGAAACGGACAGAGAGAAAGATCTAGGAGTTGATATCACACCAAACCTGTCTCCTGAAGCCCACATAAATAGAATAACATCTGCGGCATATGCGACGCTGGCTAATATCAGAACAGCCTTCAGGGACCTGTGTAAGGAATCATTCAGAATCTTGTACACCACATATGTAAGACCAATCCTGGAGTATGCGGCCCCAGCATGGAGCCCGTACCTTGTCAAGCACAAGACGAAGCTGGGAAAAGTTCAGAGGTATGCCACTAGACTAGTCCCAGAACTAAGAGGCATGAGTTACGAGGAAAGGCTGCGGGAAATGCACCTTACGACACTGGAAGACAGAAGAGGTCAGGAATGCATTAGGCAGTGATGTGGTGGAGGATGACTCCATACACAGTTTCAAATGTAGATATGATAAGAGTCCAGTAGGCTCAGGAATCTGAACCCCAGTAGATTGACAGTTGAGAGGCGGGACCAAAGAGCCAGAGCTCAACCCCCGCAAGCACAACTAGGCGAGTACACACGTGCGTGCTTCCACCCGGACGCCCCCCGCCCCCGCACCCCCCCCCCCCCCTCTCACAAGCAACACTAAACTTGATGAAAGTGATGTTGGAAGTTATCCAGAGTGGACACGCCCGTGACCTGGCGGCCCAGCCTCACCCACATGTTGAGACCCACCCTCTCCCCTCAACCCACCCTCTCCCCCTCAACCCACCCTCTCCCCCTCAACCCACCCTCTCCCCCTCAACCCTCCCTCACCCCCTCAACCCACCCTCTCCCCCTCAACCCACCTTCACCCCCTCAACCCACCCTCTCCCCTCAACCCACCCTCACCCCCTCAACCCACCCTCACCCCCTCAACCCACCCTCCCCTCCCCCCTCAACCCACCCTCACCCTTCAACTCGACCAAGACCGCAGACACAGATGCGTACAATCAGTTAGGTTGGTACTGGAGGAGCCATAACAAATACGTTGAGCGGTGACCAACAGAACAGAGAGGACGGGTCAACGGCCGTTGCGTTGCCTCCAGCGCCGTTGTTGTCCCGCGTGCAGTAGTAGTAGCAGTAGTAGTAGTGAAAGTCAAGAGCCAACGCCAACGGTAGGCTGCGGCTCTTGCTCTGCCTCTTGTGTTTGTTGCTTCTTGAGTTTTGCTGCGTCATTAGGAAGTGTAGTTCAGTGTTCAGTGGACATTAGCGCGCCCCACAGCAGTCCTGCGTCGCGCGTCTGTGACTCCCCCCCCCCTCCCCCGCCATAGCCAACCCCACAAAGGGGTAGATTGGTTAGAAAGGCGGGGTCCAAGAGCTAATACCTCGACTCTGCAGACACAAATAGTAAATACAAGAAAGAAGGAATGACACCATCAACCCCCCCCCTCCCCCTCCCCCAACCCCCAACACGGTCACTCCATCCGATATCTGGCACGGCCCCTTACTGTGGCCCGCCCCTTACTGTGGCCCGCCCCGTACTGTGGCCCGCCCCTTACTGTGGCCCGCTCCGTACTGTGGCCCGCCCCTTACTGTGGCCCGTCCCGTACTGTGGCCCGCCCCGTACTGTGGCCCGCCCCGTACTGTGGCCCGCCCCGTACTGTGGCCCGTCCCTTACTGTGGCCCGCCCTGTACTGTGGCCCGCCCCGTACTGTGGCCCGCCCCGTACTGTGGCCCGCCCCTTACTGTGGCCCGCCCCGTACTGTGGCCCGCCCCGTACTGCGGCCCGCCCCGTACTGCGGCCCGCCCCGTACTGCGGCCCGCCCCGTATTGTGGCCCGCCCCTTACTGTGGCCCGCCCCTTACTGTGGCCCGCCCCTTACTGTGGCCCGCCCCTTACTGTGGCCCGCCCCTTACTGTGGTCCGCCGCGTACTGTGGCCCGCCCCGTACTGTGGCCCGCCCCGTACTGTGGCCCGCCCCGTACTGTGGCCCGCCCCGTACTGTGGTCCGCCCCGTACTGTGGCCCGCCCCTACTGTGGCCCGCCCCGTATTGTGGCCCGCCCCGTATTGTGGCCCGCCCCGTACTGTGGTCCGCCCCGTATTGTGGCCCGCTACGTACTGTGGCCCGCCCCGTACTGAGGCCCGTCCCGTACTGTGGCCCGCCCCTACTGTGGCCCGCCCCGTACTGTGGCCCGCCCCTTACTGTGGCCCGCCGCGTACTGTGGCCCGTCCCTTACTGTGGCCCGCCGCGTACTGTGGCCCGCCCCTACTATGGCCCACCCCGTACTGTGGTCCGCCCTGTATTGTGGCCCGCCCCCTACTGTGGCCCGCCCCGTACTGTGGCCCGCCCCGTACTGTGGCCCACCCCGTACTGTGGCCCGCCCCGTACTGTGGCCCGCCCTGTACTGTGGCCCGCCCCTACTGTGGCCCGCCCTGTACTGTGGCCCGCCCCTACTATGGCCCGCCCCGTACTGTGGCCCGCCCCGTACTGTGGCCCGCCCCTCCCAACATTCCTGGCTAACACAGATACTGTATTGTTTACAACACGCCCTCCTCTGGCCCCGGGACTGGAAGCCCAGAGTAGTGAGGCAGGCCAGCGGGCGGCGACGCAGGCCGTCCGGGCGGCGAGGTAGGCCAGCGAACGGCGAGGTAGGCCAGCGGGCGGCGAGGCTGGCCAGCGGGCGGCGAGGCTGGCCAGCGGGCGGCGAGGCTGGCCAGCGGGCGGCGAGGCTGGCCAGCGGGCGGCGAGGCAGGCCAGCGGGCGGCGAGGCTGGCCAGCGGGCGGCGAGGCTGGCCAGCGGGCGGCGAGGCTGGCCAGCGGGCGGCGAGGCAGGCCAGCGGGCGGCGAGGCTGGCCAGCGGGCGGCGAGGCAGGCCAGCGGGCGGCGAGGCAGGCCAGCGGGCGGCGAGGCAGGCCAGCGGGCGGCGAGGCAGGTTAGCGGGCGGCGAGGCAGGCCAGCGGGCGGCGAGGCAGGCCAGCGGGCGGCGAGGCTGGCCGGCGGGCGGCGAGGCTGGCCGGCGGGCGGCGAGGCAGGCCGGCGGGCGGCGAGGCAGGCCGGCGGGCGGCGAGGCAGGCCGGCGGGCGGCGAGGCAGGCCAGCGGGCGGCGAGGCAGGCCAGCGGGCGGCGAGGCAGGCCAGCGGGCGGCGAGGCAGGCAGGCCGGCCGGGCGGCGAGGCAGGCCAGCGGGCGGCGAGGCAGGCAGGCCGGCCGGGCGGCGACGCAGGCCGGCGGGCGGCGAGGCAGGGATCAGGTTCCTCCACATGCACACGCCTCACCAGCCCCTCCCCCCCCCCCCCTCCTTACTAGTTCGACACATACAAATATTAGCGCACTATAAAAGGGTACCTGATCAACCGGGCTATTGTGCAGCAGCAGCAGCCAACAGTCTGGTGGAGCAGACCGCCAGCGAGGAGGCCTTGTCGGATGGTGCCTGGCACTCAGCCCCGGGACAATCTCAAGGTACAAACAAGGAAAGCCAACCAGGAGCTGCCCTCGTAAAACAAATACATGCAACACTTTTAGCAGCACTGAACAATTACAAGTCGACACAAAGCCAAAATTTCTTGGACAAATTTATTAATAATTGTGGAGTAAAATAAAATAAAAAAAAATTAATAATAATTAGGGAGCCGAGCGGACAGCACGCTAGACTTGTGATCCTGTGGTCCTGGGTTCGATCCCAGGCGCCGGCGAGAAACAATGGGTCGAGTTTCTTTCACCCTATGCCCCTGTTACCTAGCAGTATAATAGGTACCTGGGAGTTAGTCAGCTGTCACGGGCTGCTTCCTAGGGGTAGAGGCCTGGTCGAGGACCGGGCCGCGGGGACACTAAAGCCCCGAAATCATCTCAAGATAACCTCAAGAATCGTGGATTGTGTACGCTGGTACAACATGGTTGCAGCTACCAATCCCAATCATTATGGACGAAGAGGAGGTGGCCGCGGGAGAGAATCAGTAATAGCGAGAATTCGTCTTGGATACAAATATCCGTTAAGTTTCGGAACGGAAACAACAGTTGAGCAGCGGAGTTGCAGAATCTGTGGTGAGAGTGACGGACACCGCCTTGACCGCTACCTGAAAGAATGTGATCATCTAAGAGTCATTATAATTGTATAGAATAATAAACCCCACATTGTTTGAGTTAGGGTAACACTATTTGTCAAATATAGACACAGTTCTTAAAAGATTCCCCCATTTTGCACCCGCAAGATGACGTAAGTTTTAGGAGTTGACAAATGTTAATTTTCTTGTTTGAGGAGCTGTTCACTTGAGACAGTTAAGCAAGTCCCAGCTGTGTCTGGGTACAATTCACAGGTTGAACAACCCAGCGGGTTTTCTTCCTATTGGGGAGTGTTGTACATGCTGCTATGGCGGTGTGTCCACTCACAGGATGAGTGGCGCTGCCCAATACTGTCACTATGGCGGTGTGTCCACTCACAAGATGAGTGGCGCTGCCCAATACTGTCACTATGGCGGTGTGTCCACTCACAGGATGAGTGACGCTGCCCAATACTGTCACTATGGCGGTGTGTCCACTCACAGGATGAGTGGCGCTGCCCAATACTGTCACTATGGCGGTGTGTCCACTCACAGGATGAGTGACGCTGCCCAATACTGTCACTATGGCGGTGTGTCCACTCACAAGATGAGTGGCGCTGCCCAATACTGTCACTATGGCGGTGTGTCCACTCACAGGATGAGTGACGCTGCCCAATAAACTCGCCCCTCGGGGCAAAACAAAATTAAATTAAGACGTAGGCAAGACAAATTAAGACGTAGGCAAGACAAATTAAGACGTAGGCAAGACAAATTAAGACGTAGGCAAGACATGTTCGAGCGCAAAGCAAATTTAAGAAAATATCCTAAAAATCTGAACGATGAGATAAAAAAAATAAATATAAATCTACAATATAAAAATTATTACATAACACTGACAGTGTCCCAAATCTACACAGTAAAATAACAACGTACTGGAGTGAACGATATGGAAGAAATGCAGAATAGAACCAGTGAAGAACAGAGATGCCATAGGCACAATCAGAGAACACTGTATAAACATCAGAGGTCCGCGGTTGTTCAACGTCCTCCCAGCGAGCATAAGAAATATTGCCGGAACAACCGTGGACATCTTCAAGAGAAAACTAGATTGTTTCCTCCAAGGAGTGCCGGACCAACCAGGCTGTGGTGGGTATGTGGGCCTGCGGGCCGCTCCAAGCAACAGCCTGGTGGACCAAACTCTCACAAGTCAAGCCTGGTCTTGGACCGGGCTTGGGGAGTAAAAGAACTTCCAGAACCCCATCAACCAGGTATTAGCCTAGTTATACTATTTTTTAGATGGAAAAAAATGCTTAAAAAACTGTTTATTTAATCTTGCGTCGATAACATATATGCATTAGATTATAGAAACATACAGAAGCACATAATTACTTCTGTAGACACTGGTACCTTTGTACACACACACAAGAATGAGAGGCAACGATGAACAAGCGAGATTCGACGCTTGTATTCGACCGATTCAGTATTCGCTCTGAAAAACTCCGACATAAAAGGAAATCCTTTTCGAAGCGCCAGTGGGAATGAGTGATCACAGTGTACTGATGTTTGAGTATCTGGTCGAAGTAGGGGTTAAGGTACTCAAAGAAAGGCCCAGAACAGGAGAGGCCGGCATTCCGGAAGGGAAACTATGAAGAGATAAGAATATTTCTAACAGACGTTGCTTGGGAAACAGAGCTCAGAGTTAAGACGGCCCAAGACATGATAGACTACATCACAAAGAAGTATAAGGAGGCAACAGACTAATTCGTCCAGTCCAAAAGTTAAAAAGGAAATTGAGACAAGAAACCCATGATTTTATTAGAGACGTAAGATAGCAAAGCAACGAAGTAAAAGGGTGTGGAGAAACTATATAAATAACAGGACAATAGAGAGCAGAGAGAGATACCACAGTGACAGGAATGAATATGTCAGGGTGAGAAGAGAGACAGAGCAACAATATGAAAATGACATAACAAGCAAGGCAAAGAATCAACCTAAATTGCTGCACAGCCACATCAGGAGAAAAACAACAATGAAGGAACAGGTGATGAAATTGAAGGTAGAGGGAGACAAGTTCACTACAAACGACAAGGAGGTGTGCGAAGAACTCGATAAGAATTTCCAGGAGGTCTTCACGGAAGAGCAAGGAGAAGTCCCCCACAGATAAGAGAGGGAATATCAATCCAAACGCCACTAGAGGAGTTTGTGATTACCAGTGGGGAGGTGAGGAAGTATCTGCTACAATTGGATGTGACAAAGGCTATAGGCCTGGATGGAATCTCACCATGGATACTAAAGGAAGGAGCAGAAGCTTTGTGCCTGCCACTCTCCATGGTGTACAACAAATCACTGGACCTATGCCCAATACACACACACACAATTCTTGGTGAACTGCCAAGAATTTGGAAGATGGCCAATGTAGTCGCAATATACAAGAAGGGTGATAGGCAGGAGGCATTGAACTATAATTCAGTCTCTAGCTTGCATACCATGCAAGATGGTGGAGAAGATTGTGAAAAAAAATAGCGGAACATATGGTGCAAAAGAACTTTGTAACAGAACAGCAACATGGGTTCAGGGATGGCAAGTCCTGCCTCACAGGATTAATTGAATTCTACGACAAGGTAACACAAATCAGGCAAGATAGAGAGGGCTGGGCAGACTACATATTTTTGGAGTGCCAGAAAGCCTCTGACACAGTACCACATAAGAGACTAGTACACAAGCTGGAGATACAGGCGGGAGTGAAAGGGAAGGTACTCCATTGGATAAGGGAGTACCTAAGCAACAGACGACAGCGAGTCATGGTGAGGGGTGAGGTCTCAAATTGGCGAGGCGTCACCAGTGAGTCCCGCAGGGTTCAGTCCTTGTTATAATGTTTATATAATGTTTCTGATATATACAAATGATATCCCAGAGGGTATAGAATCATTCCTCTCATTGTTTGTTGATGATGGAAAAATTATGAGGAAGATTAAAACAGAAGATGATAGTATGAGGCTACAAGATGACCTAGACACACTGAATGAATGGTCCAACAAATGCCCGCCAAACACACCAAAACTACGATGTTGGTACAACGTCCGAACAAGTTTTAACACCTAACCAGTTATAACAACCAATATAGCAAGTTGTAACAACGTTCTAATACGTCATAAACACGTTAAGCCAAGATGTAACAACTTTATTACAAGTTGTAACAAACGGAAAATAGACAGTTTCGGTTTGTCTTTCCAGGGTGGCTACTAAAGTTCAACCCGAGTAAATGCAAGGTCATGAAACTAGGCGGTGGAAACAGGAGGCCAGACACAGGATACCGAATGGGAAATGAAGTACTTCATGAAACAGACAGGGAGAAAGATCTAGGAGTTGATGTCACACCAAACCTGTCTCCTGAAACCTACATAAAAAGAATAACGTCTGCGGCATATGCGAGGCTGGCTAACATCAGAACAGCCTTCAGGAACCTGTGTAAGGAATCATCCAGAACCTTGTAGACCACATATGTTAGACCAATCCTGAAGTATGCGGCCCCAGCATGGAGCCCGTACCTTGTCAAGCACAAGACGAAGCTGGAAAAAGTTTAGAAGTATGCCACTAGGCTAGTCCCAGAACTAAAAAGCATAAGATACGAATTAAGGCTGCATGAAATTCACCTCACGACACTGGAAGACAAAAGAGTAAGATGAAACATGATCACTACCTACAAAATTCTCAGAGGAATCTGTATAACATCAGAGGTCCACGGTTGTTCAATACCCTCCCAGCAAGCATAAAAAATATTGCCGGAACAACCGTGGACATCTTCAAGAGGAAACTAGATTGTTTCCTCCAAGGAGTGCCGGACCAACCGGGCTGTGGTGGGTATGTGGGCCTGCGAGCCGCTCCAAGCAACAGCCTGGTGGACCAAACTCTCACAAGTCATGCCTGGCCTCGGACCAGGCTTGGGGAGTAGAAGAACTCCCAGAACCCCATCAACCAGGTATCAACCAGGTATCAACCAGGGCAGGGTATATAATTATACACTTTTTAACAAGGGTGGTACGCCAACAAGGGGACACAGGTGGAAACTGAGTACCCACATGAGCCACAGGGACGTTAGAAAGAACTTTTTCAGTGACAGTAGTTAACAGGTGGAATGCATTAGGCAGTGATGTGGTGGAGGCTGACTCCATATACAGCTTCAAATGTAGATATGATAGAGCCCAGTAGGCTCAGAAACCTGTACACCTGTTGATTGACGGTTGAGAGGCGGGACCAATGTGCAAGAGCTCAACCCCCGCAAGCACAACTAGGTGAGTACACACTGGTACATTTGTACACACACACACAATGGCACCTTAGTACACACGTACACAATGGTACCTTTGTACACACACACACAGGTTCCTTTGTACACACACACACACACACACACACACACTGGTACCTTTGTATTCAAACACACACAAGTTACATTTGTATACAAACACACACACGTACCATTGTATATACAAACACACAAACTGGTACATTTGTGTACACACACAGGTAGCTGTGTACACACAGAGAAGGCAGGCAGGAGAAGCAGAACACCAACAGGAACTCTTCACCAACCATGCCACCACTAACACCAACAGATCGCCACACATGATAACTTTCAGGTCTCTTAGGACGTTAATTTCTCTCTACAGCGTGACTTGTGTGGCAACTGGCTTGTACCACTTGGCTTGTACCATAGCGCGGGCGCTGGCACTTTTCTTCACTGTACATCATGCCTCATGTACAGCCTCGTAATGCCCCCAAAGCTTGCCAGTGCGGACTACTCAGCACCTGCCTCTGTATGACTGACTATCCTGTGTGATGGTCAATCATGACACCTTGTGCATGACACCTGCTTGATGGGGTTCTGGGAGGAGTTCTACTCCCCAAGACCGGCCCGAGGCCAGGCTTGACTTGTGAGAGTTTGGTCCACCAGGCTGTTGCTTGGAGCGGCCGGCAGGCCCACATACCCACCACAACCCGGTTGGTCCGGCACTCCTTTGAGAAAATCTAGTTTTCTTTCGAAGATGTCCACGGTTGTTCCGGCAATATTTCTTATGCTCGCTGGGAGGATGTTGAACAACCGCGGACCTCTGATGTTTATACAGTGTTCTCTGATTGTGCCTATGGCACCTCTGCTCTTCACTGGTTCTGTTCTGCATTTTCTTCCATATCGTTTACTCCAGTACGTTGTTATTTTACTGTGTAGATTTGGTACTTGGCCCTCCAGTATCTTCCACGTGTATATTATTTGATATCTCT